>NC_136816.1:0-317237 GCF_951394365.1 Tetrao urogallus | reverse complement strand
GTAATGCTTATTGTTTGCTTTTCTTCATTTAGAAAAACCTCTAGCTAGAGACTAATAATCTGACTTGCCAGAAAGCTGTGATGAAGGCTTTATGCATAACAATCATCTTAGGAAGCCTTAAACATAGAATAGGCATGAATGGTTACTTTTCACCAGCAGCAGGGATACGCTCAAGTCTTATTCTTAAACCACCTTTGCTACATAGGGTTTCTGAAATCATCTTGTTTGTATTTGACTCCTCGTGATTTGATTGGGGAAGATTGAGTGGTAACTCTCAAGGACTTGAGTAATTGCAGGTATCTTGACTCCATGTGTAAGGTAACAGCAAAGGATTAAGTGCTTCTTACGGTCTTGCATGAGAACTCTAAGTTCTCATTCCAAGTGCTGCAAGGACTCTACAATTCATCCTGAGTAGGCTGGAGCAGATTTGCTGTGAAAAAGAGAAACAGATCATTAAGAAGTAGGTGAAAAGAGGGACAAAATGTATACTGCCACTTCAGTGCAATGCAGTTGGCTTGGGTGCTTCTTTCTATTTACTCTTTTTAGTAAAAGAATATGGCATATACTGAAATGGCAAAATAGTATGTCTTGATTTAAAGCATAAAAAGAACCTGATGCGACCTGCTGGAGAGGAGCTCTGCAGAGAGGGACTTGGGTGTCCTGGTGGACGACAGGTCGGCCATGAGCCAGCAGTGTGCCCTTGCGGCCAAGAGGGCCAATGGCATCCTGGGGTGCATTGAAAGAGCGTGGCCAGCAGGTCGAGGGAGGTGGTCCTCCCCCTCTGCTCTGCCCTGCTGAGGCCTCATCTGGAGCACTGCGTCCAGTTCTGGGCTCCCCAGTACAAAACAGACAGGGATCTCTTGGAAAGAGTCCAGCGGAGGGCCACCAAGATGGTGAGGGGCCTGGAGCATCTCTGCTATGAGGAAAGGCTGAGTGAACTGGGTCTGTTCAGCCTTGAGAAAAGGAGACTGAGAGGGGACCTGATCCAGGTCTGTCAGTATCTGAGGTGTGGGGGGCAGAATGGCGAGGCTGGACTGTTTTCAGTGGTGAGTGGAGACAGGACGAGGGGAAATGGCTGGAAACTGCAGCACAGGAAGTTCTGCACCAATGTGCGAAGGAACTTCTGTACAGTGAGGTGACGGAGCACTGGAACAGGCTGCCAGGGAGGTGGTGGAGTCTCCTGCTCTGGAGATGTTCAGGACCTGCCTGGATGCCTACCTGTGCGACCTGCTGTAGGGAACCTGCTTTGGCAGGGGGGTTGGACTCAATGATCTCTGGAGGTCCCTTCCAACCCCTACAATTCTGTCATTCTGTGAAGCTCACAGGTATCCTGAAGATTTTTTTTTCTGTGTTTTTCAAGAGGCTGCCCTGGGCAGCAGCATGACATGATTTATCTGGTGTGTTGTTATGGGAATCTACCTCAGGTGCTGTTGATGCTGGTGCCTTCCAGAAGCAGGTCTGTCCTTAGGTCTCAGCCAGAAAGATGACCTCAAGTGAGCAGGTGCCTTGTACTGCCTCTCAGATCATGGAGCTTCCTTTTGTTGCTGCTAGGATGTTTCTGTGTTCCTTCAGCTCCTAACACCAGCTCTTTCAGAGGCCTTTTATGAGAAATCTTGTGTTTCAGACTGCATTCATATTTAGTCTCTTCAGTTCTGTGTAAGATCCATCCACAGTTAAAAGAACTGTCACTGCCTCCTTATCTTACTTACTTGGCGTGACTAACAACTTTCTTATGTTGCAATCTCTTTAGTGTTTGGTGAGCAGACTGACTGCATTACTCACAGCATAACTGACTATAAAAACGATGCTGCGAACCTTTCTATGTATTTCACCTCTGTTCTCCTTCTAACATTATATACACTTGAACAAAAGCTCTAAATGTGGAATTTACTTCTTCTCATTGAGTAAGTGGAGCAAGCTTTATGAATAGCTAGCCTACAAAAAACGTGCTGTTGGTCTTAAATGTGACAAGCTGAGATCTATAACAAGACACATTTTACCGGGTGTAAGTAAAAGCAGGTGTTTGTATCTCTACTTTGATACTGCTGTAAACTTTTCTAACACCAGCATTCATAAAATTTAGATTTACAGAAGAGCATGAAAACCCTTTTAAAACCTGTGCCATTGGATATATTTTCAGGAAAGATTTTCAGACTGTTATTTGCCAGTTTTCTTTTGTAACCCACACCATAGCAGTTCTTCTGGAGGCACCCAGAAGCCCCCGGCACGCTCTGAGCCCACTGACGTTGAGCATGTACCATACAGCTGAGTTCTGCTCTGCTCTGAGGCTTTTGTAACAATCTCAGGGTTTACACAGATTTCAGAGGCAGAAAGATCTAAGCAGTAAGCCACGCTTTTTGTCTAAAACAAACAAGGTGTGTGAATTACAGTGCACTTGTTGGCACAGTTCTCATCATAGTTCTGGACATACCTCTATTTTCTCCCACAGATTAATGGATGCTTTTAGTCATACCTCTTTTTATTATGTCAGGGCAGGGAATTCAGATGAGGAGACATATTTGTCAACCCCACTTTCACTCGTAACCAAAAGCTTCATACTGCTATGGGTCTTGTTTCTGTAGTAGATGCCACTGAAAACTAGAGGGAGATGAAGAATGCTATACAATAAACAATAATTGTTTTTAGTGCAAAGTCCAGCAAACATTCGCTTAAACAATCTAGTCTGCCTTCCAGGAATATTTTTGTTGTCTTCACTCTGATCAAAACTACGGTGTAGCTTTTCCAATCTGGGACTGATTATCTGTGGAGGTAGGAGAGAAATAAGACGGGCAACAACTGAAAAAGCATTAGCTTTGTGTCATCTCTACTTTAGTGACCAGGAGTTAACTCAGGGGAGAAGTTCTGCCAGGAACAGGTGCCGGGCCTTGGGCCCTTGTCTTGCAGGCAAGCGCCTGAGACTCACAGGTTTCTGATGTGTTTTTTCCTGCAAATTGCTTTTTGTTGGAGGAGGAATGGCTAACAAAAATTCTATGTTTTTTTTCTTGAGATTCTAAGTGTTGAGTTGCTTTTCTCCACCCTTTTTGAAGGCTTCCACCTTTCCTGGCTGATGTGTACAAATTGAGAGTAGGAGATGGAAGGCCTTGTAGAGCTCCTTGTTTCAGCCCTGCAAGGCAATACATTTTTTTAGCTGTAAAAGTGAAGGGCACACAGAGGAAGATCATGGAGAGTGGCATAGCAATGGCTTCCACCAGCTTCCTCAGCACCTGCGGGTGCATCCTATCAGGACCCATGGATTTATGGATGTCCAGATTGCTTAAAAAGCCCAGTCCTCTTCAACCGAGGCAAACTCCTCCTTGATCCTGGCTTCCTCTGGGGCCTCAAGGTTGTGGGGCTCCTCAGGACAGCCTCCAGTAGTACAGAGACAAAGAAGGCATTCAGTATCTCCACCTTCTCTGTATCTTCTGTCACCAGGGCACCCACCTCATTCATCAGTGGGCCTACAATGTCTCTAGTGTTAGCTTTATCTGCAGTGTGTTTGAAGAAGCCTTTTCTGTTGTCCTTGACCCCTCTAGTAAGGTTTAATTCTAAGGAGGCCTTAGCTTTCCTAGTTGCCTCCCTGCATCCTCTCACAATGGCCTTATATTCCTCCCAAATGGCCAGCTCTTCCTTCTGTGATCTGCAGACTCTCCTCTTCCACTTGAGCTTGTCCAGCAGCTCCCTGCTTAACCATGCAGGTCTCCTGGCTCCCCGTCTTGACTTCCTACCTGTTGGATTGCTCTGATCTTGAGCTTGGAAGAAGCAGTCCTTGAAAGCTAACCAGCTGTACTGGGCCCCTTTACCTGCAACTACCCTGTCCCACGGGGTTTCCCCTAGCAATTGCTAGGGATCAAAACTGGCCCTTCGGAAGTCCAGGGTTGTGATTCTGCTCGGAATTCTGTTCCTGCCACACAACATCCTGAACCGCATCACCTTGCTGCACCTTGCTGCAGCCAAGGCTGCCCTCAACCTTCACCACTTCAACCAGACCCTCCTTATTAGTGAGAGTAAGATCCAGCAGGGCTCCTTTCCTAGTTGGCTCATCCACCATTTGCATCAGGAAGTTATCATCAGTGCACTGGAGGAACCTCCTGGACTGCGGCTGGCTGGCTGAGCAGGCTTCCACCTAATAGCAGGGTAGTTAAAATCCCCCACAATAACCAGGGCCTGTAATTGTGAGGCTGCTATCAGCTGCCTGCAGAAAGCCTCATCAACTTCCTTGTCCTTACCTTGTGGCCTCTAACATACCCACAATAGCATCACCCATGCCAGCCTGCCCTTACTTCTCACCCACAAACTCTCAATCCACTCCCATCTGCCCCTGGACAGCACTAAATACATTCTAGTTGCTCTCTCATGTAAAAAGCAATTCCACCACCTCATCTGCTGGCCTGCCTTTCCTGAGAAGGACACAGTCATCCATTAATGCAAATAAATCTGATAGCTGAGGTTCTAAGTGAACTATAATCATAGTCTTTCATGTTTTTCTCATTACCAGACTATGGTTTGGATGGCAAAGCAATACTGAGACTTGAGATGCAAAAGATCTTCTGTATGTAATGTAAGATTCCTATTTCCTAGCAAGCTGGTAGAGCAAAACACTGGGGATGCTTCTTGAAAGGATTGCTGAAGTGTTGGCATTCATGCCAACACTTCCTGCTAGAATATGTGTAAGGAAAAATGTGACTGTTTCATCCGCCAGCACTGTTGTGTTACAGACCACCAGCCAGACCTCTGATTAAAAAACAACTCAATTTCTTTCCATCATTTTTATGCCACATTAAATATTAAGTTAAAAGGAAAAAAAAAAAACCAACCAAAATCCCTTCCCTTACTGCTTGCCACTATGGTTCATAAGTGCTCTCTCCATTTGCAAGCCAATGACATGTGCTCAGCTCATTACTGCTGTAGTCAGCAGTTTCCATGCTGCCTGTGATTGTTACTAATTACCTGCAGATGCATTTTCCCTGCTCTCGTTGCTGATTTCAGCATGGTCAGTATCACTCAGAGAGGACAAAGTCGTTTTAGGCTGACACCTTTTCTTGACTTTCCAATACAGTGTAAAGGGCAGATTGACAAATCCACAGCCAGTCCTGACTGCAGCTGGCTGCAGCGTCAGTTTGCATTAGCAGCCTGGGAGTAACTGCCAGCCAGCCTCACCAAAGAGCCAGAGAAGTACATTTAATTGCAGTGGAATCTGACATGAACTCTGTATTATTCTGTTAAAGGAAGAGATGCAAAGTGAGTGGGCTCCATTTTTGTTGCTCCATCCAACGTTCAAGTGAGAAATATTGATCTCCTCCCATGTCAGGACAGCTCTCACAGCCTTCCTCCCTTGGCTTGTTGCCCTTCCATATCAGTACCGGGGTACTGCCAGGCGCCTGGCTTTCAGTCAGTGTATTTGTGCTGTTCAAGCTGTACCTATGTGTGGGCTGCAAAGCATTTCACAAATCACACACCTGTGCAGGGGAAGATGGAAACTGCAGAACACACATAAGTGATCCTTTGTTCTCCACATGCAAATCTGTAACTGTGCCACAGAAAGAGTGTTGTTTTAGGTGCTCCTACTTGGGAGAGATCACTGCTGAACATACTTGCCATACAGCAATTGCATCATCTTTCCTGTTCATTCCATACGCTGGTCAAAAAGGTGAGAAGAAACAACAAAAATAGGAGCAGAGTCTGCTTGCTGTCAGGAGAGCTGGGGAAGGAATCCCAAATGGCAATCATTTAGGTTATCTGCCCTGGTTTGCACTGGGAGACTCAGGCAACCACAGATAATTGATTCCAGGCTTCAGTCTGAATGAAGGTTGAGCAAATGGGACAAATGAATCTATCTGAACAGACTGCCATTTGTGGAAAAACCAGCTGGGCTTGGTCTTTGCTGTGGATGCTCCCAGTAACTTAGATGTGGCACATTATGCCTGGTAATTATTTCTTCATAGGTGGCACAGGTCTGTGGTAATACAGACAACAGGGATGCATTTAACCTCCTGTATTGCTACACATTTTGTCAAATTTTGGTATTTGGCAAAAAGAAGTGCTAATGTGGGATAAGTGCATGTCAAAAGATAATTTCTTGCTACTGTTCTGCACTAAAAAAACTGTCCTTAGCTGGTCTTGTGCAACGTATTTGTCTTCAGTAGTGCTTGGTCTTATAGAAGTCTGCTACCTGACTCTGCCTTGCTGTGTTCATCCCATCATACCATGACTGCATCTTATGAGCCACAGTTTTTCGAGGTTGGCAAAACAGCAGTTAGAGTTTGCCATTCTTTAAGCTAGGAGCAAGATGGTAATAAAGCAGTTGAACAAAAAAAGGTTGCCAGAAAGAAATCATCACCTGAGCAGTTCAGTGTTTGCGGCCAAAGAATATTCTGATACTGCAAAAAACAATGAAAAAAACGAGAATGGCTCCTCTAGAATCGTATGCTGATCTGATGCCAGGATTGAACACTGATGGTGGTTAGCATTTACCTCAATGGAGTCTGATAAGGAAAACAGCTGCACGCATGGGATGCAGGGTTCATTTGAACAATCCTATGAACCAGCCTTAGCGTGGGCAGCCTGCAGACACCTTTATTTCTTTTCTTTAGACCTTTATTTGTCACACAACTCAAGTTAGGGGTTTTATAATAGACTTAATCATGGTAATCCTAATCCAGAGGTGCTCTGAGCTTAGGGTTCCAACTGATTCCTGACTAGGGAAGGTCAACTGCTTTCTGAAGTACTGCTGTGTGAGGGGACATGATCAGGGCACACCTAACAGGAGAGCAGTATCAGGAGCAGCCAGTAAATTAATATCTGCTTGTACTGGACTATGCTGGGAAGTGCAGTAGATGACCGAAGAAGCTTTTGTTCTATTTATTTCACTGTCTGTACATGTGTTTATGGGACCATTCTTCATGTGCCATAAAAAATAGAAGAAAACATGAATGTTTTGCTTTTTTGTGGTGTCGTTTTATTTCATACTTGGCTCTTTGTGCAGTCAGCAAGGATACCAGTTTCTCAAAGGAGTTCCCTGGGATTCCTAACCTGAGGCAGTTGCTCAGATGAATGCCTTAAAGTCTGTGTCCATGTGGGGATGACTGGGAGACTGTCAGGAGAAGAGGGGGCTTTTTAAAGGGCTTGTAGTCTGGCCCACTATTGCCATCTAAATTAGATATCTTAGAAGTACAACAAATCAAGAGTTTCATCTTAGCGAGAAGCTGCAAAGCTGTGGTGATATGGGTACAGTTTTTAATCACTGTAGAGAGATAACCCAAATAATACACAGCCTTACTTTGCTGTGTCTTCTAAATACTCATCGCACACCAAAACCAAATCACTGCCTCTTTTCCAAACTACATTCTGTTTTCCATTTGGCAAGAATGACGAGAACTTTAACTAATAAATAGTGCTCCTTCTTCCACATGGATGTATTCCCTGGATCTGGTGCTCGATGGAGCTGAGAAAGGGCTTTTTCTCTTTTGGCCCAAGCCTTGTTTGATTTATGTAAGAATTCTTTTGTGCCTAGAACTAGAGATCAGGGTAAATGCTTTGTTCCTGTGACTGTGTGAACAGAAAGCACTTAGCTTAAACTAGAGCTATGTGAGCTGGGAGTATCTGCCCTGTGGAGAAGCAGAATGTCATGCAAGTTCTGCAGGGAGTTGTTACCTAGCTGATATTTGCTGAAACACTGATAACTAACAGTTTTAAAGCAGTGCTTTCATTAGCTGAATGGAAGAATTCAGATTATTTTGATTTCAAATAAAAAGATATTTGCAATCTTCAAATGAAAAGCAGTTTCAAAGTGAACCTTGGTGTCCCAGCTCTCTAATAATAATATGCCATTTTCACAATTTCTTCTTCCTTTTAGCGCTTAAACAAAAACAAACAAGACAGATTCAGACAACTTAAAGAAGAGGGTTTGTCTTGTGGATACTGTTTTTTCTTCCAGAAAACGGCTTTGTTAATTTTTTTTGTAGCCCAACTGTAGTAACAGTTACGTGTCTTCTTCTGAGGCCATTAAGCTTTGCTGACATAACCAGTCTCTACATGGAAGCGTTGGTCGGTGCTTAACCATTATCACCAAATTATACTTCAGTTTCTGTTCTGAAGTGCAAATTAGTGTTGGTAGTTGGCTGGTTTCTAGTGCAGCATAATGCTAGATTTACAACTCGGTCTCTACACTTACTAGATAAAAGTGCAGATGCATTTTCCAATAATCTACCCGTCACTCCTGACTGTCATGTTGAAAACTTGAAAAAAGGCTCCATACACTGTTGTGGAGAGGCAGGCAATATGAAAAACAAAAGTGCCATTTTTAATGTCAGGACAGAGTCTAACTGAAGCACTGTCATTTTTTTTTTCTTCCCATTTTGATCAGTTCTTATCTTGCTGTTAAAAAGGAACAAGCACATTTCAGAAAGCAAAGAAGGCCACTTGCACCCCGCACAGACCTGGGCTGTTAAGGGGCTCTTTTGACAGTGTATAGCCCGACTCCGCTGGGGATTTTGCTGTGGATTTCAGTGCTGAATTTAACTCTAGTAGACAGGTTTTGGCACAAAGCACGTATAATAACAAGTTGCATTTATATAGCACTTTTAACTTATGGATTTTGCATCTCTAATTAATTAAATCTGTTTCTCCCTCCCCCCCAGTACCACTGTGGTATGTGTAGTAAATACAGCTTTAAATGGAACAGCCATGGTGGAAAGATTAAGACAAGGCACCAATGCCCTTGTGCTGGCTCCCAATTGCAACGAGGCTGGGGCTTGTTCTGTAAACACACTGAATAACTTAAGCTCTCTTTTGCTTCAGTCTCAAAAGCTCTGGAAACAGCAACAACAAAAACCAACTGTGCATGAAAACAACTCTGTGAAATCAGGTACAAACTGCGTTTATGGCTTTATGGCTGCATACCCCATCCATGCACTCACCCATAGTTTTGCCACTGTCTTCAGCCAGCTTCTGAGGGGCAATGAGAGTTCTGGGTATTCAGAACTGCCCGGGTGTCTTAGAATCACAGAATGGTTTGGGTTGGAAGGGACCCTTAAGATTATTAGTTCCAACACCCTGCTGTAGGCAGGGACACCTCCCTCTAGACCAGGTTGTTCACAGCTCCATCCAGCCTGGCCTTGAATGCCTCCATGTAGGGGACATCCACAGCATCTCTGCACAACCTGTGCCAGTGTCTCACCACCCTCACAGTAAAGAATTTCTTCCTAATACCTAGTCTAAATCTACCCTCTTCCAGTTTAAAGCCATTTCCCCTTCTCCTGTTGTGACATGCCCTCATAAAAAGTCCCTCCCCAGCTTTCCTGTAGGTCTCTTCAGGTACTGGAAGACCACAACAAGGTCTCTTCTGGCTGGAAAGCCCCAGCTCTCTCAGCCTGTTCTTGTAGGGAGATGCTCTAGCCTCTGATCACCTGTATGGCCCTGTTACATTCTTTGCGCTGTGGAAGACTGCTTTGGTTCTGAAACAGCAGTGATGTGGACCCGTCAGTGCCTTCAGACATGATGTAGAGTCATGCAGAACTTCAGTTTGCTCCAACATTGCTTGCTGAGGAGTTGGCCGTGCCCCCGAGTGGGGACAATTGCACTGTGCCCTCTCTGCCCTTCCCTGCCTGCACTGAGCTCCTCGTATCTGTGTCATTTCAAATTAACCCTTTAGCCTATCTGCAGCAGCATGCCCAGCTGCAGAACCTTGCCAATACAGTGGAGCTTTTTGTGGCAGCTGAAATGCAGATGACTTGCTTGCCCCCTTGCAGTAATGCAAAGTGAATTATGTGGTGTTATTTACAAGGGTTTACAAACTGTATGCTTATGTCCTTGCTTTCTTGTGGTAGGTGTCTGTTACAGGCAGTCACAGAATCATTAAGTCTGGAAAAGACTTCTGAGCTCATCAAGTCCAACCACCAGTCCACCCCCACCATGCCCACTCAACCATGTCCCTCAGTGTCAGATTTCTACGTTCTTGAATACCTTCAGGGAGAGTGACTCCACCACCTGCCTGAGCAACCCTTTCCAATGTCTAACCAGTCATCTAACAGCCTTCTCTGCCCTAAGCTCCCCTGAGCTGGTTGTGCCCTCTGCCAGGTGCTCCTGGTGGCTGCAGACCTCTAGCAGGGCTGTGCAGCATCCCTCTTTCCTGCTTCCAACTGTTCCTCTGCAGGTGGGGATGGCGCTGCAGGAATGGCTTATTGTGTTTGTGCATAAGCCTCCTGGGTGCATCCACATGTGGCACGTTAACACTTACGAAGCTGTTATAGGCAGGGGGACCCATTCATTGACAGT
The DNA here is from genome assembly GCF_951394365.1 of Tetrao urogallus. Classification (NCBI taxonomy): domain Eukaryota; kingdom Metazoa; phylum Chordata; class Aves; order Galliformes; family Phasianidae; genus Tetrao; species Tetrao urogallus. The sequence continues at coordinate 306,965 of NC_136816.1, read as the reverse complement.
GTGCAGGAAGGCAGAACTGGAGGATGGGGAGGTATTTGGTCACTTCTCCAGGATACAGCCTCTCCTTGTTCCCTCTTTCTCTGGGGACAGTCAGTCCCTTGATGCCTGTCTGTGCTGTGACAGATCTGTTCCTGCTGGCTGCATGCTGTGGTGAAGCTGCAGGGAGCAATCACCGTCTGCTTGCCCAGCCATGGGACTGGGGTGCTCAGCGAGAGGAATGCTGGCAGTTTGTCTCTGCACATGGGACAGCGAGGTCCCAGCTCTGAGCACCCTCTCAAGCTTACTAACTCCCTCCTTTCCCTGTGTGAACCCCGGGGGCTGTGAGGAGGCCCCATGGCTTTGTTCAGTATCCCATGTGCCCTGTGGAGAGCATGGCAGCTCTGCTCCCCATCATCCAAATAGCTTTCCTGAAGGGTCTCCTTTCTTTGACCTTTGTAATTATTCCTGTTCAATCTTTCTTCGTGTTTTCTTCTAATTATTTTTCCCTTTCTTCTCTCCCTGCCTTTTTTTCCCTAAAAGTCCACCAACTTCCCTTCAGAGTATTAAGGATGTGAGTGAAATTGATGGCAGAAATGTCTCAAGTCTTTATGATGATGAATGGCTTTCACTGCCGAAGCTTTTATTGTCTGTGATTTGGGAAGAAGGGGAACTGATTTATCGTGGCTGACTGTCATGCCATTTAATACAGTTATAAATCCCAGCCCACTGACTGGCACCACGAACCAGGGACCTCATCTGCCCACCTCCTCCCTGTCTCCAACCTCCTTTCATTTCCCAGCTTCTTCCCCTCACAGCTGCTTGCTCACCTTCCTCAACTGTGTGAGGGGAAATTCAAACCAGAGGAGCTCACGCAGTGATGGTGGTAGCTGAGGGTTGTGGCAAACACTGAGACTCCCAGATGTGGGAGGGCTGAGAGCCCTCCTGCCTTGGGGAGGCTGGTCTCATCCCCAAATGCACATGGCAGGAAAGGACTTTGTCATCCTGACCTGAAATCAAAGTTCCCCCAGCTGTTTTAAACGTGCAAATAGCCCTCAGAAAGACGTGTTGCTGCAGTTTTCAAACTGCATTTCAGTGATGCTGGTGTCATCCTCCTAACTGACACAGCACACCTGTAGTTCTTGTCAAATATAAGCAAAATAAGCCAGGCAGGAGCAACACGCTGCTGCCTCTTATGCCTGATCCTCCAGACAATATGCAAAGCTTTTTCATTCCCAGTTGTTGGTGAAGGATAATGGGAAGTGTCTGTGTGTGCTGCAGAACACAAAGCGTGTTAGCTGCTGGTTCCTTGTCCGTGTTTCCTGCTTGGTTCAGAGCATGAACCTCTGCCCCAGTGGTGTGAGCAGATGGCACTTCAGCGGATAGAATCAAGATTGGAAAACACCTCTGACACTGTCAAGTCCAACCACCAACCCACCCCCAGTTTTTTCTCTTACTCCAGGATAAAAACATCCTTATTGAAGCATTAGGAATTTCATACTTGGCTGCCAGTTTGGAATGTGATTATCATTAATTATGTAAAATTTAGAGTAAATATGTTTTCTGTGAGGTGCAGGAAGTTGCTACTAACTCTGGAGAAATGTTCAGATGTTGTACTAAGGGACATGTTATGGTGGTTGATAGGTAGGAGGTTGGATTAGATGATCTTGGACATCTTCTCTAACCCTGTTGATTTTATGATTAGCAATGACTGGAAATGTCTTGATCTCAGATTAATTTCAGATGCAGATCTTGAAGTGATTCTTACGAGATGGAGAATATTTGGTGTGGGTTATCACAACTCTGCAACCCTGGGGAAGATGTCATATTTGTTTTCCTCTGTGCTTAATCAGCAAGCAGAGTAACTGACTGCCTGTATACTCTCTCTGTTCTTGCTTCTGACTTTGGTTGTGCGCTGTGGATTCTTCTCTGCCTGAGTCATGTTTGCTGGAAGGACTGCTGTTGTTTCTCAGTACTGCAACATTCTGCCAGGAGGTACCTCTGGCTAAAGAGTGCCTGGTGCCTGGCTGAAAATGCCCCAGCCTTCAGAGGCTGTACAGTGAACTGACATGTACTCTGCCCTTGGGCCTGGTGTCTGTGAAGAGTGCTGAGAGCCCAGCTTGGAGCTGGCAAGACCTGTGCCAAGGCAGGTTTGCAAAGTATTCCATCTCCTCTGTTCTGCTCTTACTGCTCCCCAAAGCCCTCTGCATTCATGGAATCACAGAAAGGTTGGGTTGGAAGGGAACTTAAACCCCCCCTGTTCCATCCCCTGCTGTGGGCTGGTTGCTTGCCACCAGATCAAACTGCCTAGAGCCCCATCATAGAATCATAAAATGGCTTGAGTTGGAAGGAATCCCAAGGATCATCAAGTTCCAATGCCCTGCCACACGCAGGGCCACCAACCTCCACATTTCATACCAGCCCAGGCTGCCCAGGGCCCCATCCAACCTGGCCTTGAACACCTCCAGGGATGGACGGGGCATCCACAGCCTCTCTGGGCAGCTGTTCCAGCACCTCACCACTCTCTCTGTAAAGAACTTCCCCCTGACATCCAATGTAAACCTTCCCTCCTTGAACTTAAAACAGTTCCCCCTTGACCTATTGCTGTCTACCCTTGTAAAAAGTTGATTCCCCTCCTGTTTATCATCCTGTTTTAATTATTGAAAGGCTGCACTGAGGTCACCCCGCAGCCTCCTTTTCTCCATGCTGAACAAGCCCAGCTCCCTCAGCCTGTCTTCATACGGGAGGTGCTGCAGCCCCTGATCATCTTTGTGGCTCCTCTGGACCCTCTCCAACAGCTCCAACCTTTCCTATCTTAGGAGCCCCAGACCTGGACACAATATTGCAGGTGGGGCCTCACAAGAGCAGAGTAGAGGGGGACGATCACCTCCCTGTCCCTGCTGGGCACTCCTCTGCTGATGCAGCCCAGGGACCATTTGCTTTCCAAGCTGCAAGAGCAGCCTCTTTTTTTTTTTTTTTTCTTCTTTTTTTTTTTTCCCAAAGAGAATCTAGAAGATACCTTCTGAGTATGCATAAAACATCAAACACTAGAATAGGAACAAAATAAAGAATATCCTAATTGAACTTCTTGTAATAGGTTGGCTGCTGTCGTGGCTTTTGCAGGGTTGTGAACTGCTGGTTCTGAATCTGTCAGCAGGAGCTGGGAGCCCGTGCAGCACACGTCTCCTTGCTGTGATACTCGTGGTTGCCTTGCAGCGCTCCAGCAGCACAGGGGTGGCTGTGCAGGTGGGCCTTGTGGAGCCTGGCTATGCTATTCTTATTTAGAAGCGCTGCTGTGTTGCAGAGAGGAAACAACAATAAAGGGAATATGTTGCTTCTGCATGCATTAAGATCACTGATCAAACCACATGAGATCCCATTTCAGACATAATGTGCATTGGAGGGCAAAATTAGATTGAGAAGTAAATGGAGCCTAAAATTTCCATAGCTTTATTCGTCAGAAGGCTGTTTCATTGCGTGGCTTAATTCTCCTAGTTCTTTCATTCATTGCATGCAGCACGCTGGCTGGAGTGCATTTTAGAAATAATGGGACGAAAGAAAAACCACGGCTAATTTGGCAGTGTCTGTGAGGTGTGTGAGGGCCGCTCTGACTGAGGGTGGAAGGGGAGGTGGAGTGCAGAGCAGTTCACACTGACACTTAGGAGGAGTTGTTGTTGCTGTTGCTTTGGTTTCTTCTACATTTTCTGAAGTTCTGAACTGTGTGGAATTGTTTTTCTTGCAAATTACTCTGCAAAATGAACGATACTTTTAAGAAATGGTATTTCAGAGGCCTTAGACTCTGAGGCAGTGATAAGCCTCTGCATTTTTTTTCCTTTGTGTGTTTTTTTTCTTTTCTCCTGCCGTTTTACATGTCTTTTTGACAGGAGGAGGCTAACTGCTCTCTTAGATAAGCAGACACATGGTTTTTTTTGCCTTTGAATGTAACACTCGATGTCATCAAACTAACACAGAAGGCCAGGCAGAGCACTTCACTACAGCGAATCCCTTTTGAAGCAGGAGAACTGCAGGTCTGTATAATTGGCAGCAGTGCTATGGATGGGGGGAAGCATGTTTGTGGGTCTGTCCCACCTACGGATTTACGATGCGCACATGCCTGCGGGTTGCGCTTCCTTGTCAGTTTTCCTTCTAAAGCAGTGGGAGCCACAGAGTCAGAAACAAGGCATGGCTTGTCTCACATGGCTTCATTAATTCCTACCTGTTGTTTGCAACAGAAAATGCAGAGAGCTGTGCCTGTCGCAGGCAGCGTTCATGGAAATGTCTGTCCTGTCTTTGCCACCAATTCTCAGCTCCAGGACTTGTTTTTCCATCTCCATCAGTTCTGGCAGTAGATAGTTGGCTGCCTGGTACAATGCCTGTGCTTTGCAGTATGCTGAGGAGCTCCTTTGACGAAGGGCCAGCAAATTCTGCCCAGGTCCCGGCATCCTCCGGGTGAGCAAGGGCACCAATGCCCACCAGCAGCCCACCAGGTCCTGTCCTGCCCCTGGGGAGGGGCTGGAGGCCTGGGTGAGCTGCCTGCCACCATTTCCAAAGCTGTGGAGATGCATTTCCTCTACACTGGTGGAGAGACTAAGCCCTGCATTGGTGTCCCACGTGTCTTCTGAGAGCTGAGTGGGAGTTCAGATAGAAGCAGGTGGTGAAGCAAAATACAAGTAGTCCAGAGCAGTATGCACTCCTTGTTTTGATCTGAACCACTTTTTCTATCTACTCCCAGCTGCTTACATTTTACATAGCGAAGTCACTTCCATCTTGAACATGTCCCATCCTTCCCTTTCCTTCCTTTTCTGTGATGGCAGTGGTCAGGTGCACGTGTTGGCACCCTTAGGCTGTGAGGAAGCAATAAGCTTGTCCATAACTATCGTGCCCGTTTGTTCTGCACTGATCAGAGCATGTTTTCCCCACACGTCAAGGTCTGTGACAGTGCTGAGCAGCAGAGATACCTGCTAGGAAGGGTAAATCTGAACTCCAATAGACAAACATCTGTGGCTTCCTTGCAGGTGAGAAATAAAATAAACCCACAAGCCCTGTTTCAGAGCAGTGTGCTTAATTTGATTTTTATGGCTTTGATAGCAGACTACAGTAATGCTATCACAAAGCCTCACAGCCACAGTCACAGTGGACAGTGTGATTTCAACACCTCCTCCACTAATCTTTTGCCCACTGCTCCCTTTCCCTGGCTGCTAATTTCACACAGGCACTTAAACATGATGGATAATTGTGTTCTGCTTATCAATGTTTAATTTAAGGGCTGTTCCATCTGACCTGGATGCCCTCTGCAAGAGCTATGCCTCATTATTGATTTCATGGTCACACCTGTGACATTACCTGCTTTGTAGGAAGTAGACTTTGACATTCCTGTGAGGTTTTGGCAGCCAGAGATAATTGTCAGAAGAATAATCGAGTCAGCAAAATCATTACAGGTGATCTGTGTGTTACCACTGTTTTATCTGCCTCTAATTAGGTGCAGGAGTGGTAACTCATAGCAGTAAGCATGCTGCAGTGGTTTTGATGTCTGCAAATAAAGCTCGATGAACACAGGAGGGAAGTTATTCATTAACAGCTGTGCTCCAGCTTGCCCACGTCTTGTGCTGGAGCCATATCCTTTCCTGGAGTAACCAGGAATCTGGATACGATCACATGCAGACTGTGAGCACTACTGGGGTGCAAAATCTGAAGCACATTTAGGATGGAGCAGAGGATGGTGCATGCTCTTGCTATTTCTGGATGGAGCAGGCCTGCTCTGCATTCAGCATGGTAGAGGCGACTGCAAGGCAGAGGCTGGGGACATGGGATGGGGAGGAAGGTCCAAGGCTGCTGCCCCAGCTTTAGTCTCCTCCAGACTTTGGAAGTCAGCTGTGTAGGTGACAGGTACACTGAGTTCTTAATAATCACTGCGGATAGCTGGCTTTTATAATTTCATTGCACCTGTGGGAAAAGACAAGAGTGGATTAATTCCTTCCTCCTTTGTTATGGCTGTAACCAGGCTGGGACATGGTAACAACAGAGGTGCAGTGCAGAACAGTACGTCGTATGCAATCACACTGGATTCTTTTTTCAAGAGGAGCTCATCTCCAGTTGAGGTGCTGCTCTGCTCCTGATGCCACTGTTGCCAGTGCGACACGCATCCCAGTGGGTTGGGGCCAGTGGTCCTTGAAGGTCTGTTCCAACAGAAACACTTCTGGTTCTCTGAGTCTCTTGAGGTCTTCTTCCTGCTGTCAGCGTTGTGAAGTCAGTCAAAAGTTTTCCTTACGATAATGACTGGAACAACAAGCATCAAAATCTGCACTTGGCAAAGGAAGAACTTGTCATAGAGGAAGGAGATTTTTCAGAGAAGTCAGTTTTGGTAATGAGTTTGGCTTCTGTGCTCCGCGTGTGTCCTGCCTGCTTGGGACCCTGCCTGCTTCTGGCTTCCAGTGGAGAAGCACCGCTGTGCTGGGCAGGATGTGAGGTGTGCACTGCCTCGGGTGCCCATTTCAGAGCCCTTCCTGTGTGAGCAGGTCTGTGGCACAAGCAAGTGTGTGTGTGAAGGATTCGCCAAAATGGAAAAGCTGGTTCTTACTGTACTGGTTATCTATTCTCTGCTTGAACCTGTATCTGGAGGAGTGGGACCATACTGTTACTGTGGACCCAGTGCACTGCCCTGTCTTTGTATTCCTAGGCTGATGGCAACCTCAGTCTGCTGCAAACATGAAAAGTGGGTGGGAGATGATGCATGGACAACCCCTGGGTCTTCTCAGGAAGAAACATTACAAGTCCTCTATTGCAGAGAGTCTGTTCTATTGCACTGGCAAAAGGGCTCCTGAGCTAACCCCCAACACCTGAACCCTCTGCATTTTCTAATGCGTCCTTTGCAGTAATTAATTACCTCTCCAGTGCATTCATTTCTTTCATACTGTTACTGGCAATCAGTTAGATAAAGGGGAAAAAAAACATGTTGGTGCCCTGTGGTATTGAAAGTGAAGGGTTTTCACACTGTCAGGGTAATGAACTCTGCAAGGGTTTGAAGTACCTGAGCTTGGGGAAGTCCTTGTGTCATGTGTCTAGGAGTGACAACCCCCAGTGGTTAATTACTGCCATGGATGAGACTTGAGCTGATAGCAAAATGAGATAATTTCATTAGTAGTTAAGTGTGAAGTTAATTGGACTCACATTTACACACAGCAGTGTACAAAGACACAGTTGGAAATGCTCTTCACCCCTTTTCTTTAACAGAAGGTAAGTAAAATGAAGAATGTTTCTGAACCCCTCCCTCATTCTTCCTCCCACTGTGGTTTGGGGATGAGGGAGGCAGTTTCCACTGCACGCTGCCAGGCCGTTATCTTGTGCAGGGGTGCAGACCTGCCCATGTCCATGACCTGACCATGCTGCTGGCCATGCTGCTGCTTGGGGAGGGTGTTGCTGACTTCTCCCGCTGCTGGTTGCAAAATAATTTCTTTTATGGAAGAAAATTACTTATTTGCACTTTTTCTGGGAAATGATAATTTGCTGTCAGTGCCAGCACGCCGTCAGCTCGCAGTGAATGGAAGGACAGACATTCATTGCGTATCTGCTGTGTGCAGGGCCAAGCACTTTGACACACATCTGCAGCCCCTGGTCCCACTGCGCCAGTTGATATTGTTGTTATTTAGCATCATTATATTTTACTTTCTGGAGGAATGTAGAATGAATTCCAGCAGGAATAAGCCTCAAAATGATGTGCAGCGTTTCATCCCTGTAGCAAGCTCAAGATGGACACGTTTACTGACTGGATTAGACCAGCGTGTTCCTTGTTGCAGGATACTTTGTTGGGAAACGTCTTCTAAATGTCACATTACTTGGCATGCTGCAGCACTTTAATCCGTCAGACTTGTGACAGCCTGCTAAGGAAGTGGTGGATTTTTTTCTCTATAGAGGAGATGGAACAGCCAGGATCACCTCCAGATGTGGTCCTCTTCTAGTCCGCATCTTCCTGCACCTTTGCATTTTCAGAGGGGGGTTCTTTGTCTGTATGGCACTCTGACAAGGGCTGTGGAGTGCAGATAATTCTGTATTCATGCTTTTCTGTTCAAACATTACTTCTGGGTTGACTACTGTTTTTGTCCTATGCCAGTCAACATTCTTTGAACTGGTTCCTGGTTGACTTGCAGTTCTGGTGGGTGATGACAGTTGGCTGTCTGGTTTGTGGAAATAGGATACTGTAGGAAAGTGGTGTGCTGTTTGATACCAGTGCCATCCACACTCATGTGAAAGCATCCCATCCTCTCAGCTGTGTCTCCTCAACTTCCAGAATATGTTCATTGAGGATGAAGGTTCAAAGTCTATCCAAACCTTGTTTTGCACATCACCTGTGGTGCCCAGAGTGCTGTTAAAAGTGAAGGCTTCTTACTGCTTCCCTCCCGTCCCCTCCCCTCCTTTCTCCTAAGTGTCTGTGACAAAGGCAAAAATTATACGCAGATGAGAAAGAGCTTGCTTGGGACCTGGGAATCATGGAATTGCAGAATTATAGAATGGTTTGGGTTGGAAGGGACCTTAAAGAACATCGAGTTCCAACTCCCATGCTGTGGGCTGAGTTGTCACCTGCTCGAACAGTGTTTGGTTGAATTTTGCCTTTGTGGAAGGGCTGGGGGAGCAAATTAATCCCTGACATGTGATGGGTTGGAGTCCACACTGCAGACAGACTTCAGGGTACTCCCCAGTGGCATGAAGGAGCCCAGTGAGGAGGCGGACCCCAGAGTGCAGCACACTGCTCTGAATATTCGCCCTCAGGGATATTGTGATGGAATAATTTCATGGCCTTCAGGACTCTCTCCCTTGCTGAGAGGATCAGAAGCAGTTAGTTAATTATCTGCAGAATGTAACCAAGTGTTTTTCAGCTAATCAGTGACCTGGTTTAGGCCAAGCATACAGAGTCCATTATGCTGCTCTTGCCCCTCAGTCTCACTTTCCATTTGAGGAAAAAAAAGAAAAGCTGGTTGTGTCTCCAGCCAGCACTGTAGCAGTGGTTGCTGGTGGGTCTTGAACATCTCAGAGGAAGACACTCCACAACCTCTATGGGCAGCCTGTGAAACTGAAGCAAGTGCAGCCTGAATGATCTCCTCCATGGTGTGGGCTCAGTAGCATCCAGATGACATTTGAGCCAGGGGACAGGGGACAAACCCCTGCTGCAGGTGGCACACAGAACAGGGTCCCTTTTTCCTCCCCTGCCTGGAGATGATCTGCACTGTGGGAGATGCCGTCTTGGCAGGGTGCGGCCATTGCTTCCTCTGTGCCTTTGGTGAAATACCTACAGCTGTGGACCCAAGGGCTGTGTGGAGCTTTGCCTGGGTTTGAAGCGAGTGCACCTCAGCACTCTGGATGAGAGGTATGGTGAGGTGGGGGACAGCCCATAGCTGCTTTCTGCAGCGTTGTGTGCGGACCCTAATGACAGAAGGTTTCCCTAGCATCAGTGAGGAGTACTGCATCAGGCTGTGAACTGCCTGCTCTTTTGCTGGAACATCAGCTGTGTTTTGGAAATTAATTCATGTCCCAATGTGTGTGTGTGTGTGTTTCCCTAAATGACTTTAACTGAAGATGGAAATAATGCTTTTATCACATTTAGATCTCTGCAATCCATCAGCTCATACAGTGTAATTTTCTGGAGAGTTTCCTGGAGAAGTGCTGTTAAAATAAGCATTATTTTACAAACTTTGACTTTACAAAGCTGAACTTTGGAGAAACTTGGGAGCAAAAGGAGAGCAGTTGGAGTTCAAAACAGGGCTTCATCTCCCCGCAGGAATCTGTTCTTCCCCTCACAAGCCCTCACTTTGCCACAGCATGATGGCAGCTGGTAGAGTAAGCAGAACTGTTTCTCCTCTCTCCAAACAAGCTAGCAGCTGCTTGCTGACGCTTGCAGAGCTGTTGTGACAAACAGGTCTTTGCAGCAGTCAGGAAGGTGTAGGAGCATGTCTGCCAGCAGTGATGCTCACGTGGTGATTTGTTGGTTTGATTCCTCAGGTCGCGAGCTGGCAAGCACAACCCTCCCAGGATACCCTCCGCACGTCCCCCCTGCTGGACAGGGCAGCTATTCTGCCCCTGCGCTGACAGGAATGGTGCCTGGTGAGTCTGCAAAATGAAGGGGGGTGGAGAGGCGGCACTGCAGAGTTGTCCCACTGTGTCGGTGGGAGCTGAGTGCTCAGGGTCTGGCAGAGCTTGGCTCGTGTCTGTGTCACACCGTGCAGCGCTCACTTGGTACTGGCTGAGCATGTGCACACAGCTCTGAGCAGGATGGTGACATTTGGGCACTGGCAGCAAGCAGCAGGTGAATGCCTGGTGCTAGGGAGTCTGCATGGGCTTGCTCCTGTCTGAGCACAGGGGGCCTAGTGCTGCTGGAAATCAGTGTTCTCATTTCAGCCTGAAATAAACAATATCCCCAGGCCCTGCTGTCTTTGATTTGGGCATGACAGACATTGCTGTCTTCAAGGGAAAGAAGTATTCTAAGCCCTAAACTTACATGTTAAAATTCATGAATCTGGACCCTAATCATAGAATGGCCTGGGTTGAAAAGGAGCACAATGCTCATTCATTTCAACCCCCCTGCTGTGTGCAGGGTCACCAACCAGCAGCCCAGGCTGCCCAGAGCCACATCCAGCCTGGCCTTGAATGCCTGCAGGGATGGGGCATCCACAGCCTCCTTGGGCAACCTGTTCCAGTGCATCACCACCCTCTGTGTGAAAAACTTCCTCCTAAAATCCAACCTAAACCTCTCCTGTCTCAGTATCGTATGGTTTGAAAATGAATGGGTACTCGGAGATTCTCTTTCTTTCCCCTACTTGTTGCTTTCCAAGCCTTTAAGGTCCTCTGAGATTGTCACTTTGGAGTCAGCAAGGTCCGACAGTTATTGAAGAAAATCCCCCAAAGTGGAATTTCATATGTAGTCACATGGCTTCAGGAGATGGTGGTTTGGAAAACAGCTCTCAGTAAGCAAGCAGTAGTCAATGGTAATTATTTATTGTCCTGGCTATTTTGGGATTCGTATTTTTGTCCCAAACTGATTATAATCTGTAATATGTGTTCCAGCAGATCACTGAAAAATTAAGAAAAAGAAACAGCCATTTTACTTGTGCTGGTTATAGAAGCTAGGTCAGAGGTTAAGTTGAAATAATTTTTACCCATCAAATATAATTTTTGGTAAGTTCTTCATTTCTTGTAAAGATCCGAATGCAGGTCTGAAAGGTTTGACTCCTTGCTGCATACTATTTCTCAAGGACACACAAAGTTACTAGTAAGCTTTTCCATCCTCATTGAGGCTGTTCTTACTTCAGAGGCATTGCCAGCTGCTTAGATCAGCTGAAGGTCTGCACTTCCATTAACTTTTTAACATGGCTGTTACACTTTGAGCATTTGGAGCACCAGAATCAGTTAATCACATGTGTGTCAGGCAGGCCATGGAGATGTATGGGCAAATGAGGGTGCTGTGCATGAACCTGCTGTTACATACACAGCTTAGAGATGTAGCGCAGCGAGTGGGAAGCAGGTTCAGCAGTGTCTGATGTCCCATCCTGCCAGTCCCCTCAGCTCCTGCTCGGGCTCTCCTGTGCTGGCTCTTCACCAGAGCCCTGAGCCCCTGCTTTTCTCGAGGCTCATTCTGCCACTGAGGGTAAACCTGAGGACAAGGAAGGCAAGGGGGAGGTCGGCCTTATCTGGCATCTGCAGCTGCCAACTTACCCGTGGGAAGTTTCAGACAGCTTATGTGCACCTGAGAGTGGTGATCTGGAGGCTTTTAGAAACCTTGTGGGAATCCGTTGCCTTCTTTTGGACTTACACCCAATATGCAGCTCTGAGTCTCTGTCACCTCCCAGAGGCTTTACTCTTCCTTTTCCTTTTGGTGGATGCCGGGGAATGGATTTGTCCATGGTTGCCACCTGTTTGGGCACACCTGCTGGAGCAGGACACAGAACTGTGAGAGTGATGGTCATGGCAGAGCTCAGCACAAGGAAATCCAGAGGGGGTTCGGTGATGTACAGTCATCTGAGCCAGTTTTCCTGGGTAATAGATTTTATTTTTAACTACACATAGGCCTCTGTGACCCGTTACATTGAATAACTGCACTGTTCCTCTCACTGGTTCCTTTAATAACAACCTTCTGCTCCAGCTAGTGTGAAGGTCAGCTGCAATTTCTTCAGGTTTGCTTTCTCATTTAAGTGAGAATTTGCTAACTAGCATCCCAAACATCTTCCATGACCAAGCCTGTGTGCATCTGTTTTACCTTTTCACAGGGATTTACTTTGTGACCTGCTGCTTCCTTCTCATAGTTTTCAGAGCACTTGCTAGAAATATGCTTCCTCAATAAGTTTTTTAATTGTAAGCCACGAATTTCTGCTCATAATTAAGTATTTGTGAGAGCAAAGTAGTTAGAGGTGTGGGAGCAACAGATCCATGGTGAGATGTAAAGGATTCTGTTCTGCCTCCTGCAGACATTGCTTGTGCTGCAGTGAGTTCACTGGTTCCTCACTGCACTGCTGGTGCTTGCCTCATGTCTGTGGTGTCCGCCTCACATGGTGCGTGTGAAATGTGAGGGAAATGTCTGAGCCCCTTGGCGTTTTCACCAAGCATGCATGGATTCAGCTCCTTGTTCTCTTCTTACTGTTCTTCCCACCTCCCTGCTCTCCATCTGAACAAGAAAGGCTCCCCACTATCAGCCTGTCCTGACTCCATCAGCAGGACCCTCCCACAGGAGCATCTCCCCTCTTCACCTGCTGCATGGCCACTGCAGGCCCTGTTGCATGCTATGGCATGGAGCTGCTGGTGGACAGCTGGATGGGAAGACAACTGGTGGGGTGCTTGAGCTTGGAGAGCGATGGTTGGTGCCAAGCTCTGCCTGCACGCTGGATACAAGTACAGCACTGTGACATGCATCCAGGAGTCCATGCTATGTAATACCTTTATCCATGCACAGGAGGCACAAGGGAAGGCAATACATGTTGACTGAAACAGATGGAGATAGGATACATGGGAAGGCTTCAAACTTCCACCCATCTGGATATCTTCAGATGCCTAGAGAAGCTGTTTTGTCTCTGTCTTTGTGGGTTTTCCAGTCCTGAGCACCCTGGTCTGGCTCTTTGCTCACTGTGTTGTGTGCAGGGCCAGGAGATCTGCTGCAGTCTTGTGCAGCAGAATTACCCCATCATTATGTGACACTGTGTTTTGGTTACAGCGCTGCTGAAAACACATCACAGAATCAGGAACTGTTGAGCTTCTTTCTGGCATAATGATCAGAGCTGTAGCAGGAAGTGGCTGTCTGAGAACCAGTGTGCTAGCAGTCCACGCAGATACACGGGAGTGAGAGCTCTGCTTTGGATCAGAGCTGCTGTTAAACAACAGAGGTGTGGATTGCCTTCAGGATCTCAGTGGAGGCTTCTGGCAGTGGCCTTGTCACAGGACAGAGACTGATGGCTCCATGAGGACCTGCAGAAATTGCCCTCTATCCTTCTCCCACCCTTGACCATTGTGCCCTCTTGCAGCCCCGTGAGGTGCAGCTTCTGGACCCACTGAGACCTCCTGTCTGCCTGCACCCTGTGCCTGGCTGCTCTGTGCTCAGCAGCTCAAGCTTGCCCATAGCTCTTCTGGCCCTGGTTTCAAAAGTGCTCAGATAACACCCCGTTACCCTCTGTGTCTTCTCCACTCTTTCCTCTCTCCTTGTCTTTGGGATGAGCCCTCTCCCGTGCCCTGCCTTCCCCAGGGCTGTCATTCACAATGTCCTCCAGGGGCCTTCAGCACAGGCTGACAGGAAAGGGTACAGCATCCAGAATAGCGATGCTGAAAATACAGTCATTAATGGGACTCCTGAAACCCAGATGTCCTTTCTGAGCACCGGTAATTTGTTTTTAATGAAAAACCATGCAGTGACCCTGAACAAATGAATTTCCTTTATATGAAGTCCATGTGCAATTACCCAACTAAAGGGACCTGAAAACACTGACATTCAAAACTGGTCTTTGAAAAGTATAAAAATAGCAATAGTGCCACTTACAATTTTTCATCAAAAAAAAAAAAAAGAAGAGGCTCATCTGATGAGCAAAGCAGAAATGGTCGGGAGGAAAAAAACAGCACATGGTTTTTAGAAGAATTTTTCCTTGTGATTAGTGGGTATTAATGCAGACAGGCCAGACTGTGTATCTTTTCTCTGCTTGGTCTATTTCTCCCATCCAGTCCTGGATGGGAAAACACTCTCTGTCAACCTGCTTGGTACACAGTGATCTTTTACAAGGAACAGAAGCACAGGTGCTGTGTTGAGGCTGGCATTAAAAGACAGGAATGAGTGAGCTCCTGCACTGAGCCTTCGGGGATAGGCTTCCATACAGACTGAAACCTTTTGGTCATAGCTATCATTGTATATCCGTGTTATTTGTCCTGACTCTGCCCATGCCAAACTCATGTGAAGCAGTAAATGTGACAGGAAGGGAGCTGGGAGGTAACACACTGACAAACAGGGTCTGATGAAGAAGTCACTGTGTGTGGTTTGGTAGAGGCCATCAGTGTCAGAGCCGGAGCACTGTCCTGATGGACTGCATGAGCTGAACTGGCTGCCTACTGGAACAGTGGAGCTGCTGCCACCAGTAAAACAGAAAGGAAAATCAAGCTGAAAACAAGGAATGAACCTTGGCATTCCTCTAGTGGGGTGGAAAGCAGCAAGTTGTCTCCTTAGAGCTTGGTGATGATTTCTGAAGCTGTTTGCCATCTGCTTCGCTTGCTTCATACACTGAGATCTCAACAAGGATTTTTGTCCCTGTGCTGATTATGATCACTGACTTTGTGCCAGTCTCCTGGCTTTGCACAGCTCTGCTGTAGGCTGGATCATACTGCGCTCATTTCCATCGTCCCCCTGTGCCCTGCTGTGCCCTCTGTGGCACTCATCTGTTTGGGGCTCCTGGGGCCAGGGTGCTCAGCAATGCTCCGGTGTTGCTCTGGTGGACTTCAGGGAAATGTGTGCATTATGGGATGCTTGTTTTGTATACTCATCTGTGGGGATGCTCTCAAGGCAGGGAGCCTGACCAGGGAACGGAGGTGCCATGGGAAATCATGGCAGTGCTCTTGTAGGCAGGTGGAAGGTGTGATGCTGGGGCAAGTGCTTGATGTAGCAACCTTGTAGGCAATGCAAAGCTGCCAGCTGGAGAGTCACACTTCAGTCTGAGTACACTCACCCAGTGCAAATGCAGCCATCATGCAGAATGCTCCTGAAACACCTTTATGACCCTGGAAGAACACAACAACTCTTTACAGCATCCGCCAGAGGACCGCTGCTAAGAAGTAGGAAATACTGATGTTTGGGATGTTGGAGGGTGTCTTTTCTACTTAAGTGAGCTTACTGCCTTCTCCCAGGTTTAGGTCTGCTTCACACAGGTGTCTTCCCACTGTTCTGTGGTCAGAGAACAAATTCTACATAAGTTTCATCACATATGATGAAGCAAGTGATGCAGCATCACAGAGATCTCATTGCAGAAACAGACTGAAAATCAACTGACAAATGATTAGTACGTATTCATTATTGTTAATAACGAAGTAGTTAAGAAAATGATGTATGCTTATCTACTGCTCACGTACATTCTGAGTAACGGGCTCCCAGGACCAGAGGAGCGTAGAGGAACATTCTGTTGTTCATCTTTCAGATGTGCCTCTTCTGCACTTGGATGGAGCATACATAAAATTTTTTTTCACTCAACTGATGTAGAAACCATGCTAACAAGGACAAGAAGGTGAAGGGTTAAGAAGGAAAAGCCAACAGCCTCTGCATCTTCTGCTCCCAGACAGGTTTCCTTCCTACAGCCCAGATCCTGAGCAAGGCCCACGAGCCTCCCCACGCCCTTGGCTTTCAGGGAACTGCTGATAACAGCACCCAGGTATCTGCACGGCGAATCCAGCTCAGTCTGCTTCCCTTTGCTCCAGCTGTAATTCCTGCCTCCTCCCTTTGAAGTGAAACAGTATGCATAACTAAACATAAGTAAGCAAAGCAAAGTGTGTATAAACAAAAGGTTCCGTATTTAGGAGTGAGGAGGAGGAGAAAAAAACATATTGTATTGCTCCACTCTTTGGAAATTTCTATGAATTTGTAATAACAAAATTACCATAATTTGCTCGTTAACGCCGCTAGATCAGTCAAGCATTGTTCCAAACACGCAGAGGCTGCTTCTGGCTCCGGGTCTGCCAGCGAGCTAAGCACGGTGAAAATTAGCATGCAAATAGCTCTAATTCGGCGGCGAGCTGTCAGACCCGCGTTCGGTGCCTCGTTGCGTCTGAAATCTCTGACAGCAGCGGCTCAGACAGAGCCCCCCCCCCCAAGGAAGACCCAACACGGAGCACCGAGGGGCTCCTCCTGAGTGACAGCCCGGCCGGCTCCGCTCTGCCGGCCGCGGGGCTGCGGGCGCTCCGTGCCCCATCCGTACCCCGCCGGGGCAGGCCGGGGGAAGGGGCGAAAGGACTCCGGCTCCAGGGCTTCGAGCGGGAAGGGGAGCGCCCGGGGCGGCGGTCAGCGGCCGTGCTGTGCCCAGGGCGGGGGAAAGGCGTTCTCAGTACCTGCGGGCGGCGATGGCTGCGCTTCCACCCCGAGAGCCGCCGTAGTGCTGCGCGAGGAGCTCCGGCTGCCCGGGATAAGCCTTGCAGTAAAGATGCAGCTTTTATCTCTTGCCTCAGCGCAGCTGAGCTGAGCAGCCGCAAGGAGACGCTGCCAGCAGCCTAAAAATAGAGGCTGCTTTCTGATGGTGTTTCATTCAGTGCTACGGGCTTGACTCTTTGCCCATCTGCTGGCAGCGGAGCTGGCTGTGGAAGCAATGCCAAGTCTAGAAAGCCCTGCTGGTTGTTTGTTTTTAATGTCATTAGGAGTTTTCCTGTCTTGCTTCCTATTCTACACTTGAGTTCCCAGAGCGCTGTGAGCACAAAACTGGGCCTCTGTCCCAGTACTTGCAATAGGAGGTGCCTGTGGATAGAACGTTTGCCTGTTGACCATGAGTTCCATGAGCGCTGCAGGAGGTAGCATCAGTGCAGGGCTGAGCAGCAGAGCTTGCCTTTACGTGGTGTCAGCTCATTCCCATTGAGACTGCACAGCAGCACGCCAGCAGGATCCACTGATTCCTATGGCTGTGAGTTGGGCTTCCTGTGCTGTGCTCCTCCAGGCCCCTCCTGTTGGCTTTGTTTTTGTACCAGTTGATGGAAACAAACCACAAAGTAACTGCGAAAAAGCTGAATGTAATTAGGAGGCCAGGAGGCTTCGGATTTTGGAAAACTGTGTTTTGGATTAGCAAACCAAGGCACCAAAAATCCAGGGAAGGTTCTCTTGTCCCGAATGCAGTCATTGCTACCTAGGCGTGCAGGAAGGGCCGCCAGCTCAACACACACTGCGTGTGCTTACAGGGCTGAGCTCTGCTTGTGTCAGAGTTCCTCAGACCTGAGCATCAGAGATGTGAGAGTATGGAAAACACTGTGTCATTTCTGAGCCTTCACCTCTTTGAGGTTTTAAATACGCTGCGGTTACAAACAGCAAATTGTCTGCTCCACAATTGCTCTGGTGTGTCTGCCAAACTGTGCTGGGAGTGATAGGAGCAATAACATGGGTGGTGACAGCGGAGGAGCAGACCAAATCAGTAGTATCAAATCAGGAGGTTTTCTGACACGCTACGGTTGAGTGTGAGAGAGTGCTGGGATCTCAGAAGGAAGCAGAGGAGAAAACATTTAATGGCCCATTGCACCCACGAGCGGAAGGAGCACGACATGGCTGCTGCATACCTGCACCATGCTGGCTGCACTCCGCTGTGCACCAAGTCAGCTGTGTGCTGCCACGAAGGCAGCAGTCAAACAGCACCATGCAGGGAGCAAGAGTCTAAACTCTGGTCACATCCAAGCTCTGCAATTGGTCTGTGCTGTGCAGAATGCAGTTTGTTTTCAACTTGGAGTGTCAGAGCATGTCCATAGACTGCTCTTAGCAGCCCATGGAGGTGGTATGCTTTGCACACATTTTCCCAAGCCCAGGTTTCTATTTATGCTAAAAGATGCACCTGACCAGGGCCAACTTGTGAGTTCAGACACTCCTGCAGTTCACAGTCTTAGAAAACGCTTGCCAAGTCAGTCTGCAGTGAATGGGCTGTTTTCTGTTTCCAGTCTGTCTGTGTTGTCAAAGGAATGCCATTGGAGGCTGGAGACAAGGATCCGTCCCTGAGCCCCCAGCTTTGCAGCTGCAAGAGTCTTCAGCAATTCTTCTGCAGAATGTTAATTCTGACCTCAGCATTTTTACCACTTGCTGGACTTGTTTTTGTGGATTGTAAGCTCAGTTTTTGATGATGTTTGCTAGTAAGGAATGTCAGTTAGGATTGTCTGAACATAGAACATTTGTCCTGCAGCAAACTCACGTGGTCACAAACTGATATTTAGACCAAACACTGAAATACCTTAGAATTAGGTGTTCTTTTTCCAGAAGTTTCTGGACACACTGAAACATCAGTAAAACAAGTCAAATGCCAAGACATTACAGTAGATAACAATGCAGTATGATTGATGTGATATCAGTGTGAAAAAGAAACTAAGGAATGAAGTAGTGGAAAGAAAAACAAATCAGGGGAAAAATTTTAAGCAATTAAAATTAGTCAGAATGAAAGAGGGAGCTCTACAGGCACCCCATATCCATTCAGCTCTTTTGTCTGTGCACCTGTACCAGGCAGTTGCAAGTATGTGCACAGAGGGATGTAGGTCGGGAAAGCTAGATGAAGCATCTCATGCATGTCCTGCTCACAAGGACACGTTCAGCTCTTGCTGTGCAGGAGAAGAGAGAGAACCAAAATAGGGAAGAAAGGCATCCCCAGAAGGAAAATATTCACAATTTCTAGAACAAGATGTGGCACTGGATGCTGATTGTTTGCAGGTTGTCTGTCAGCTGTGGCTGCAGTAAATTGTGGATCAGTCTCTACACTGACTGGAAAAAAAGCTGTGAAATTTAAATGCATTCTCCTGGTTGTTACTAAAATTGATCCCATTTGGCATCTGCTTCACAGTAAATCCACTCAATCTTTGGAGTTTCAGGCATTAGCAGCAAAGGTTACTTTGCACCACAGCAGCTTTCCTGCAGAAAAGTAACTCCCTGGAATATGTAGATGTTTTACTGCAGAATGAAGATGTGTGGACTCAGTGGCAATGTACAGGTAGGGGAAGGGCTGCTTGCTGTGCCAACAACTGGTCTCTGTGCCAGGGTAAAGACGCTGCTATGTCTTCTCTTCCTCACATGAGCCTTCTTTGTAGCAGAGATTCTACAAAGGGCTCTTTAGTGTTCAATCCTTTGCACTTACTGTAGTAGAGAAACATAATGCCAGCACTCAAGAAGAAGCATCTTCCCATGGAATATTACCCTGGGCAGTCAGGATGTGCCACAGGTTCCTGTCAGAGCACAGGCCATGATGTCCTTGAGCATCAGCCTGCCTGGGAACACAGCATGGGAAGTAATGAGGTTCCCATCGGCACTTACTTCCTAGTGTGTTCTTATGCTTGGCGCAGGTTGTTATTCCAACTGTTTTCTGGTCAGACCAAGCAGGCTGCAGATTTCACCCTGACATGGCTTTGGTTACAAAATATTGGCTCCCAGCTCCTCAACGGGGAGTGTTCATCCCTGTGGAGGTTTAGAGTAAGACGGGAGGGCTTTCCTTGCTTTGAGGGGGCTGCGACCTAGTGTTATCTGAGGTGCTGCCCTGGCCCCAGCTGAACATTGGTTTGCTCTGCGTACTCTGAAACTGAGGTCAGGAGAACGGCAGTGGGATGTTTCATGTGGGAGCTACAAGAAGAGGTTTAGTAGCTTGTGGTGGTAATGGTAATGGGAGGACGGTTGGACTAGATGATCTTTAGGTCCTTTCCAACCCTGTGATTCTATGACTCTGTGATTCTGTGTCTCAGAGCATATTGGTGTGGAAGACTGCTCTGTGAGCAGTGCACCTTCCTACCCTTGTTCACATCTGTATTTTCACATTAATAAAGACTGCCTCCATGTCAACAGCAAAGTACCTTTCAAGCTACTGAAATTCTTAATTTCCAGGTGTTAGAACTCCAATTTCCACGTTATGGATATATTATTACTGCTTGCAATCTTATAACCACTTATGCAATTAGTTAAATTACTTGTGTAATTCCTGGAAGTAACAACATATTATGCTATTACAAGGGCTGAAATTATAAAAGAAAAGCAAACACCAGAATGAAGAGTGGAGTGGAATATTTTCATCTGATCCCAACGTAACATTTCAATTACATAGTTTGGAAAATTTATTAGAATCACAGAATCATTAGCTTGGAAAGGACCTCCAAGATCATCATGTCCAACCATTAACAGCACTGCCAACTGTACGACTAACTCATGTCCCTAAGCACCTTATCTACATGTCTTTTAAATACCTTTCCTGGGCAGCCTATTCCAATGCCTCATAACCCTTCTTCAGAGAAGAAATTTTTCCAAATATCAAGCCTCAGATTCCCCTGTCACAACTTGAGGCCATCTCGTTTTGTCCTCTTGCTTGTTGCCTGGGAGAAGAGACTGACTGCCACCTTGCTACAAACTCCTTTCAGGGAGTTGGAGAGAACGATAACGTCTCCCCTGAGCCTCTTTTTCTCTGGGCTGTATAACCCCAGATCTCTTAGCTTCATAAAACTTGTGCTCCAGACTCTTCAGCAGCTTCATTGACCTTCTTTGGACATATTCTGTCACCTAAGCATCTTATGGACAGGCTGCAGTCTGCCCTCTGTCAGTCCAAGGCAGCAGTTTTGCTAGCTTCTCTCCTTACTACTCCAAGAATCACAAATTCTATTACAAACTCTATTAATAGTTTATTTCTATGCCTAGGATGACTTCCAACTTTTACATCACCCACAAGCCCTTCGCTGTTTGCAAGCAAGATGTCCAGTGGGGTATCTTCCCTTGTTGGCTCACAAGGTATACAGAACAGGCAGCACTCAGAAGAATCTCATTTTTAGCTCAGAATCCTAAGCAGAGGTGTGAAGGGCCCACACATCATTAGCATGGCTTGCTTTGCTTTATTCTTGTGTCCACCCACAGTCCCAAAATGTTGAGTTCTGGTGTCTGGTTAGGAAGAGCAGACAGCTCTGCAGATGTCAACCATGGGAGGGGAAGGGCAACTTTCTTGTCATCAGTAATTGCAGCTCTGTGTTCTGTGCAGATGAGTTGGGCTGTTGTCCACTTTGTACTGGGAGATAATTCTCTCCTAATGCACTTCCAGTATGGTTGCTCTGTGGCACCACCTACCTTTGTTGTATTAAAGT
This sequence comes from Tetrao urogallus, assembly GCF_951394365.1. Classification (NCBI taxonomy): domain Eukaryota; kingdom Metazoa; phylum Chordata; class Aves; order Galliformes; family Phasianidae; genus Tetrao; species Tetrao urogallus. The sequence continues at coordinate 285,713 of NC_136816.1, read as the reverse complement.
TAAATACCTTTGTGTACAAAAGTTTAAAGTGCATATCTAATACCTATGTGCTTGCAGTAATTACAGGTGTAAATCTTTTTGTCATCCTGCAAAGACTGGGTGAGGTATTTCATAAATATGTCAGAGGCAGCATTAAAATTTTATGGCAGGCAGCACGGGTCGAGAATCGTACAATGACTTCACAGCAAGGTACGTCCACCTTAACCCACAACTCATTACTCACTGGTGGGGTTGCTGTGCCTCGTAGCTTCCTGGAAATGAGTAGTCTTACAAAAATCTGCATGTTTGATTTTTTAAATATGACAGCCTGCGTCTTCATCTGGGTGCTACTTAATATGAAGATTTAAGAAAGAGAAAATACTGTGCAGTCTGTACGAAAATAAAATTATATACAGCTCTCATTAGAAGTTAATTGGCAGTCTTGGCGGGACTGGGAAGTTCAAGTGGTATTATCTGAATATGACTGTGTGCCTTCCGGCTGCAACTACAACACACTGCCTTTTGACAGAGGTGTAAAAACACAGCCAGAGCACGCCAGGATGCTGAAAACGTGTGAAGGTTTGGGCAATGGTTGCCCAAATGTTAATCAGTAACTACATGACAGATGTAGGCAGAATACTTTTGCTGAGTGGAAGGATTTGTATGTGACAGTAAGCAGTCTGTTGATCACTGGATGCTTACAGTGAATTTACACGTGGTGTATTAAGCCTCTGTGGATGGTCTTCATTAACATAAGATGAGACCAAGAAAAGCCTAAATGCATAAAGAGTGTGCATGTATCTGTGGGTGTACAACTGCTGATCTCTTAGTGTGCATCTGTCTGTATGCACGTTGTATTTCTGTGCACGACTTCTGCTCTGCCCAGCAGCTCCAGGGGCTCTGTCTTGCCTAGAACTGGCTGCACTTTTAGTCATAGCTTTGTCATGCTGTTTTCAAACAAATCCGACAAATCAAACTGTTATGTGTAAAGAGAGATTTCCTTGAAAACCATTTGCAAACGCTGTTCTTCTCCTGAGATCTGTTACTTTCTATTTCATCCTCAACAAATAAAAAAGGAAGAAATAATTGCACAGGAAGCATTTCTCTTTTTCTGTTTATTAATGTTTTATTTACCTTTTTCCTGTATTTAAGGGATGAATTGCTTGACACAGTGACAAACAACGCAGGGTCCAGATGCTGCCAGCAGCTTCTGGTTTGGATGTTGAGGTCTCAGGTGTTCTGAAAAATCCCTTCGGAAAAGTTACTTTTTCATTAAAGTTCTCCCCTCTGCCCAACTGCCCTTTCCCTGTCTCTTGGCCCGTGTTTGGGACACGGGTGCAGGATGCCCAAATGCTTTTATCACAAGTCTGGTCAAAGCTATTAGAGAAGCTTTCTGCCCATTCCTTCTAGACACTGGGATTGCTGCTCCTTAGTGCTCCTGAAATTGCAGTGAGAGGAGAAGTGTGGTGCACCGGGCAGATGTTGTGAGGTACCTCAAAGAGGTGGCTTGAGTTTCTTGTCTCAGGCAAACCCAAGAGCTGCCTTTGCAGTCACCACTGACCCTTCCTTATCCATATGCTGCCACACTGCTGCCCTCACTTCCCGTGCAAAAGTGGGACGGTGAAATGCAGTTGGCAGATGGGGAAATGCTGCCCTCAGGTCTGCAGCCCACCAAGGAGGAGATGGAGCTCACATTGTGACTGCCATGTTCTGCTGTGTTCTCACTCTGTGCCTGTGTACATCTCAGAGTAACAAACCTGTGTGTAAAGCAGGATGGCACAACAGGGGATGAGCAGCTGTTTCATGCTGCAGTCAGCAGGGACATCTTGGTGGGGCTGGCTCTATTAGATCTACCTGTGTGAGACTAGGAATGGGCTGGCTTGCTGTCATACGTGAACAAGGCTTCCAATATCCACCAAAGCCAAAATAGACACATGGTGCTTATACAGAAGCTGCTCTTTTCCCTCAGAGGTCTCTCTCTGCAGCACAGTTATTGCTGTTGCACGTCCGGCTGTTAACTCTTACCGGAAAATTTTCCAAGCCTGCTCTTCAGTGGCTGCTTTATTGATTCTGTTTGCTTATCCTGGGACTTTCAACTGGTTGTTAGTTTCATTGAGACAAACTGGGTAGGAAATGACAGACTTTTGGTGTACGCAGTGCATTTTCCTGCTCGGTTTCTTTCCAGGTTGAGCACTACATCTGAAACACGTGTTTTGTTTCGGTAGGGTTGTGCTTTGGTACCTGTTTCCTTCTTTTGTGCCTTTATTTTTTAGTGTCACCATCCGCTTTGTTTGGATGAGAGCAAGTAGACCAGTGGACAGTCAATGGCAGAGCAGGAGGCAGAGTTGTCATTGCCCTCCGTCCTGTGGAACACTCATGGACAAAGATAGGAGTGCAGGAGAACTATCAGCTCCCTGCTAGTCAGCCTCTGGCAGTTGTTCTACCCCAATGGATAGGACAGCACAAGCCAGATCTCCTTCATGCTGTGTGGTGACAGTGAAGTCAGCAGCCCAGAAATCTGTGGAACCTTTGTCCTGGGAGAATCATAGCCATTAAGGTTGGAAAGGACAGAACTTAGCTGAATATGGCTTGTTTAAAAGCTCTGCTTTGAGCATGAATTTAGAGCAAATAACCTCTAAGGGTCCCTTCCAATGTATGTTCCTCCATGGTTACACAGCATCCCTTCAAAAAACAACTAAAAAGGGTGTTGAACATGCAACTTATTTCCTGTTTTACCTACCAAGATCCTAAACTGGTTGAGATTGACTGCAGATGTTCCCTGCAGATGTTCCCTTAGACTTGGATGATGTTTAAGGAAGAATGTGGTACCCACTGCACTGATGTCCTTCCACACATCTTGCTTCCTTTGGACAGCCAACATTTGCACTTCTGCTGTTCTGTCCCATCCTTTTCCCTTTCAGTGAGGGATGGTTTGCAGCACCCCAATACTCCATGGAGCTCCTGAGAGCAGAATGGCACTGGTAGGTGGTTTTGGGATGAGTGATGAATCCTCTGAGGTGGACTGAACCCAGCACCCTGTGTGCAGAGGGGCAGGCAGTCTTCCCAACTCCTTTACAGGGTCAGTTCTCTTAAGTCATGGCATCTTTTTCTTCACACACTGCTTCTTGTGATTTTTGAATTCAGAGTTTTCATTTCCTCTGCACATCACTCTGGAAACGCAGTGGGACTTTACCTTAAAGCAAACGAGCTGGCAGTCCCTAGAGGAGACATACTGGACAAGTGAGCTCACCTGCACCACCACCACCAACCTGCATGGCTCAGCCTCATGGCTGCACCACCACTGCTGAGCTGCACAGCTCAGTCCACAGCTTGCCCAGAGGCATTGTATTCTGCCCCAGTGCTGCTATTCTGGGATGGAGCACTTCTCCCAGGGCCCACTGCTGCAGTGTTGCTCTGAATTGTTCACTCCTCTTGAACCTTCCACCCAAACCTCCACCTCTGAGTGTAGCAGCAGTGAGCATCCTGGTGGCATGCTGTCAGACCTGCACTGAGAGGAGGTATGCACCATTCAGCATGAAGGGCCCCCACTCCCATCTCCACAGTGCAGGCAGGCATGTGTGTGTGTGTGTGTGTGTGAGCCCCCGGGTGAATGATTCCATGATTCTTTGTTTTTTTGTTTTTGTTTTTGTTTTTAATGTAGAGCTTGGGCTGGTTGGCAGTGCAGTTGGGAAGTAATGCTGATGGGCCTGGAACACCTGGTGGAACCCATGAGGCATTCTTGTAGCATTCATTCATCCAGTTTAGTTCACCCACAGCCACGGCAATTGCCTGCCTGTACACTGTGATGATGATAGCAGGGCCTGAGCCTTTCTCTCCCATCCCTCCTTTCCCTCCACCACTCACTTGTTTCTTTCTCTCATTTGCTATTCCCTCTCTGCCCCCCCAACCCCCCTCTACCCTCAGCCTCTTTTTGCAGGGCTGATGGATATGCAGAGTATGTTAAGAAGCACACGGTACTGTCACCAAGCTGATGGTGCTCAGTGACTCCTCCAGCTCCTGGCTGGTGTGTGCTGCAGGAGCCTGACACCCTGACCACTGAGGCATAAAAAACAGAGAATTGGAAGCTTCAGCCTGACAGGCACCAGCACATCCCCAGAGAGGGTCCTTATGTGTGTGCGAGAAGGGAAGGGGGTAGCAGAGGTTCTGAGGGGAGGAGAGCGAGGCAGGAGAGAATGGAACAATGAGATGTCAGCCTGCTTCCATCTGCAGCACGGCTGCGTGTTTGGAGGTGTTGCTGCCTCCAAAGCAGCACGCGTGGCGTAGGGTGGGAGGGAGTGCTGTGACCCATTGAAACGCCTGGGGCACACGGCGCTGTGCTGGCAGGGATGTGCAGTACTGTCTCTGGTGGGCGCGGGTCATGCAGGGTGCAGATCCGGATGTGTCACGGGGAGCCTCCGCTGTTTGCAGAGGATCAAACGGGGGGAGCGGGCAGGGCAGCGGGCACGCTCTGCTCCACCTCTGCTTCTCGTGCAAGGGCTGCGCAGCAGGGAGTGGGCACTGTCCTCTCCACCTCGCTCCTCTGCCTGAACACCGCACGGCCTCCAGCAAGCACAGATGCTGCTTCATGCCAGCAGCAGCCAAATGGTGCTCTTCCGGCAGCACACGGCTCAGGACGTTTGTGATACCTGAATGATCACCGCAGCATTAATGCCTCTCTCCTGGGGTCAGCAAATGAGCCTCTTGGCAGACCTGTCCTGAGTGAGAGGCTGCTCTCTGGGCTGGGATGAGGCGATGGCTCCAGGTCAGCTGGATGGCTGTGCCAGGTGGTGGCAGGTGGTGCTATGGGGTGCTGACCCAGCAGAGCTGCAGCTGGAGATGTGTGATGCCCCTTGGCTGAGGCAGGAGACTTCCCCAGTATGAGATGTGAGCCATTCTGTGTCTGAGGACTTAAATACATGAAGGCTGCAGCCAGCATCTTCTCTCTTCAACCTGCCAGCCTTCTCTGCCACATTGCCGTAGGAAAATAGTTCTTTCTTCATCGGCGCTGTGTAGTGTGTATATGCTTGTGAACCTGAGCAGGAGAAAGAGATGTGGAAGAAAGATAGGAGAACAGAGGAACTGCCATTCATGGGAGATGTTCCAGTGAAACAACAGTGACGTTTCTGTTTGCATAGCAGTGGAACCTATCCAAGGTCAGAGCTGTGTTATGCATGGTGCTGCCCTGAAGAGATTGCAGCTCAGGTATGAAACAGGGAGATGACATGTGAAGAGAAAAGATGGAGAAAGTAGCTTGTGAGGAGACAAATAGCAACAACTCTTTGAGTCTTAACTCTGCCTTTGTCTGGAGGGTTTCAAAAACTCCTTAAACTGATGCAAGCATCCCTCTTCCTTTGTTAAAGTGACCAGTGGAAGTCCATGGGTCCAGGCCCATGTTCTGCTGGAGAGTCAAGAATGGTGTTCGCTACCTAGAAGATCGGCTGTTTTATCTTCTGTTAACAGGGAGACTGGCTGAGCAGCTCTGTCCCAGCTGCCCTGAGTGTTGCAGGGATGTGAAGGCAGTGGCCAGGCCTTTTAGGTCGGTCTCGGATTCCTCAACTCCTGCAAGCCATCTTGTTGCTGAAGCACAGGCTACACGAGGAAATCCCACTAACTCAGCAGGGTGAGCTGGACTGCAAAAGGACACACAGAAGATGACTGTACTCATTTAATAATTGGCGGTCCAGACGGCCCTTCTACAGACAGGGTGGTCGGCAGAGCTTTTGCGAAAGCTTTCACTGGCATACAACAGATGCTGAACTTGTGTGTTTTTCCCCGCACATGTGACTGTAGTCTTATATCAAATGACCTTTATTTTGTCTTTTTACTGTTTCCCTTTAATTTAGGGAGTGAGTTTTCTGGGAGCCCATACAGCCACCCACAGTACTCAACTTACAACGACTCCTGGAGGTTTCCCAATCCCGGACTTCTGGGTAAGTTGCTGCCCCCACTTTGGGGCTGTGCTCCTACCTGTACTCATTTATAAGCCAGTGGCAATTACCAATCACCAGGATAAGCAGGATGTGTGTCCTGGTGCTGCCTTGTCTCCCAGTGCTCTTCACTGATGAGTGGCTATGGATCTCCGCTGGGTACAGCAGACCTCCTAGTTCCCTTCACCAGCAGGAAGCCTGCTGCTAAACGCCTTTGTCTTCCCATTTCTGCCTCATGGAATCATTTGGCAGACACAAGGCATTGCTGGAAGACAGAATGCCCATTTCTTGAAGAGGAGGAATCCTATTCCTACAAAACTGGCGTCATTTTATTGGGAGTGGCTTCTTCAGGGAGATGCTGTGTCTTGTCACTGAATGTTAGCCCCACTACCACAGTGGTGCTGTCTCCTTGCTGGTTCCAGCCATTTGCATTTCTCCCAGACCTCATGTTACGCTTGCTCTTCAGCTGTGGGTTTGCAGTGCCTGTTGTGCTCGTGCAGTCTCTCAGATGTCTGCATGGGCTCTCACAAACAGTAGGGAGCAGGAGCCCCACAGCTCACGCAGGATCATGGCCCTCATGTGAAGCATAAACACAATCCATTTTACACCACTGTCAAAAGATGGCCCACTTTGACCTTGTACACATGTAGAATGCAGTAATTAGAATTTTTCCCTGCATAATTTGCATGGATGAGGTAAGTAAAATACCAATTAATTGTCATCTTTCAACAGAGGAATAGCGTGCCTTGGAGATTTCCAGATTTATGGATGACAGGGCTGTTGTATGTGACCTCCAGCAGAGAAATAATTTTGAATTTTTGTCTTTTTTTTTCCCTCCCCATCCACTTTCTTTGTTTTAAGTAATTGAGTCCCCATGTAATTGAGCCACCCAGGCTGTATTCATCATGGTTCTTGTCCTTAAACAAATCCTTCGGGAGCAATAGACAGCCTCTGCCTCTCATGCCATGATGCTGGTAAGCTACTGCTATTTTCTGTGCCACATTTAAGGGTTTGTTAGTGCTTCCATCATAAATCAGAGAACAGATCTTCAGCTAATATCGATGGGCACAGCTGTACAAAGCCAGAGGAGCCCTGGTGCTTAAACCTGCAGTTGCCATGGCCGCAGCCAGGACTGCCTGCAAGAGTTTGGTTGGGCTTTGTGGAAGAAGATGCTTTAACCAGTCTGAAGAGTGCACACAGTGATTTCTTAATTGCTGTTTTTGTACCTCCTTTGGAGTCAAATCAGATATTTCAAACTCCCACTGCTGAAGGGAAGACAAAGCGAGCTCTGAAGCACCTGGAGACAGGCCTCAGAAGACAGGCTTTGCATGTTTCTTTCACTTCCCCTGCAAATCTGTGAAGAAACCGGTGGGATATTCAGAATAAATGCAGACCTGACCTGAGGTCCATCCTCCTGCATAACAAGAGTGGCTTTTGGCAAGGCTGGGTTGCAAACTCATGCCTGCAGACTTCCACTGGTGCAGGAAAGGACTTGCTTTGGTGTCCTTGTTCCATTTTTGGATGATAATTTCTGGGGGCAAATTCTTTCTCTTTGACTCTGTGAGCAGAACACAGTTTGTGTACAGCTGTTACAAATGCATTCTGCCCACAGCAAAGGGAGTGGACTGAAAGGCTCAGTACGCGGACCTGTGAGAGTTGGTGCCACAGAATGGAGAGTCCCTTCCATCAGTTTAGATCAGTGCCCCAGCAATGTCCCCTCCTCATCTCTTGCCTGCCTCCATGTGCTGGCACTGGGAGCTTGGAGAGAGTCCTGGTACTGTGCCAGCAGTGCTCAGTAAGAGACAAGGCATTGCTGGGGTCCCAGAGCTATGCTAGCTGTGAGCACAGAGCACTACCTCACAGGGGCAGCCTAGGGAAAGTGATCTCCATCCTAGCCATGTCCATTGCATTGGAACAACCAGCAGGTCTCCTGAGCCTTGCAGGGAGCCCAGCCATACACAGCTCTGCCTGTATCCTTGTGGTATTGGGCACTCCACACGTGGCCAGGTCTCAGTTGCTCGCTGGTAACTCTGGACAAGAAGGAGCCTTGTTGCAGAGCCGTGTTGCAGACCTTGCTGCAGAGCCTCAGGTGCCTGCTCTACCCCACCGTGCACAGCCAGAAGACTCATGAGATGTGCCTGAGCACCTGCACTGGAGAGGAGGTTAATGTAAGCTGTATCCACGCTGCTTCCACACTTCTCAGTATACGTGAGTACATTTAATAATTCTCTCTGGAGAGCAAGCTCTGGCAGTATCAACATCAAAGCAGAAACCCTGACAAAATTAATCTGTAGTAGTACACAGACTGACACAGTTTGTTTTACTAAGTCCCCTCCCTTCACCAAGATGAAATTGTAATACTCCAAGCACTCAGCAGCGCCTATGTTTAATTAACTCCCTGTTCTGACCAGGAAGAATTGCTCTGCAGCAATCACACCAAGCTCAGATCTGTGAAAGAGGAATTTGGAAGAGAGATGCAATGATTTACAAGTGCAAGAAAGTATTTGGGATGAAAAATGATTTGGGGGGAAGGAATGAGGGTAGGAACAAAGAGACCTGAGGACGGTGTGGCAGTTTCAGAGCTTAGTCCCTGGTCTTTCTCCTGTGATTTTGGAGCAGCAGTGAGAGGTAAGCCAGTTTTTCCACCCCAAGGCCATGCTTGGGAAGGGTGTGTGGGTGGAAGCAGAGCTGTAGAGCTGTGTGATTCCTCAAGGAAAGTGGCTGCATGCTGTCAGTGCTGCACCTGCACTGTGCTTGCTGCTCCTTTTGCATCTGCAGCTCACTCACATCTGCTCCAGCCAGCCTGAGAACTGATACCGATGGGTGACTGTGCAGAAAGGCAGTCTGGAGTGCTGTGATCCACAGCTCTAGCAGATGGACAGAAACCAACTTCCAGTCCTCCAGGGTGGTAAAGAGAAGCAAGGGCAGAAGAAGAAATCACTTTACTGAGGCAGCTCCCTGGCCTCATGCTCTCCTGTCTGCCACCAGCATCACCTGCAGCTCTGCACAGGGTATAGCCTGCACCTCCTGCATGACATGACACAGCTCACTGTCTGCAGCAGCAGTGCAACCAGCCCTGGGTTTCTGCAGGGCCGTGCTGGGAGGGTTGGTATCATAGCACTGGCTACTTGCCTTGCACCCATCTCAGAGCTGCAGCCAGGTGTCCACATGGAAACATTGTGAGGAGGTGGAAAAGAGGACACCTCATGTTCTCTGCACTCTTCTGCTGATGACCTCAAGCTCCTACAATGTAGTGATGTGCACAGGAGCATGTGCACAGACATGCTGGGAAGCAAGCGTGTGCCTGGGGCTCCGTCCATCACTGTCTGCAGGGCCTGGCAGGCATACCAGCTCAGACCTTGCTCAACAAGCACACGCTAAGAGTGGATAACAGAAAGGTAGTCTAATGAAGAAAAACGATTCAATTTCATGCTGGCTTGTTGCAATAACTTCTTTGCCATTTTCTCTCATTGCTTTCAACTCGGTGCTGCCTGTGGCAGCTTTTGCTTCGTGGTTGTGGTCTGTGCTTCATGTCTCACTGCTTGGAGCTGCCTGTGGTTGTGGGGCCAGGATGGTGTCCTGCAGGGAGGTCTGTGGGCTGCTCAATGGAGCTGGAGGCAAGTCTTCTGTGAGCAGGTGGAGAACAAGGAAGGGCCAGAAATGGCTGTGCCAAGGAATATATGGAAGGTAATATGAATTGGAAGGAAAAAATGGCCAAAGGATGGACAAGTCTATTTGGATGGGAGCATCCTGACAGGGAGAAGGAGCGATTGCTTTGTAATGTGCTGTTCTCACTTTCTGCATAAAATACAACCTTTTTGTTTCATCTGCAAACCAGAGAAATAAAACTCAGCAAAAGTGCAAGGCCTTTGGAAAGATGCTTCAGGCTGTGCCAGGCCTCCTGGTGCCTCCTGGGTGCATGCAGAAGTCCCACCAAGTGCTTTACTTGGACGTGCTACCTTGCTCTGCAGCAGCAGAGATGATCCACACTTCGTGTTGGGTGCATTGGCTCAGAAATAAAAAAGCAGTAGACTGATGGTGTGGTCTGAGTTACCTTCCTGGCAAGGTGTTCAGAAAGAAGGCAGAAGAAACAAGTAAGCATGCATGTGTGAGGACCCAGCAATAGGCACAGCACGTTGGAAAGGCCGTGTCTTTGGGAAGTATTTGGGCCAGTAGTGATGGTCCCTTGGGTCCCCATCTGGGGCAGCAGCACTTCCTTTTGTAGCTCTAGTTATTTGTGTCTGAGGTGCTAAGTGCTGAGTCCTGCCGGCTGAGCACTCCACAAGGTGTTTCTTGGGGAGAAGGCAAAGCAATCCCTGGGTGTGGCAATTATCTCAGAATCCCAGGGTTTGGAAGGGACCTCAAGAGATCATGGAGTCCAACTTGCCTTCTAAAGCAGATTCCCTACAGTAGGTCACTCAGGCCGGCATCCAGACAGGTCTTGAATATCTTCACAGAAGGAGACTCCACAGCCTCTCCAGACAATCTGTTCCAGTGCTCTGTAATCACCTTCTGAGCTGGTAGTTAACACTCAATGTCCATAAGCTCCCTGTTCGAGTCTGGTGAGATTCCAGCTCTGTGCTTGAGCTTTTCAGCCAGCAGCACTTGGTAGGATACCCAGAGGAAGGGAAGCCAGCTGAAGACACACAGTGTGTGGTGGACTTCCCTCTCCTACTGACCCTACAGCCTGCAGTGGTCTTATGGTCCTCAGCTCTCTGCCCACCCATTGGTGCAAAACACTTCTGTTTATGGCATGCTGATTTGTATACACGCCACTCGAGGACTGGTGTCACTCCCCTTCTCCTGAGAGAATCAGCTCCTCTGCTTTGCTGGAGCTGCAGAAGTTATCAAATCAGTGTTAAGTCCCATGCTTGAGTCTGCAGCCCAGGCTGCTCCAGAGCAGATCCTCATGTAGACTTTGTGATGCTCTGCCAAACCTGCCCAGTTATGTCAGTCGCAGGAGTCCAAGCGTGAGTCCTTCCACGGGACTCTTCCCCACTGTGTCCCATTTCACATTTCGTGCATATGGAACTCAGTTAATGACACGAAGGCTGAACTGACAAAACTTTGAAATATTTTGTAATTCTTTTCTTGCACCATATCAGTTTGTTTCCTCTCTTGTGTACACACAAAAATCATTTTATAGCTTGTACTGTCCAAAGACACGTATGTGTAGACACAAATGAAGTCTAACACACTTCCCTACTGCAGCAAACAACCCAGATTCCAGGTAACCCTTCAATAATCACCCAGTGGTTTGATGCTTAGCGCCACAGGGCAGAAAATTCATCATCAGTGTTTATTTCTCAGGTCTTGTGTTAGTAGGTGAGTGCGCCAGCACTTCTCAACCTGCACAGCTCATCTCTGGTTCTCAGAGCTCTGAAATCATTGCCAGAGCTAGGGAAAGCCAAGGGACTTCTTCCCTGAAAGAAGCAGTGTGAGAAAAGAGGTAATTATTTCTGAGTCCAGTAAAATACGTTGAGTGCTTTTGGGTGCAAGGTTGTCATTCTTCAAAAACAAGGGAAAAAAGAATGAGAGAAGTCAGTCTTGTAATCTTTTGGAGACACAATACTCCAACCTTGTATTCTAAAATGTGTTGAGGATTTTGTGATGTAAATGGCACAAACCAGGTGCTCTCCAACCCACAGCAATGCGCAGCAGCTGCAGCAGTGCGGGACATGATTTTGTGCTGATCACTCCACCTTCACTCCCGTGGCACATAACCCAAAGGAAGGAGCCCTGGGCACTGTGAGATTGCACTTTCCCCCCATCTGTTCTCTTCATAGAGTCTCTTCTTTTCCAGGCTCTCCTTACTACTACAGTGCTGCAGCCCGTGGAGCAGCCCCACCAGCAGCTGCTGCCGCCTATGACCGCCACTGACCTCAGACCCAAAGCTTGAGCACTTACCACAAAATACTGCCTGAGACAACTGCATTGAGTCACCTTGCTACAACCGTGCAAGTCAAGGAGGAAGAAAGTAAATAGTAGGAACAAGCTCATTGAAATTTTACTCTTAAGACTCTGAAAACTTAATGTTGTCGTTTTCTTAATTCTGGTGATGTTGTCTGGCTGTGAAGTGAAACAAAGAAATAGGAGGACGTGGTTCTCCTGGCACATCATGCGGTCATAGAAATGCAGTAGTTTCATGTTGCTTGCAGCTGTCTGGCTACTGCTTTAATCGCTGTGGGTACCACGGCTGTAACTGGGGATAAGGAAGAGATGTGGGCCTCCCTGTGCGGGATAGCTTCCTCTTACTGCACACTGAGACAGGCTGTGAGACTCAACACAAGCTTTTTAAATTATTATTATTGCTTTTTTTTTTTTTTTGTGGCAAAGAAAGATCAGTCTGCTCAATTTTACACAAGCAGCACTGTAAATACTTGCTTGTTTGTACTGCTATGAGACTGACTTTGCGTATGCAGCAACACTGTGCAAGTCTAGGCTCAAAATGCATCTGAAAATGTGTTTTGAAACTGGTGCACTGATTCAAAGAATTCAATAAGCTTTAAGCAACTTTGAACCAGGTTAATACTCATTGTGGCTATCTTTCAGGCTGATGTTACTGCTGCACAGCATCCTAACCAGCAGCTGTGTGTGATCATGCTATATGCTGGTACCAAACTCATGGTCATCAGAAAGACATGGGCAATTTTGACACGGTTTGTTGTCTAGTATTCATATGTGTTAATTTGTCATCATAATGAACACTGAAACAAATTCTCTGGTTTCAAGTTAAACTGCATTCAGGAAAGAATAATAGTAGGCACCTTACCTACATCTCAGCGGGTCGTCTGCTAAAACCCAGTTATGGGCACCCTGAAACAAAGGGGGAACATACAGCCATACTGATTTCTGTGAAGTGGACTATTGACCAGAGTATACTGAACACATGGGCAGACACACCTGCTTTCTGAGGCGTTCTGGTCAGGGGGGGTCTGTCCATTTAAATGAAGGTATCTCAAGTCATTCTAGTAACACTGAGGAGAGCAGTTTTGAATTCAAGACTGGAGTCACAGAGAACTTTGCCCCATTAATCCTGCATGTCTTGCCCTCCTACTCAAGAAAGGAGCGCTAAGGTGAGCTTTCATTCAGTGCTCACTGCTTCCCGGAGCTATTGAAGAGAGCAGCTTACCAATGATCTGGTAAGCAGTACACCAACCACTGCTTTTTCCAGGAAACAGGGAAAACGATCCCCCAGTGCAGCTACCTTTTGCCATGTGTTATGGTGTGCATGTGCCTAGCCACTCCTGGAAGCAAGGGAAGAGCTGACCTTGCTGAGACCAGACTTACCTGCAGCCTCTGACTGCGCACAGCATCGGCACTGCAAAGAGACCTGTCTGTGTTTGCCTGTGTCCTTCCCAAGGCTGAGAAGGGATTGCTGGTGGTGTCCCATGAATGAACAATCAAGTATTAAGTATTTGCTTCCAGTTTTGCAAGCATTTCTTTGAAATTGCAACGTCTGAGCTAACATTCCTCCCTGTTCTCCTTGCTGCCAGCACCTCGTGTGCCTGCCATCAGTGAGCACTGACAGCCTCCGTGTGTTCCCCAGTCTCAGTGGCATGTTTTGTACCTTTTCATGCTACAAACACGCAACTGTTAGGTTCAGGTTCCATGCTAGATGTCCTCTGGTTCTCAAAAGCCATGATGATACCTAGGTTCCACTGGCTTAAATGGGTTCCCTAATCCAGAATTTAATTCTGTGAGCACGTGACAAACTGCAAGAAAACGTTACCTGCAAGAAAAATCGTCCTTTTCATTTTTCAGCATTTGATACCTGAAACACAAACACGCTCACGCGTTTTTAATTGAAAAGCACAAAACCATCATTTACCTGGGGAATTTTCTGAAGCTTTGCTTTGGTGTCATACATACTGCATGGCTGTTTGCACCCCAGTGGCTGGCTGGGGTTTCTTCATCCGAGCTCAGCTGAGGTGTGCACACCACATGTAGAGGCATATCCCCAAAACAGCTGCCTTTTCTGTAAGCTTGGATAGTTAGAAGGTCATCTGACACTAGGTGAGGAGGCAAGAAACAAACATCTGACGGTACAACATGAAGGTGTGGGTCATGCCCCAAAAGCAAGGGTGGGGGTGAGCTACGCGAGCTGCAGGGATGCTACTTGACCACTGATGAAGCTGGTCTCAAAGCTTGTGCTTGTGCCTTTCCAGTGCAGGAAGAGCAGCTCCTGTTGATTATATGTATGTGCTTGCACCAGTTCTGAGTACTACCCAGCAAGCATTTTTTAAAAGCTTAGTTTTTCATTCCCTGGTGGTAAATGACTTATATGGCTTTAGTCTGGTTAACACTGAGAAGGCTAAACATAAGACATGAAATTTCAACAGATGCTGTTATGCTCAGGACAGAGACTCTGGTAGTTAGTCTATGGACTTATGAAAAACATGGTTTGTATGTAAGTCGCTCCGAAAGTAATGCCTCTTATTAATTCTCATGGAAATTACAACAGCTATAAAGAGCACAATAACACCTTTTGATAGAGCAAATTCTCAGCTACAAAACACTATCTTTCGACTCAGTCACCACTGTTGACCATTTTGAGTGGATGAGTTTATTTGGAGACTCTTCCTTTTGTGGTGTGACATCTGTGCACAGCTATTCAGAACATGGCTTGTCTTTCAAGTCAGTGCCACTACTGCTGAAACACAACACCCACTGCTTCGTTGTGCTCACATCCACTCTTTGGTTTCTGTGTATGTTCAGCAAGCATCTATGAATGTAAACTGCTGCAATTTTTTTTTAAGTGGAGGAATTCTGTGGCACATCTTTGCTTCATATGTACTTCCATGTCAGACATCATTTTGTAAGAGAGCCCCTCTGCTGCCATCTGTCTCATGGCAACAAAATGGAGAAGAATTTTGGTAGGAAGGTTCAACCTCTACTGTTATATCTCCAACATCCACCTGTGATGTCTTGGGCCAACATAATAAAACAGAAGGCTTTACTTTTGGAGCAACCGTCATACATTACAAGGATGCATGCCTGTGGACTAAGTGACCTAAGGTGTTTACACTCAGCCCTTGATTTGCCTTAGTGTTTACATCAAGAATCCGTAAGGGTTGGTCCTTGGCCAGAGTTGTCCTGCACTGCGTGGTGGAGGCCTGCATCCACTGAGCCACAGCTTGGGTAAGAGGCAGAGAAGGTGCAGGTACACAGGCCTTGCACAAGTCCTCCCTCTGCCTGTGCATTCCAGCTCACAACCACAGATGAACCACAGATGCTCACCGTTGCACGTGTTCAGCAGGGACCTGTGTCTGGTCCACGTCCCTCAAGCACTGCTGAGGATTCCTTGGAGGTGTGGCTCATTTGTGCATGCTCAGCTTGTTTCTCTGCGAGAAACACAAGCAGGATTTAGCCTGCTAAGCATGCATGCCATCCATACTTCCAGAAAACGCACTTGTCAGCGCTTTGTACTTTTGACAGTAACACAGTCAACCATGTATATGCCCTCTCCAACAGCCAGCTACTCTGCAACAGGCCTGGTTGAGAGGATGTGAGCAAGGCATTCAACGTGCATGCTGTTTTCACATGTGCTGGCTGCAGGGGAGGATGTAGAACAAAGTGGAGACTGGAAGCAAGTGGCCACTCGGTGTTGCAAAGAGATGTGAGCAACGCCATTATCAGTCTGCTGAGCCTGGTTCAGTTTTTCTAGATTAGCTTCATGGGTCATTTTCATGCACCCAGAAACACTGGTGTTGGGGCACGGGAGGCGCTGCTGTTGTTTGGTTTGGGCAGGATGTCCTGTAGCATGGCACATCATTGCCAACCTCTTGCAGAACTCAGCCCCACAGAAGTGCCTTCAGGCAGTTCCACCGCTGAGCTCTTTTGTGCAGCTAGATTGATGGTGTTTCATGTAGTATGCATTCCAGCAATAGCTTGCCAGCTCCGACAGGCCTAAAAATAAAGGCTAGAGGTGGAGAGAGAAAATACTGACATAAAATTGAATCAATAGAAGCTGTGAACTGGTGTTACATGAATTGTTGAGGAAACCCTTGGTTCTGTGCTGTAAATGTAGCCATAAAGAAGTCATGCTGTGGGCACTGAGTTTAGCATTTATGCCCAAAGATTTGACTTCAGAGGCACTGTTGTAAGATGGCACCCATCACCTGCAGATTTAGACACAGGCCAAGACAGGATCCCTAGACTAAAGTCCTTGTTAGCTATCCGGTCAGGAAAATGCTCCAGGATCTGGGGCTGTGAGGTCAGAAAGCAGGTGTTTCATTCAGAAACGTAGAGATGTCAAAGCAGAACTTTCAGGAATGGTGGAACTGCAGGCTCTGGAGAGAGCCTCGGTGGTGTAGATTGGTGTGAAGGAAACAGCAAAGAAGGACAGAGTACCAGGAGAAAAAAAACAAAAAAAGAAAAAAGAACAAAAGAGAAGAGGCAAGCGGAAAGGAAAGTGAAGTTCATGAGAGAACTGCTGGACTTCTGTCCTCTTTCTACATAACATGTATGTTGCAATGGCTGTGCACTGAGGAGGGTGCAGAGGAGTTCACTTGCTGCACTGCGGAGTGCTGGCAGCAGCTTTCTGTTTATATGCATTCTCCCATACACTGCCTTGACTGATGGGATTGTATTCTAGTTTAAAATTTTCTTTAGTTTTTTCTCTTTTACAAGTCCTTTATCATGAAAGAGAATTGAAGCCATGCTACGACGTTATTTCCAAGCATGACTATCCAACAGTTCCAAGTGTTACGGCACACAGCCCAGATAACTTGTGGGGCTGGCTGCTGGGGCAATGTAGAGGCTTCAGCAAAGTGTCCTCCATGGTTCTGCATTCTTTCCTGCATGTTTATGCATGTATGTTTCCCTAAAACTGGGACATTGTGACCTTGGTTCATGATGGGAGCACAGCATTAAACTTGACCCATCCTGTGACTCCATCCCTGCAATGCTGGGAAAACTGCTTCTTCTTATGGATTCACTGAGAAAATGACAAGAGAGCTCCAGATGGCCAGCAGCTCCCAGGCTGTGCCCTGCAGTCTTGTGCAGAGCAAAAGCTGTGCCAGGTTGGGCTGCTCGCAGTGACACAGGTGCTGGCTCTCATTCTGATCCCCAGCAGTTACTCTGCACTGAAGGTAGAGAACTGAATGACAGTGAATGACTCAAGACTCCAGCAAGAGAACTGCTGTGCCCCTCAGGCAGAAATCCACTTGATTAAAAACAAGCAGTATTTCTTTTCTGGTGGAGTTAATCACAGAATCACAGAATCACTAAGGTTGGGAAAGATCTTTGAGATCATCCAGTCCAACCTTAAACAAGACTTGCAAATACCGAGCAGAAAGCGTCTTTGGGAGGTGCTCGGTGCAAGCCAAGCGCTGTATCAGCATGGCAGCGAGCGTGAGCAGAGTGTGCAGAGACTGATATGCACACGTGTGAGCACTCATAGGCCCACGAGCACCTCTGGGTCCGTGCCCACTGCAGCACCTGCTGACAGCCTCCCATGCCACTGCTAACCGCGCTATTGGACTCCTGCGTCCAGGTTTATGACTAACCTTGTAAATGGAGACGGAAAAATGGTCCGTGGGTGTTTAGATCTTTCTATTGCTTCATTCAGCCTTGTAGTGCAAAGAAACTTTGTCCTGGTTTTTCACTTTCTAGTGGCCTTTGTACATTCTGAAATTACAGAAAATCATTTCACTGCAAATAGAATTCACTTTCAAGAAAAAAAAAAAGAACAGGCTTTTTTTTTTCCTTTTTTCTTTTTTTCCATAGAGATAAACTACTTTCTATTAGGAACTTCTAGCAACAAAGAAATACATACATATCTATCGTATCCACCAAAGTCTGCAATGCCTGCATTGAAGCTTACTTCTTGTAAGAGGAAAAGAAAGAGAGGAGAGGGGGAAAAAAAAAAAAAAAGCCTCCTTTCCTTAAAAAATGCATAAAAATGGAAAAAAAAAAAAAAAAAACCACAAAAAAACACAGAAGAAAACTCATAAAAATAACTGCTGAATTGCCTTTGAAAGTAGGGGATAACATCTGTTGCAAAACAGATGAAAAATTGCTTCTTAAAGTGTGTATGTTTTGTATTCTTTTTTTCTAGTAGGAAAAGAACAGACTTGAAATTTTGGTGTTTTTCCTTAGTGCTGTGTGTTGCTTTTGTGTGTTATAATATTTGAATGTAATTACAGCAGTGCCAATTTGCCAAAGATGTTGAACATTATTTTGGGGATTTTGTTTTGTGTTTTATTTTGGGGAGAAAAAACGGGAGGTGGGCTGGGCAGTGGGCGTGCTGAGGTGTGGGTCACAAGGGATGGGTCTTCTGAACTTCTTTTACGCCTTTTTTTCCCGATTCTTTTTCTTGTCAGAACTGAGATTTGTGACTTTATTCTAAGTTAAATGGTTGACTGCAACACGTTTTATTTTTAGATTAGTTGAAGAAACATGCAATAAGATCGGCGTAGTTCAATATCTGTGTGTCTTTTCATGAGAGTGATTGTTACTTGTGGACCTTTGATTTCATGTAACCTTTATGTGAGATAATTATTTGTAAATATCTACCATAATTTTATTGGTTCCTAAAATAAAAGTAATTTTTTTAAGTTCCAAAAGCCCGTTTTCACTTTATCTACGGGGTCGTTTGGGAGAAGTACCAGGTTGTTGGATTTGAAATGGGAGTTCTTTCTGTAGTGCTGCTCTCTCCAGCTCCTCATCCCCAGGTCTTTATATAGAGCCAGAGTTGCTCCATCTGACGTGCAAAATCTGGTGTTTGCTATACAGTTCAGTATTAAATAGTTAGACTTCAGCAACAAAACTCGTAAAAACTTTCCATGATCCAGCAGATAATTGTAGACAGGTAAGAGAAAATGACAATCATATCACAGGCATGAAACACAGAAAGACAGAACTTGATCAACCTGCAGCTTGCAATCTGCGTTTGCTCAGTCCTCAGCAAGCTTTGGTTTTGGGAGACATTCTCCATCCCAGCAGCACAAAGCAACAAGTTCATCCAGACACACTCAGTTCAATTTAGATTTAGATTTAGGCTGGATATTAGGAATAAGATGTTTATGAGAAGGGTGGTGAGGCATGGAACAGGTGCCCAGAAATGGAGTGGATGATCATCCCTGGAGGCATTCGAGGTGAGGCTGCTCTGGGCGCCTGACCAAGGTGCACATATCCCTTTTCATTGCAGGGGAGTTGAACAAGGTGACACTCCAACTCAAACCATTCTATGATTCTATTAAATTGTGCTCCAGCTCCAGTGCAAATCCCATCTGCCAGCTTACCCTCTTGTTTTCACAGCTCGGAAGGACTGCCCTGTCTGTCTCCCCAGCCCTGGGACAGACTTTCTAATAGTTTGCAATGCACCGGACTGCGTAGGACTGCTCTCATGAACTAACATTTCTAATCAGAGCGGTGTTTCATGCACTCGAGAATACGATGTCATGGGGACTGACTTAACAAGCATTCAAAAATCACTTTTCTGGAATTTTCTGGTTCATCCACCAGTGCTTATTCAGCCATCTCACATCCCATTTGACTCCTGAGTCCACCTTCACACCTCACACCTCTCTCTTACTGTCACTCACCAGCTGTTCTCCACGCATGACTTCCCTTGCAGCTCTATGGAAAGCATGGCATTTGCAAAAGGCCCTTTACAGCAAAAGTTCTAATGCAAACAATTGTCTCACCTCCCGGTGTCAATGCCTGTGTCGCTGCTACAGGACAGCATTTACCATACTCCATCACCTTTCAAGTCACCCCCAACAAAGGCAACTCAGGGCTACAAAAGAGGGCAGAAATCTCCTGTTTTCTCCTGTGAGCCCTGGGAGACTCTCCTCATGAGAGACATCTGCTGCTGGTTACACCTCCCAGGAAAAAAGTCACCAGCCCTTCCAGCCTTGCTACATCAAAACTCACCTTCCAGCCAGCAAGACTGTAGAACTGGTCACACTCATTGTGTGTCTCAGCAGTGTATGTTCAAGGGAGACAACACAGCTCCCAGAAATACGGGAGGAGCAGAGGGGTGGATGAATGTGGTCTCCTTCCTCTTCAGTGCCAGTGCTTGGGTAGCTTTCAGGGGAGAATCACGGTAGAACAGCTAAGGGATTTTTCAGAAGAGTGACAGCTGGAAACGTGATTATCCATTCCCTACAAAGAGATGCTGGCTGCTGGGATTACTGGTCCTGGGTCTGTGTTTTAGATTTTTACTCTTCTGCTCTCTTTCAGTCTTGCTAGGTTGAGAGGGGATCAAATAGTTCTGCAGTTTGCAGGCAATGCCCATTCCTCAGTGAAGCTCTGATAGAATTACAGGACTGTAGGAGCTGGAAGGAGCGTCTGGAGATCATCTAGTCCAACCCCCAGCTAAAGCAGGTTCCCTGCTGAAGGCAGTGCTGGAAAGAATCCAGGTGGGTTTTGAATATCTCCAGAGAAGGATGCTCCATCACCTGTCTGAACAGCTTAGACTGTTGCAGGGCTCTGGCCTCCTCAAAGTAAAGAATTTCTTTGTCATGCTTGTACAGAACTTCCTGTGTTCCAGTTTGTGCCCACTGCCCTTTGTCCTGATGCTGGTCGCCGCTGAAAGGAGTCTGGCCTCCTCCACTTGACACCTGTCCTGGAGATACTTATAAGCATTGATAAGATCCCCTCTCAGCCTTCCTTCTCCAAGCTGAACAGCCTTGGGGCACTCAGCCTTTCCTCTTATGGGAGACCTTCCAGGGCCTTAATCATCTTTGTAGCTCCCAGCTGCACTCTGTCTTATTTGGATGTGAAATATCACTTCTACTTCTGGCAGAAGAACAGTGGAATTAGACCTGACAAAATTATGGTGAGAGGCACAGAAGCATCCTATCTCTCCAGGTGTGAGGCCCCATACTGCTTTGTTCGATGAGAATGCCCTTCAAGGATGCAAATGCAGTTCTATCTCAAGCCTGTGTACAAATGGCTATTGTTTAAGATGCCCTGGAATTGTCACTTAAACTTTTCATGAATAGGAAATGAAGACCCTTGTTTAAGCAAAAGAATGTCTCTGTATTGTAATAGATTTTGCAGACAAGGGCAATGGGCAGTCCTGCCAGGAAAGTCAGGAACCGAGTTGGCGGGTACACAAAGGCTTGTACAAAGAGATCAAAGTGACAGCCCCTCTGCCAGGATCCCTGCAGTGGACCATGATGGCTAGAGCTGGAACATCTGGAAATAATGTCAGATATAACTGGCGAGAACCTGTAGCTTCTGCTTCAGCATGTTGTGACCTAACGTCATTCTCAGTCACTTAGCAAAACAACCCCAAGGACTTGAAGTGGCCAAGGGAGTAAAGTAAATTCTTTATCTGCATATGCAACTGTCTTTGAGCCATTACATAGCTTCCTTCTGGATGGAGTTTCCAAAGAGCTGGGGATACTGACTCTATCTGAATGGTGAATCAAAAAGTATGCTTCGGTTACTATACAGCTAGTTAACCTCTGTCTGCCTGCAGACGTGGTGATTCTTATTTATTCAACCTTCCAAAGGCTGTGCTGAACAGGAGGCTGTGAGCATGACAGATTATGGATCCCATGCTCTCATTTCAGACTGAGTGCTGGGCAGTGAAAACACAGCCAAAGCTGCAGAGCCAAAGCTTGTCAGTGTGCTCAGGGGAAACTGACTCAGCTCGGGTAAAATGGGCAAAATCTGGCAGATTACAGTGATATCAAACTCAAATAAGACCTGGAAGCATGAATTAGCAATAGAACGTATTTATAGCAGAAGCATTAAATGCATATGGTAGTTTCATCAGAGAACTTCTTCCAAAATATACACATTTGTGCATCGTGCTGCATAATCTCATCTGTGTGTGCAACCAGACTGCCAGAGCTCCTTTGAAGGGGCAAGATTCCAGCAAAAGGACTTAGAGGAAAACAGTGCTCCCCACCACAGACATAGAACCATTGTGTATGGGGGGGTCACACATGATTTTTAAAATCTCCTTCTGTGGCAGCACAATCTCACAGTCATGTACTGTAAGGAAATGCCAATGCACAGAGTGAGAGACCACTCTGTGCCTTCCCTCCACAGTGCAGTTTTGAATCCCATACAACGAATCCCTCCGTTGGGCAAAATGGAATTGAGGGAAGGTATGGATCATTTCTCCTGGGACATTTGCAGGGAATCTGCAGGGTCAGAGCACGGTAAGGAAGCAAGGCACTGGAAAGTGAGATGGCAGGAAACGGGTCCTTCACATAAGAACACATAAGAAATCTGAGAGTGGCCAAAAAAATGTTTTGCCAACACACAGCAGTGGCTCTGAGAATCAGTCACCACAGAAGTGGTCCTGGAGCAGGAGAAACAAGGGGAACCAGTGCTCTGGTACAGATCAGTTGGATTCTGGTACCGCATGCATAAGGCTGCTTTCTGAGCACAGCCGCAAACTGCCTTGCTGTGATGGGTTGACCCTGACCAGGTTGACCTGACCAACATCTATGCTCTCACCCAGGCATCACTCATATTCCTTATTTAGGAGCTCCATCTGAGAGATTCAGAATGCAGGTGTCCTGTTTCCAGCTGGGATGAAGTTAATTTTCTTCCTAGCACCTGGTGTGGTGCTGCATTTTGGATTTCAAGTGAGAGCAGTGCTGATAGCACACTGATGTTTTAGCTGCTGCTGAGCTGAGATGAGCTTACACAGAGCGAAGGACATTTCAGCTTTCCATGCTGTCCTGCCAGCAAGGGTCTGGGGGGCAGAAGGAGCTGGGAGGGAACAGATCTGCTGGCCAAAGGGCTATTCCATACATACGGTGTCGTGCAGGACTATACAAGTGGGGGAGTTGGCCAGGGGTGGGGGGCTGCTCAGGGAATGGCTGGACATTGGTTGGCAGATGGTGAGTGATTGCACTGTGCCTCACTTGTCTCATATAAAATTATTGTTGTTGTTGTTGTTATTATATTATTTTTCTTTCCTTTTCTGTCCTGTTAAACTCATGAGTTTTGCCTTTTACGTTTCTTCTGATTTTCTTCCCAGTCCCACTGTGAGGGAGTGAGTAAACAGCTGTCTGTGGTGCTTAGCTGCTGCTGGGTTGAACTACACCAGCAGGAAAGCAAGGAAACCTTTTAGATTGAGATAATGACAGTTTAATAAGAGAAACAAAGCTATATGCACAGGGAAGGCAACATGGAGAATTAATTATCTTTCCCATTGGCAGGCAGATGTCAGCTGTTTTCTGGATAGGAGAGCCTCAGCAAGCTTGGAGGTTGTTTGGGAAGACCAGAGCCACCAGCATGTACGTTCTCCTCTTTCTCCTCCCTCTGAGCTGAGCACACCATATGGTATGGGCTATCCCTTTGGTAACTGGAAGCCATCTGTCCTGGCTGTTTCCCTTCCCTGCCTCTTGCTCACCTCCAGCCTACAGACCGGAGGTCAGCACTGGAAACAGGGGAAACAGGGTAGCTCATGAGGCCAAGCATTGTTCATCTAAACATTGGTGTGCAATCAGTGCAATTCGGTCCAGCAAATTGAAACACATTCCCATCAGGCTGCTCTGACGAAACTTAACTCCATCCCACCCAGACTCAGTGCAGTGGTGGCACTCCTAGGACAGTCTAAGAGGAATGAATCCAGCCATCGCTATGGTGTGGCTTCACTATTAAACCTCATTCACCTCCCAGCACTGGGAAAGTCACACCTGATAAGAGATTGCTAAATTCTGGCACCTAACTCCATTAAACTCACTGTAAACACTTCCTGATAACACTTTAAAATAATGGTCCATTACTGCAGTAATGCTTAATTAGAGTGGAAGTGACAAATGGAGTCATCGTGATTAATGTTATTATAATGAGTACATCTGCAATTTGCTGTAACACACAGAAATGTCTGGCTTCCCAAGAAACTCTCAGATACAGGGGGTGTCTTTTGTATTCATAGGGACATAATAATTCCTCTGAAGGAATCTCATCATAATTTAGCTTGAATTAGTGTACATTTATCACACTGCGTTACAGTGTAGCAATTTATCTAAATCCTATATATGTAACGCAAACTATATACTCTTGTCTGAGAACACTCAATAATGGAGAAATCCTTTGAAGAAGTACATTTACTGTAGACCATTAATGCTCAGTGTGGTAAGTGGCCTCTAAATTAAACCAAGTTAAATAAACTCTTCTTTAATGTACCAACATAACTTCTTTCATTAACAAACACATTAAGGCTTTTTTTCATTTACACACAGCTGATGTCAGCATATGATACCAAAATGTTCTATTAGTGGAACAAAATGTGATTCTGGGTGTCTATAAGAGAAGACAGAAGAATGCATGGGTTTGGCACACTAACTTGAAGTCTTTAGAAAACTAAATGCTGTCCTGCATTAACATGTTGAAAAAAAAAACCAAAAAAACCCAAACATCAGCAATAATGCTGTCAGCGGGAGCAGGGGAGTGATCATCTCTCTGCACTTGGCATGGATGAGACTGCATTTCATGTGCTGTGTTCAGTTTTGGGCTCCTCACTGCAAGGAAGACATTGAGGACCTGGAGAGCGTCCAGAAAAGGGCAACGAAGATGTGAAGCATCTGCAGCACAGTCGTATGGGTAGCAGGTGAGGGAACTGGGATGGCTCAGCCTGAAGACAAAGAGGCTCAGGGGAGGGCTCATCACTCTCTACAGCTCCCTGAAAGGAGGTAGTAGCAAGGTGGGGGTCTCCGGCAACACTGCCAGCAAAGCTATGCGGGTCAAAGATAAAAGGGGGTTTCATCAGTGTAATGAATCCCCTAAGCAGCACTTTGCTTCCGTAAAATCTGTGAAATGTGTCCAACCTGACCTTGAATGTCCAGTTCCTTACAACCCTTATTGCAAAAAACAAAACAAAACACAAAACCTTCCTTATATCCCATCTAAATATTCTCTCTTTTAGATTAAAACTACCTCCGCTTGACCTGTCACTGCATACTTTCCTAAACAGTCTGTCCCATTCCTTGTTATAGCTGCCCTTTACATACCGAAAGGCTGCTCTTAAGTCTCCCTGAAGCCTTCTCTTCTCCAGGCTGAACAGCCCCAGCACCCTCAGTCTGTCCTCACAGGGGAGGTCTTCAGTCCCTTGGATTGTTTTTGTGACCCTCCTCTGACGTCTCACCAGAGGAGAGGGGCAGGATCACCTCCCTAGAAATGCTGATCACACTTTTCTGATGCAGCCCAAGATACTGTTGGCTTTCTGGGCTGTAAGAGCATGCTACTGCTTCATGTCTAGTATGCCATCCATCAGGACCCTCAGGTCCTCTCAGGCAGGGCTGTGATCAATCCTTCTATCTTCTAGCTTGTATTGATGGTAGGGGTTGCCACAGTCCAGGTGCAAGTTCTTGCACTTGGATGTGTTGAATCTTATAAGGTTCTCCTGGGGCCACTGCTCAGCCTGTGTAGGTCTTTCTGAATTGCAACCTGTCCCTCAGGCACATCAGCCACAACACACAGCTTGGCATTCCCAAACCTGCTGAGGTCTCACTTGGTCCCACCATCAGTGTCACTGATGAAGATATTACACAGCATCAGTCTGGTATTGAACTCTGAGGGATGCAGTTCCTCACTTGTCTCCATCCAGACTCCGAGCCATTGACCACCACTCCAGGTACAATCCTGCAACCAGTTCCTGGTCTACAATCCACCTGTCAAATCTGCATCTTTCTAATATGGACAGAAGAGTGTTTTTGAGAACTGCATCAAAACTCTTACTGAGGTCTAGATACATTATGTCACCCTTTTTGTGAATAAAATCTTCCATATACCCAATCTAAATCTCCCCTGGCACAACTTGGAGCTGTTGACTTGCGTCCTACCACTTGTCACCTCAGAAAATAAACCAACACCCTCCTCAATGCAATGTCATTTTAGGTAGCTATAGAGCGGAGAGGTTTTCTGACAACCTCCTTTTTGCCAGACCAAACAGCATCAGTTCCTTCAGCCATTCCTCACAGCCTGTTTTCTAGTCCCTTCACTAGCTTCTTTGCTCTTCTCTGCACATTCTTGAGCAGCCCAATAACCTTCTGGTAGTGCAGGGTGAGAAACTACTCAAGGTGTGATGTCACCAGTGCTCTGACACCTGTTGGCCACACTATTTCTGATACAAGCCAGGATGCCCTTGGCCTTCTAGGCCATCTGGGCACACTTCTGCCTCATATTCAGCCGGCTGTCAACCAGCACCCCAAGATCTTTTCTGCCAAGGTACTTTTCCTGATCCCTCTGCAGAGCCTTCCTACCCTCAAGCAGATCAACATTTTAGTCGGACTCGGTGTTGTCTGCAAACATACTGCAGGTGAACACAATTACCAGTGTTGATAAAAACAGTAAGTAAACTGGCCCCGGTACTGAGCCCTGGGTAATACCACTTGTGTCTGGCCACCGACTCGATTCAGCTCCATTCACAATGACCATGTGGGCCCAAACATACAGTCAGTTTGATTTACCTTGCAAATAGCACATTCATCCAAGCCATGAGCAGCCAGTTTTTCAGGGGAAAACCATGCGGGCTTTCCATCCTCCACTAAGCAGGTCAGTGTGTTGTAGACCAGGTTAGTCAGGAAAGATCTGTGTTTCATGGACTCATGCTGTCTGGATCTGATCACACGGCTGTCCTGTCCGGTATGTGATGGCGCACAGAATAATCTGCTCTGTGATCTTTCCTGCTATTGAGATCAGACTGAGAGGCTTATAATTCCTCAGATCTACTTCCTGCCCTTCTTGTAGACAGGCGCTACATTTACCAACTTCCAGTCACCTGGGACTTACTCAATTAACCAAGACTTCTGGTAAACTATTGAAAGTGGTTTAGCAAGCACTTCTGCCAGTTGCTTCAGTACCCCTGAGTGGTTTCCATCTGGTAACATGGATTTGTGTGAGTTTGCTAACCACTGACCCTTTGATTATTAATTCTTCATTCTACTCCCTGTCTCTGTCTTGCAGCACAGCAGGCTAGGTTCCTGAGAAGAATTAGTCTCCCTAACAAAACCTGGGACACAGAAGACATTAAATACCTCTGCCTTTTTCTCATCTCATCACTGTGTCTACCTCTACACACAGTAAAGGTGTATGGATGTCCTTCTATGGTAAGATCACCCACTGAGTGGATGAAGGGAAGACATGAATGTAGTTTTTCTGGATTTTAGAAGGGTCTTTGTCACTTTCCCTCACAGTATCCTTCTGGGCAAGCAGTCAGATGTACATGTACACATTTTAAGGAAAAAGAAACACTTGGAAAACATTGAGGAGATGCAGGTATGTTTCAGAATGCCTGAAATCCTACATGTAAAAATCAGAAGATACTGGTAGCATCTGGATGGACCCTGGCTTATCTGGCATCATATCAAGCAATTCATCCTTCATGTACAGAAAAAAGAAAATAAAATATTAATAAATGGAAAAGAGGAAATGCTTCCTGTGCAATTATTTTTTCACTTTCTATTTGGTGAGGATGAAATATAAAGTAACACATCTCAGGAAAAGAACAGCATTTGCAAATGGTTTTCAAGAAAATCTTTCTTTACACGTAACAGAATTACTGCTTGATCTGTTTGAAAACAGCACGACAAAACTGTGACTAGATGTGTGGCCAGTTCTAGCCAAGAGAGAGCTGGGTAGCAAAACAATCTGACACTGTGCACACAGCCGCTCATAGGATCCCAGGTAGTGCTATTAATGCCACACAATTAATTAAACAGCAGCTGAACGGCACCTTGAAGGAGCAGCTAGGAAATGCTACACTAACTGATAATTACCACAGCCAGCAGTGTAAGGTGCATCCTGCTCCTATTGTATAACATTCATAACATCCTGAATAAACCTGAATAAACCCCAAAAAGGGTCCATAACTGCCAATAGCTACAAAACAGCTCAGTAAAGCTGTTCGGCCTGGCAAAGTACCTAAGTCACAGAATCACAGAATTGTAGGGGTTGGAAGGGACCTCCAGAGATCATGGAGTCCAACCCCCCTGCCAAAGCAGGTTCCCTACAGCAGGTCGCACAGGTCGGCATCCAGGCAGGTCCTGAACATCTCCAGAGCAGGAGACTCCACCACCTCCCTGGCAGCCTGTTCCAGTGCTCCGTCACCTCACTGTACAGAAGTTCCTTCGCACATTGGTGCAGAACTTCCTATGCTGCAGTTTCCGGCCGTTTCCCCTTGTCCTGTCTCCACTCACCACTGAAAACAGTCTGGCCTCGCCATTCTGCCCCCCGCACCTTAGATACTTATAGATCTGGATCAGGTCCCCTCTCAGTCTTCTTTTCTCAAGGCTGAACAGACCCAGTTCACTCAGCCTTTCTTCATAAGAGAGATGCTCCAAGGCCCTCACCATCTTTGTCCCACCTTGCTCTGCCTTTGTGAGGCTCTAACTGGGGAGCTGCTTCCAGGCCTGGGGCCTCAGCATCATTACAGCCTTCCGGTACTTAAAGGGAGCTTGTAAATAGGAGGGAGACTGACTTTTTATCCAAATAATAGTGATAGGACAAGATGGAATAGTTTTAAACTAAAAGACAGGAGATTTAGATTTGATGTCAGGAGGAAATTCTTTGCTCAGAGGGTGGTGAGGCAGTGGGACAGGCTGCCCAGAGACATCGTGGAGGTGTTCAAGGCCAGGTTGGATGGGGTCTGGGCTACCCCAGGTTATTGGGAATGCTGCCTTGGTAGGGAGATTAGAATGGATGATCTTTAAGGTCCCTTCCAAACCAAGCAGTTATCTGATTCTATGATACTAAACCATTGCTTCTTTGGAAAGATGAGAGGCCTTGCAGAGGTATCCAGACAAACTGACACATTGAGACATCAGCAATGCCACAAATGAAGTCCAAGAAAGAAAACTGCTGGGTTCTGCAGGACACTGGATTCTGGGATGCTGAACACATGCACAGAATAGAAGATGAGTGACTGGAGAGTATCTCTGCAGAACATGAGTCAACATGACCTAGCAGCATGCCCTGGGCCAGGAGGGCAAACCACATTTTGGGATGCGTTAAACATAGTTCAGCCAGCTGTTCTTGGAGCAGATGGATCCTCCTGCTCTGCTTAGCATTGGTGCAGCCTCAACTTGAATCCTAGGTGCAGTTCTGGTCCCCACAATCTAAAATGGATGTTAAGGTCCTTGGAAGTATCCAATGGAGGGCAACAGGATTGGAAGGTGTGTGTTGTGAGGAGGAGCTTTGGCCACTTGGGTTGTCTGGTCCAGAGGAGAGAAAGGCAGGAGGTGACCTCATTGTTCCCTTCAGCGTCCTGAAGAGGGAAAGTAACGGTTTCTTGCAGGAGCAGCACAAGGCTGAGCAAAGAGAGATTCAGATTAGACATGAGGACAGATTTGTTTACTGAGAGGGTAGTTTGGCATTGGAACAGTCTTCCTAGAGGGGCAGTCGATGCCCTGTGCCTGTCGGTGTTCAAGAAGCGTGTGGGTAACACTCCAAATGGTATATTTTATTTTCTGGTCAGCCCCAAATCAATTTGAAGTTGTACTTGGTGCTCTCTGTATGTCCTTTCCAACTGAAACTATTGCATTGCACTGTATTGTACTGTATTGTATTCTGTTCTGTTCCCTTCTGTTGTATTCCATTCTGTTCCATTCCATTCCATTCCATTCCATTCCATTTTGCCAGTAGAGGAAGAACTCTATCCTACTCAATGGGAAAAGGAGCAGTACGAAGTCGCTGGTGCTCTCGTTTCTCAAGTGGATGCTTTTTGCACCTGTTTTAGTATGTGTGGCCAGCTGAGCACTTGCATATATATCTTCTTTATACATATACAGAGAAGACACTGAGACTGTTTTTTCAGATCCGTTAATAGCAAAGCTAAAATTCCCTCAGAAGCAGAGAAATAAAAGTATCTCTGCTTATGTCAGGCTTCATGCTTGCTGGCCTTGTCTGCCTTTCTCACACCTTTTATGGAGAAAGATGCAAGGTTGGGGAGCATCCTCCTACTGCAGTGTCAAATGCTTCAACACAGACACTCTTTCTTGGTGCAGTATTTAAAATATTTAATTTAAAAATATTTGTCTGACTCCATTAGATGTACCCCCAGGCTTTTGTCCCTTACACAGTGATTTTTCACAGATTTTTTTGAATGGTGTTGCTTTTCAGAAATACCTCAACTATTCAGCAGCAACAACAAAAACAAACACGTGAATTTTCTTTTCCTTTCTCCCTGTGTGCTTTCATACTGGTTAACAATGCAGCATATTTACTACATTCGTTCTTATACCCTTGCAGAGAGGCCAGGCAGTCATTAGCCTCTATTGCCAAAGAAGAAAGGAGAATTCCAGGAATTGTCCACATATGGAAGAAAAACATTGCAGAGTGAGGACTTTAGACCATGTTACAGTTATGCTGTAATTACCGCAGCCCTGCGTGCCATGCAGAGCTGGAAGCTCTGGTGTACAGAACAAGAAACTTAGTTGGTGATCAGTCCATCACCAAGGATATAACCCAGAGTGTTTGGTATCACACTGCACTGAATGCTGCATGGACTCAACATTCAAAGGGCTGTTTCTTGCTAAAAAGCAGCAGCTGACATTGCTGAGGGCTCTTTTTCCGCTGTAAGGTTGGGAAACCACCTCTAGCCACCAGTCAGGAATCAATGGCTGGATAACTGCTCTAGATTCCCAAAGCAGCCAGGCACAGTAAGTTCCCAAACATTCTCACATGGCAAAGCCCAGAATGTTGTTCAAGTAAAGGAGAGAGGCATGCAGATAGTGGTGAAACAAAGCAAGTGACATGGAAAGATATCCACATATGCCTGGTTATTGGACCGCTGGCAGATGATGAGATACAATCCATGCAAAGTGATTAGGCTCTTAAAAGTGATAATGAAGTTGAATATATTGATGTATTTTAATTTCTTAGCTAACTCTATTCCTCTGTTTAACTAAGTGAGTGGTGACTATGTTTTCTAGCATGACTCACCCATGGAGAAAAATTACAGCAAATCAGAATTTGCATTTGAAACACTTCCACTGTTTTAGAGGACTCTGCTGTCCCACACGTGTGTGCCTTCAGGAGAGAGGGCACTGAGGCAGATCAAACACAAGGCACATGCAAAACCAAATTCCATATAAAGCTAGGAGAAAGGATCACCAATTCATGCCATTAATCTGAGGTCTGACCATGTAGCCCCGACATACTGCTGGGCAGAGGGCAGGAGCTGCTCACTGAAACCTCAGCCACCACACATCACAAATGGCTTCTTTTCATAGTATCTGATCTATTAAACAGGGAGGTGAAATATGCAATTAGCATCATAGAAATGAGCTTCAGTCCACCATACATCTTAATTAGCTATGTAATTTTAGTTACGTTCCATTTGTAAACTCCAGTCTTGTAATTACTGTTTCAATGCTGAATTTCTTTAATTTTTTTTTTTTTTCTTTTTAGCCTTGAAGCTTAAAGGAAAGAGAAGTATTTGGAAAAATGAAGAGGAAAGTAGCCTGATTTAAATGAGATTTCAGCATGTACACTCTTCTCCACGTCTCACAGTAGATGAGGATTGCATGTTGGCTTTCAGGCCTTAAATTCAAAAGTCAACCAACCGAAGATCCCTGCTAGTCTACTCTCTTGTGATGGAGTCTATTCTTATTTCCCAATTCTGGTAAAATCTGTTGATATTTTGTCTCAGGAATAAGGAGGACAACAGACACTAGCTTTTATTTGTCAGGGTTGCAGGAATCAAGATCACTGTTTGAAAGAAAGTAAGTTTCCCAATGCAGGAAGATGTATAATCATTCTTCTTTACCCGAATATTGCTGTTAGCAAGGAAACGGCTCCTTTATAGTTGCTTTTATTTTCTCTAAAAAACATCTTCTACTTATTCAGCTGAAAAACTGGTATTGGCAGTAGCAATATGCTAGATACCAGCAGGCCTCAGACACCCTTAAATGTGACACCCAGATCTGCCCAATGGGTTTGACATGACAGTGCACGATGCTATGAAGTGTGTTTTGCAAAGGGTGACCAGAGATAAATCCTGAGCCAAATTCCCTACATCGAAGTAGAAGGTGAAGGATCATCTCCCAGGGAGGCAGGCTGCCAATGCCATTGACAGATGAAGCAAAATCACTGATTCACAGGAAATGCTGACAATAGAGCTGAGCTCACTCCTGACCAGTCATTTACCTGTTGGCTTGGGGAGGAGGAGAGAAGAAATTGCTTAGGAACCAGGGGTGTAGGTTTGAGAAACCATTTGCCTTCAACTCCCTGGAACTGTTGGCAGATCATAGAGAACAGACATGTTATAATTCAGTAGATTTTTATTCAACAGAAAGTCACCGAATGCAGTCAGCATGTTATCCTCAAGTTTATTTCCCCAGCCTTGCAAAGCATATATCACACTGCTGCTTTTATTCACAGAGACATTCCATTAAAGCAGAAAACACTTCCATTTAAAAGAACTGCCTTGAAAAATTACTGAGCGTGTAAGACCTTCTAGTGCTACTCATAGATACTTACTAGCTAATTAGTAATTAACTAATAGCTTATAATTAATTACAGTAAGAGCAACAATTACTAGTTCCCCTGTGATACAGAAGGGCCAGACTGGACACAGCAACCGACTACAAAAACAGCACCAAATTATGATGCTCTACCTCCTCAAGCTTCTCAGTTCTGCATTTGATCTCCAAATGTCTGTCTCCTGGATTGCAAGAATGTCATGGAAATTTGGTGGGCAAATTACTGGGAATGGGGCTCCAAGTGCTTTACACTTGTTCGTGAAGGAGCAGGGGGGCAAGGTGATTGCTAGAAAAATAATGATCAGCCTGAGATATTGCTGAACTCCAGCAATATTGTCTTATTTTTCAAGACTGTGGTCACTCTAACCAAGTTTCCCCAGGCGTTCATCAGAGACAAGGAACTTGCCTCATAGTCACGAATCAGTAGTCAATAGTCAAGAGAACCACTCTCTGTAAAACATGCCAGAAAAGAAGAAATCAGCATTAGGCAGTGACAGTGTCACCTCAGAGGATCTGTTTCATCCTACTTCAAAGTCACAGGCGTTCCAGTGGAGATGGGATCCACAAGAGTAGGACCATGCAGCACTCTCTACAAAGCTGCCGTAGGGCCAAACTGGAATAGCAGAAAACATGCAAAGAGCTATCTTCTCCTCTCCTCAGCCTTTGACAGATGTTTTTGGTCATGGGTTGGGAGAATGCACTTCTTACAATGTAAGAAAATGCAGGAGCTCAGCTGTTGCTCGTAGATGGTTGGCTATACCATCCCTGTGCAGAACAATGCTGCTTCAGATTGTTTATACTTTTGCATAAGGTTTGGTAATGAAGACCAAGGAGTAGGAGTAGCAAAGTTGCTGATGTATCATTTAAGTGCAAGGCCGTGAGAGAATCAAGACTGACAGAAGTGGCTGTCTCTGAAATGTTACTGGTCTATACTAGAAGCTGGTGTGTGAGTAGAGCTTTTTGGCACACTCAGATCCATCTGGATTCTCCTGAAGTGAGTCAAATTTGTTTGCAGCACTGGAGTCTACTGTGCAGCAGGAGGTTTGTTCTGAACACTGAGAATGCACCCAAAACACCGGCCTGGTCAGTCTGGTAAGAGGAAGGGAGGTACTGAGCAGGCAGGGAGGTACAGATGCAGGGCAGATCACAAACAATGCAGCCATAAATGAAGGCACCTGATTCCATGTATAATGAAGGAATGAAGCCGCTAGGGATGGCCCAGCCTGAAAGAAGAGAGACACTGAATGAAGTTCCAGGGAAGGTGATGTAGAGGGCACCTCTCTACATGGAGGGAAAAGCAGGATCCAAGGCACCTTAAAGCAATACATTTCTTCCTGTTTATTGAAGAATGGAGCTCTGAGCCCTGAGAATGAATCATAAAATCATAGAATCATAGAATGGCTTGGGTTGAAAAGGACCACAATGATCACATAGTTTCAACTCCCCAGCTATGTGCAGGGTCACCAACCACCAGACCAGGCTGACCAGAGAAGGGTCTGGAGCTGACCCATCCCGGAAAGAGAAGGAGCCCACAGCCGGCCAGGGACATTCTCCAGTTCATCCAGGGAAGCCTAGGGATGACCCTGCAATTGCAGAGCTGTGATTTTCAAACTCAGACAAGGAGAAGAGCCCCTATTAATCACTTCTACTACCTGCTTCTCCCTCATCTCTCCCCTTCTGGCCTTTCAAGTGAATGGGACCAGGCTCTTTCAGTGGTGCCTAGCAACAGGATAAGAATCAATGGACACAAGGTGGAGCACAGAAAATTCCATGTAAACATCAGGAAAAGCTTCTTTACTTTGAGAGTGACAGAACTCTGGAACAGCCTGCCCATAGACATTGAGGGAGGTACTGAAACATGTCTGGATGCCTAACCTACTGTAAGGAACCTGCTTTAGCAGAGGAGCTGGACGTGGCGATCTCCAGAGGTCCCTTCCAACCCCTTCAGTTCTGCCATTCAGTGAACAATTCCCCATCCCATTTATCTCCTGCCAATACACTGAGCTATGGGAAGGTCTGGTTTCCTAATGCATTCCCCTAGCTTTATGGAGGAGTCCTTCAGGTGCTTTACAGGTCAATTGAAGGGTGAAAGCCTGAGTTGAGCCCAGGATTTTCCTAGTTGTCCTAGATGTGTTGGAAGGGGAATCAGAAGGTAGCTAGGTGATACAACAGCTGAGCAATTCTCAGTCTTGTTGCTAGCTAAAGAAAATCAGGTGCCTTTGATCTGATCTGCCACTAGGCTTGACACAAACCTGTGAACTGTTTTCATTAGGAGAAGACACCAGCTGCTGAGGCCCTCAGGGGAGTCTCAGAGCTGCAAAGGAAGAAGGGATAAATGAATTGTGTCACTTTGCAGTGGCTTGGAAAAGGATAACAACGCATCACAAGCTGCACCTTGGAGATCTTGCTGTTCAAACAGGGGAAGAGACAAGAGATGAATAGAATGAATCATGTCAATGCCAGCGATCACACCCAAAACCAGATCTGCCAGGATTTTTTCTTTGCAAGAGGGACTCCAAGATAATTGCAACTCACCTCTTTTCTTCCAGAGATAAACAATACATTCATATCTCACCCCAGGGAATTCGGGGAAATTCCCTTTTGGAAAATTTTCTCATGACACACATTTCAGCGTCTACAAAACTTAAAAAAAATCGAAAATCATCTGAAGAATTTCCTGAATTTTGATGCCTCATCTGGTAAGGAAAAGAGTGCCAAATGACAAGATTTCTTCCTAGAGTAGAATTTCTAAATTTCACATAGCTTTACCAAGGAGCAGGAAGAAATTCTCAACCTGCCTGCAGGTAAAATCTGCAGATATCACAAGTTAGAGGGGCTACCCTGGAGATGCTCAAGGCCAGACTGGATGGGGCCCTGGGCAGCCTGGTCTGGTATTAAATGGGGAGGTGGGTGGCCCTGCATGTAGAGGGTTGGAGGTTCATGATCCTTGAGGTCCCATCCAACCTTGTGATTCTGTGATTCTGTCTAACTCTGTAGAACAATCAGATCTGAAAAGTTGGCTTTTTTTTTTTCTTCATTTTTTTTACTCAAACCACACATCTTTCACACAACAAAATGCAAATTCATACAGCTATGAACATGAAACGATCTTAGATTTGTAGGAAAGAGGCGTGCTTCTCTGGAAAACAGCGACAAAGAGAAGGACATGGCAAGGAAGAAGGTACCAAATCAACTGACCAAGACCTACCAGGATCTGTCTGTAGGAAACAGTTCAGGAATCATAGAATCATAGAATCACTCATGTTGGAAAAGATCTTTAAGATAATCAAGTACAGCCACGACCTGACCATACTACCCTAACTCTAACAACCCTCCTCTAAATCCTGTCCCTGAGCACCACATGCAAACGGTTTTTAAACACAGCCAGGGATGATGACTCAACCACCTCCCTGGGCAGCCCATTGCAGTGCTCAACAACCCTTTCTGTAAAGAACTTTCTCCTGATATCCAACCTAAACTTACCCTGGTGCAACTTGAGGCCATTTCCCCTTGTCCTGTCAGCTGTCAGCAGTGAGCAGAGACCAGCCCTGCTCTGCTGTGAGCACCTTTCAGATATTGGCAGGGAGCAATGAGGTCTCCCCTCAGCCTCCTCTTCCCCAGACCAAACAGCCCCAGTTCCTTCAGTCTCTCCTCATAGGCCACATTCTCCAAGCCCTTCACAGCCTTGTTGCCTTTCTTTGGACCTGCTGCAGCACCTCAGTGTCCTTTCTGTGCTGAGGAAATAGCCTCTGAAGGTCTGAGGAGTGTGAATGGCAGGATAGATAGGAAAGGTAATCCTCAGTGCAGCACTAGTTGTACCATTAGCAAAGTAAAACATCTCTGATTTAGAATAGATGGAGATAAACTGGAGATGGGTCAGTCTGATGGAATAGTTTTGCATCTGGAAACTTTACTTGTATTAAGAGACTGAAGGAGGAGAACGTGTTTGATTGATCCAAAGGTCGGTTGAAGACTGACTTGACCTATCTGGGCTATATATAGCAACTCTGAGCACAGGCTTGTGGTCTGACAGTGGAGAACTCTGCTGAGCAGAGAATAAAGGTGTCAAGATTTGGGCCAGATGAATTTAGAAGAATGTACACATTTAAATTAGAGCACTGATTCATTTTCCTTTGCAATAAAACATATTTTTCATCACTGATAACTCTGAACACAGAGCATTGCCATTCTGCTAGCAGTACAGCGTGTGTTGAGCTGACACTGCAGAATCATGGGGATGTATAAGGGAGCAGATGCACCAGTTTATTGAGGAAGAAGGCACAGAATCACATCATCAAAGATTCACCAATATTGGGTAAGAGCTCCAAGATCACCCAGTCCACCCACTCACCTACAACTAACATTTCCCCACTAAACATTAGTACAGCATCTAAATGTTTCTTGAACACCCCCAGGGACGGTGAGTAAACCACCTCCCTGGGCAGTTCCAGCACCTGACTACTCTTTCAGAGAAGAAATTTTTACTGACATCCAAACTGAACCTCCCTTGGTGCAACTTGGAGGCATCAGCATGGCCGATGCTTTCTCAAAAGCCCAGGCCGTGACCTTGATACAGGTGGACCATCAAGAATCTGAAGCAGAGACAGAAAAAGTCTGAGGACTGAGTGTGCACAGACTTCTGGATCCCGGGGCAGCTGTATGATTGCTTTAAACATACACTTTGGGTCAACAAATTGCCACCAAATATTTTTCAAAAAGGGGCAGATACAGGTGACAAACCTCCTACAGTGGAAATAATGCGGATGTTAGATTAACAAAAACATTTTAGAAAGCATGAAAAGATGGGAAGAAAGCAAACAAACAACAACAAAAGCAACATGAGAAACCAAGCTCATAGCAAGCAATCCGTGTCACTTTTTTTCCCTCCTGTGTACTCTTGCTCTGTCCCATTTGTCTAGCAGTAATCTACATTTCAAATGATTACATGGGAAGCTGAAGTGGTAGTGACAGGGATAAACGAAGCTTGTTAAACTAATAGCTGCACTAATGCCCAAATATGTGAACTTCCAGAGTCAAGCAGCATCCAAGGCTGCCGGAGCTGTCAGCCTTGCTCCCCCTGGGCTCGTCCGCCAGCCACTGCCACATGATGAATGGCCCTGTCGAGTAAATTCATCCGGGGCCCAATTAAATAGGCAGAAATGAACTAGAGCCATCAACCAGGGGGAGAGAGAGGGAGAGAGAGCAAGAGAGAGAGAAAGAAAGAGAGAATGCTGAAAAATAGGTGGGAGGAGGGGAGAAATATTCCGCACAAAGTCAAGGAAGCTCCAAAGCAGTGAAGTCATTCTGTCAGAAAATGGTCATTTAATGCTTTGCCGAGCCCACGACAGATAAGTCATCTGAAGAAGCTTAGTGGAGTCCCAGGGCATTTCATTTATTAATTACCAGCTTCAAGCAGGGGATTGCGACAAGCCTCTCTCTGCTGCTCTCACTCTTTTTCTCTCTTTTTGTCTCCTGTACACTGTCAGCTCTTCAATGCCTCTCTGTCAGACAGACAGGGCAGCCACACATGAGTAGGGAAGTTTTGCATATCATGGGAGAGATAGTGGGAAAGAAAAGTTTGGAGTTTTTTTTAATTTCTTTTCATTTTTTCTCAAAAAATCCCACTTGTGTTCCTTCACACTGGGGACCTGCCATCCCATTTGATTGTTGCTCCTGCCGTGTCCCCAAATCCTTCCTTATTTTGTTGAGAAAGGACTGATCTAATCCTGGTCACTACTGTTCAGCCTAAGGCTGTGTCTCCTCCTGGTCAGCAGTACCTATCCCCATGTCGGCTATAGGCCACCAGCACTTTCTGTTTATGTGAACCACACTCCTATATATCTGTTTAGCTTTCCCTCCTGGCTCTCCAATGGCTGGAGACAACACAGAGGGGAAAAGCTCTTTGCAGGGCACATGGCCATTCAGCCTGCCAACAACAGCAGACCAAGAGACAAACAGAATTGCACACGTATGAAGAATGAATCACAGAACGGTTTGGGCAGGAAAGGACCTCTACGACTGCCGTGTTCCAACCCCCTGATGCAGGCAGGGACAACTCCCTCTAGACCAGGTTGCTCACAGCTCCATCTAGCCTGGTCTTGAATGCTACCAGGGAGGGGGCAGAATCTGCTCCCTCGACCTGCTGGTCACACTTCTCTTGATACAGGATATGGTTGGCCTTCTGGGCCAGCTCATGTTGAATCTTTCATCAGCCAGCACCCCCAACACCTTTTCCTCAGGGCAGCTCTCAAGCCATTCTCCATCCAACTTATATCTATGTTCGGGATTGTCCCAACTCAGGCTCCTCGCACTTGGCCTTGTTGAACTTCATGAGGTTCACCTGGCCCGCCTCTCCAGCCTGTCCAGGTCCCTCTGGACCTCCTTCCTCTAGCATGTCAGCTGCTCCACTCAGCTTGGTGTTGTCTGCAAACTTGCTGAGGGTGCACTCAATCCCACTGTCCATGTCACCTACAAAGATGTTGAATAACGTGGGTCGCAGCACTGATCCCTGAGGAACACCACTCATTACCAGTCTCCACTTGATGTAGTCCCTCAACCTGATATTCTTCAGGTTGCTGACAGCTGTGTCACTGGTGCCCGCATGAAAGCGCAGCAGCAGGTAGCAGTCTGTGGGATCTACGAGGACTGGCAGCCTCTTGGTTACATCCCTGATTTGGGCCCGGGCAAGCAGCAGA
The DNA here is from genome assembly GCF_951394365.1 of Tetrao urogallus. Taxonomy (NCBI): domain Eukaryota; kingdom Metazoa; phylum Chordata; class Aves; order Galliformes; family Phasianidae; genus Tetrao; species Tetrao urogallus. The sequence continues at coordinate 246,707 of NC_136816.1, read as the reverse complement.
CCTCTCTAGACAGCGGGCCAGGGTGACAAATGGGTGTCTATGTCCCCCTCAGAGGAGGATCACCCACCACTACCACCCACTGCTTTTTTTACTTGCAGAAGTTGCTGTATGCCTGGGAGCAGGGCTGGCTGCCTCACTCAGTTCAGATGACTTACCTGCTGTTGTTTCTTTTTCCTTCTCAACCTGGAGAACCGTGAAGTGGTTCTGCAGAGGCACCTCAGGCTTTGGGGCAGGCTTTTTTCTCCTGTTAGTCCTTCTCATGGCAATTTGCCATTTCTCATCCCTGTTCGTTTCCCTTCCAACTGGATATGCCAATGGGGGAGTTTGGGGCTGTTTGGCCGAGCCCACGACTGTGCATTTAGTGCAGACTGCATGTGAATCTGGCTGACTTTATTTCTGCCTCCCTGATAGCACACAGCCTTTTGGCTGTCTCCTGCAGATCACTGAGCTGCAGGAGGTGCTTCAGGTGAACATTTCTCCTGCTGCATTCAGGACTTCATGCCATCACGTTTTCATTGTATCAGCCCATTCACTTACCATAGAATCATAGAGTCATAGAATTACAGAATCACAGAATCATTAAGACTGGAAAAGACCTCTAAGATCACCAAGTCCAACTGTCAACCTATCACAGCAATGCTCACTAAACCATGCCCCCAAGTGTCACACCTCCACAATTTGCGAACACCCCCAGGGATGGTGACTCCACCACCTCTCTGTGCAGCTTGCTACAGTGTTTGACCACTCCTTCAGAAAATATTGTTTTCTTAATATCCAACCTGAATCTCTTCTGGAACAACTTGAGGCCATCATCTTTCCTCCTAACTTCTCCCACTTGCAGGGGAGACCAGGTTGTTACTAGTCTGTCCCCAGAGAAGTTCTTTTCCTGCACTGTGCATACCCACCAGAAGGAAGAGAGGGCTCAGGTCAAGGTTGGAGGAGACTGACAGTTCAGAGCACCAGAGCTGAATAAGTGCAGCCTGTCTCTGGTTGTCTCCCAGCACAGTTGGAGTGACAGCCAGCAGTGTGCACAGCTTTCTTTAACAGTCTTCTGCTTCATGAGGATCTCCCATAACTGGATTTAGAGCTGTTGTTGGAAAAGGACAGATCCTCTTGTTGACTTGTTTGCGCTGTGCAGAATACAGTTTCTTTTCCAGGTTTAAGAATGTAATCAACCAGAAAGTAAATGCCTGGTTGATGGGAGAGAAAAGACATCAAGGAATTGCAGTCGGAGTACCAAAAACAGAATTCAGGTGTTGCTGTCACTGAATTGAGTGTAAAGGAAGCTGCAAAAAGCTCCAGCTATGAAGGAAAGGAGTAGACTGTGATTGGCACCTGTGGGAGCTCAAAAGATGTAGAAACACTGTGGTGAACACTCACAAAACTCCACCAAACAGTGCAGATTTCTTCTCCCCTCTCTTTCCATTACCTTAGGCCTTGAGGCATGAATATTTCATGAGAAGCATTGTCTGGTACAGCTGTAATAACCTTATCTGTCTGGCGTGGGTGCATCAGGGAGGGGTCAGCATCCTGGATGTCCTCTCCTTGTTCTGTCCTCTGCACAGATGTCAGTGGGTGCATCTCAAGGAACAAAGTGGCATTGCTTGAGATGAAACAGCTCTTCACCCCCTACCCAGTCCCAGTTTCTGTGCTAGTTCTTGCTAAGGCACCAGTGAAGTGAAAAACAAGTTGTTAGTCATCTCAGTTACTTTCACATCACACAGCTCTTGGATTCATCTCTCCTTTGGCACTAGTCCCAGGTGCATATTGGTTTCCTAGCTGCCCGGGCTGCATAAGTTGTTGTAGGAAGGTGCCACTGAGGAGCACAGCAACCATTCAATGGTGCACAGAGTCCCTGCCTCCATATTGAGTTCGGTCCTGACTCTGCTTTCTTGAGCAGTAAATACTGCTTTGCTGGCTCTGCTCACCCATCCAGGCACTCCCTACACAGCTTTGGGTTGTTCATTTGTCTTTGTCCTGTCCTCCTGATCCTCCAAACCCAAGCAGATATGTGTCATTCAGCTGTAAGATGGGGCACAATTGGTGTCCCTGCAGTGCTCACTACTCCTTGGCTTCTTGGGTGGAAGGGGATCCACTTCGCTTCTTCTCAGGACCCATTTCTGTTCCTCTGTGGATAACACAAGAAGGACAGAGCTTTCCCTTATCTCCACATTCCATTCTTCTAAAAATGTCTAAGTCAGTGTGTGCTTTTGTTCTCCTTTCTGACTGCTGCAGCACATTTTGTTCCAGGTTTTTCTTTTTCCCAGGCCGCAGATAAAGCCAAGCAAAGCCTTCCAAGGTAGAAGATAGCATCACTGCTAAATGATGAGTTGTTCTGGTTACCATTTATCCAGCTTTTCTCAGTGCTTCACAGACAAATTCAGATGTGAGTTTCTGAAATAATGCTGATTCTGTATTTCACTGCAGGTGCTCCAGGTTCTGGTAGAAGAAACAGACTAGTCTTACAGTTTATTCTTTCCTCTGGCTTTCTCCCTGTACTTTGTAAAAGCACATTTCCTCTGAACTTCATAGCTACTTTTGTGGACATTTTGTTAGAGATGTTAAATACTTCTTGAATGAATAGAGAAGCAATATCAACTATTTATTCTTTCCACAACTGTACTGACAAGACTTCTCCATTCCTCAGGAATTTTGCACTGTGTGCAGACGCATTCCTTTGTGTTTCCTATTTGTGTCAACTATAGTTTACATGTTTGCTTTGCAGCTTGAACAGGCAGAAGCTGTTTGTACAGAGGCCTCATCTGCTCTGCTGGTGTCTACACTTACGGCAGTTAAAATTGACAGGCTACCGTGAAATGGCATTGGCATAGCTCAGCCACTTTCATCACTGAAGTCCATCAGAAGAAATTCAGGTATACCTTCCAGCATGGGAAACCACCTTTGACACCCTTCTGCCCATGGCAGAAGACACACTGCACAGCTCAGCAACGCACAGACAGCAGTATAAGGCTATACAGTAACAGGAGTGTTCGTTGCTGCACTCCTTTGCTAGGGAACAGCAGGATGAATCAGAACTCTCTGCAACACCAGGGCTCAGCGGATATCCACAGGAATAACTGAAAGAGAAGTTCTGTTTGCACACGCACAAAGTGAGATTTCTTTTTCAAAGGACAAAGATTTTTCTTACAAAATATGGATTCCCAAAAACACTCGTGGCACCCAGTCATTAGGAAGTGGTGCTCCAGTTTTGAAAGTTCCTGGTGGATTTCGCAGACTCATCCTGTGACTTGTCAGTTCAAGAAACACTTTCAACAAATCAAACTTCAGAGCATGCATTTTGAAAAAAAATAATATTTTATTTCATTGATGATTCGCTTGCTAAAGCCAATAGGGACCTTTGAGTTTGGTGAAAAAGACCACGTTATTAGTTGCAAAGTCAATTCTGATAGAGGTCTTTAACAAAAGATGATTTCAGATGGGCATAGAAAATCTGCTATCAGAGATATATAATGCTTATATCAACTGAAAAGAATGATTGATTAAAACTAAACATGACTTTATTTACTGTGTGGGAGAACTTCTCTGTGAGCTAAATGAAGGTGTTCCAACCAGAAATGTAGGCAGTAAAGAAATGCAGGGCTCAGCTTCCTCCAGCTTCAGTAGGAGCCAAGCAAGTTAACTTGGTTACAAGGAACATCACATTAATACTTATTAATACCAGCACCTAAAACTCAGATTTGAAATGTTTGTATCTGCCTGTGGAGGTCTTTAGAGATTCCTGAATTCTTGCTTGCTGGTAGTTCAGAGCAGAGAATATGGAGCTGAAGCTGGGATCAGTGCTCCCATTCTCATGTGGTGTCCTATTGCTTCCAGCAGAAGTAATGGCTACAGGACTGAAAATCTTAAAGAATGAATTTATTTCGCTATACTCTTAGGTGAAGGCAGTAAAAAAGTTCTTTTCCTAGCCTCGCAGAACAGAGGCTTTATGGTGCCATCTCTGCGGGTAAGAGGGCGTCTGGTTTCTGCCTTGAGCTCTGAAATTGGGTGACTTGAGGACAGAGGAATCAGTGCATCTGGCTGCAGCCAATAAAACATATGTACTGTTTCCCCTGAGTTATCCCTCAGAGCTCACCAGTTGTTCCTGGGCAGAGAAACACATCAGAGATGTATTCCTCAGCGTTGTTACAGAATAGGAACATGCGAACCAGAAAACTGCTTACAGAGGTGAGAAGTCAGCTAATGCAGAGTGGGAGAGTAGCTCCAGGGTGCACCACTAATCCCTTTTTCTTTGCCAGACTTAGGAGACACTGCCCAGCTCCTGGCAGAACTCCAAGCACAAAAATAAAGTGACTTTGAATAAAGTTCTGATGACTCTTCAGTCCTTAAGTCTATTCCACCTCTTTCACTGAATTAAGCCAGGGGCATAATTTAAAATCACAAAGTGGGGGAAAAGGCAACTTGCTGATTAAGGAGGAAAAAAAATGAGGTACATCATGTTTTGTCAGAAATTGATTGCATTGCATCTTAAACAGTTCATATTTTACTCCAATACAGATTATTGTGGAAATAATACAGTGCATGAATAGAATGTTTTCTTCACCATAATAAAACAGTGATGAGAAGCAACAAAGTCAAATAATGTATCTGGAGCCATGCATACATAAACAGCCATGCAGGTACACCCAACCCCTTAGATTTCAGAGGGCAAATGGCTCTGGGATTGCCACAGAAGAAGTTTCCTCACCTCAAGGGCCCAACCTCATCCAGGTCAGCTTCCATTCTCTCCTGCTTGTTGCCAGGGCACCCAGCTCCTTGTCTTCCCAGCACCACACTGCCTCTCCCCAGGCTCCCATTCCATTTGGCTGCAATAATAGAATGGCTTAGGGTGGAAGAGACCTCTAAAGATCATCCAGCTAAACCCTCAAGGGCTAAGCATGCTGAAACAGAGTCCATCCCTACTTCCAACAGTGGACAAGTGGTACAAGGCTTTGAAATATACTCTAAACAGCTCATCTAATATCTGAATTGGAGAAGATTCCATCATTTTGAGTGTCCTCTTCGCTGCAGGGAGAAGGGCTGTGTGAAAGAAAGGGAAAGGAGACGCATGAGCAGAAAGCTTCTACTTTTTGCATAGTGACAGGACAAAGGGGTATGGTTTTAAATTGAAAGAGGGGAGATTTAGATTAGATGTTAGGTGAAATTCTTTACTGAGAGGATGGTGAGGCCCTGGCACTTCTGCCCAGAGAAACTGAGTGCCACAACCCTGGGGGCTGCCCCAGTTTATAGCAATTCATCTCTGCCTCTCCTTGCCCCTCACTCTTCCACTGCAGCAAGGGGTCCTTCCCACAGGATGAAGTCCTTCCTGTGCAGATCCTAAAGGAGTTCTTGCCACAGACTGCAGCTTTTCAAGAACTTCTCCAGCATGCATCTGTAAAATGGCAAACAGGAACAGACTGCTCCGACATGGATCTCCCGTGGGGAGCAGCTCCTGCCAGACCACCTTGTCCACTACAGGTTTGTCTCCACCACAGAGTCTTCTCCTGCGTGGGCTGCAGCATGGATATCTCACCACAGGCTGCTTCTGCTTCTGCCCCACACCTGGAGCACCTGCTGCCCTCCTCCCCTTCTTTTTCTCTCATTTTCTCACTTTCGTCTCCCAGAAGTTTTATCTCTTGCTCAAATATGCTGCCCCAGAGGTGTAACCAGCACTGCTCATTGTGTCAGCTTTGCCAGCAGCGTGTCCCTTCTGGAGTCAGGTAGAGATGGCTTTTACCTAATGTGCGGCTGCTTCTGGACTCTTCTCAATCTAGCCCCACAGCCTCCTTCAATATAAAAACCTTGCCAGACAAATTCAATACAGATGTCTTCAAAAAATCATAATCCAGGTTAAGATCAAAGAAATGAATGGGATCGTGAAGAAGGAGTGATGTTTAACTACAAAGACAGTGAAGGAGAATTGTAACCTCCTCAGCTCTGCAAAGCTGGCTGTCTAAATCACTGTTTCACCCACTCGTTTCTGCCTTGTAAGTGTATGACTTTAAAAACCCTGCTGGAGTCTCTGCACATCATTTCTAGAGAAATGAAGGAAAAATTCAGGATAACAACATTTGAAATGAAATCAAAGGAGGAGGAAAGGATCAAGCTGGCTCAAGTCAATGGTCTGTTGATCCAGTATCCCATGGTAACAGCCAGAAGTCTTCCTTTCGAATACTCAAGCAGATTGTCTGGTTAGTGAACAGCCTTAGTTCTAGAACTAAATGGCTTTAGCTCAATCAAATTAAAGAAGAAAGTTTACAATTCAAGTAGAAATATTAACAATCATTTACGTCATTAACAAGTGTCATTTAAACCTCATTGTAAATGTTAAAATACTTAATCGGAAGAAATTCTTCACTCTTCTGCAGGAAGATTGCATGATCAGAAACAAAAGGATCTGATATTTTAAAAATTATTATTATTTGATGCTGAGGCAATAAAAGCTCTTAAGAAAATAAAACAGAGATCAGGCAAAAGTATTTCTTGCTTTCTTGCTTTCTAATGGGGAACTGTTTTTGCAGGCCATCACGTAGCTTCCCAAGATTCTACTTCAAAATAAAGCCAAAGCCTGTTACTTCATAAGGATTTGGGATGTAGACTTCTCCTGCTTTGCTGGAGAAGCCAATTTGTACACAGGGCCATTAAAATGGTTGAAACATGGAAGCAGACATCTGTGTATCAATCTCATCTCAGCTGAACTTGGTGTAGTCTCTAGCTTACTCTACTTTCAATTTCTTGCTAATGCAGTAATGAAAATAATTCAGTCTTAAAATGATGGAATCACAGAATCACAAAATCTTTAGAGTTGGAAGGGCCCGCCGAAGGCCATCTAGTCCAACTCCCCTGCAATTAACAGGGACACCACTGCTCCATTGTGTTGTCTTGAAAGTCTCTAGGGACAGGGCATCAACCACATCACTGGGCAACCTGTTGCAGTGCCTCACCACCCTCACTTTAAAGACTTTTCGCTTATATCTAACCTAAATCTACTCTCTTTAATCTTGCAGCCATTTCCCCTTGTTCTGTCACCACAGACCCTGCTGAAGAGTCTGTCCCCTTCTTCCCTATAGCTCCCCTACAGATGTTGAAAGGCTGCATCAGAGCTGTCTCTTCTCCAGGCTGCACAGCCCCAGCTCTCAGCTTGTCCTTGTAGGAGAAACGTTCCTTCCCACAGACAGGTTTTTGTCTGTCCTCTGCTGAGGACTCCATATGTGAATACAGTACTCCAGGTCTCACCAACACAGAGCAGAGAGGCAGGAGCACCTCCCTCACCCTGCTGGACACAGTTCTTTTGGTGCAGCTCAGGATGCAGTTGGCTTTCTGGGCTGAGAGGGCACACTGCTGGCTCTGTCCAGCTTCCCACCCACCATTACCTCTGGTCTTTTTTTTTTTTTTATAGTCCCAATAAGGAATTCACTCAGTAGAAGTGAAGAACATCTTTATTTACCTGAGGAAAGGGCGAGGGATGATTTGAGCCGACAGACTCAAATCTTGCGTAAGGAGATCAGTAGTGTGCCTCAGTGCGATGCACTGAAGATGGACCCACTTTGGTTTGCCAAAGGAGAGGAACACTGAAACCTTCTGGACAGTCAGATATCAACACACCTTTGGGGTGACTGCTCCTTTCCATGTAGGCGAACAAGCAGATGTTTTGCCTCTGACCCTGGGCAGGAGCTTTCTGCGAATGGATGAGTTCAGCCCAGCAAACGCAGCAGCAGACAGGCAAGGAGTCACCGAGGAATGGTCCGTGTTTGCTTGGCTTTTCAATACTTGTCAGGCCAGCAACGAGTTCACACATCCTGAATTGTATTTTCCTTTGCAAGTTCCCCAGCACAGATCTTTTTCTTGTGCTGTCAAATCGGGCAAATTTAAGCAAATGCCAATAATTCCATTTAATCCCTAAATTTCTTTTGTCATCATCATTGAACTTAGCTTATTAATGATTTCTTAGCATTTCAGCTTGAATGGGCATTCATAGATTTTCCTTCTTTTCAGGTTAAACCTAGAGTTATCATTGGATGTGTTTCTGTCAGCTTTTAACTGTTCCTTTCTCTTGCGTGTGGCCAAGGCACTGTATGAATCTGAGGACGCAGATGGGATGCAATGGGAGTAGAGAAAGGACTTTATATCAAGACACATCGTCACATTCATTATGCTGAAGGGCTGCAGCACTTCATCAAGTTCTAATTATGCCTGGCTGACAAATTGCTAGCCCTTTCAAGTGGAGATAGAATATCTTTGACCGAGTCCATTAGGGCTTGTAATTTTTGATAGGTGAGTTTGCCAGTTGTCTATTATACAGATTTTTTTCTCCAAATAAACTAACTTTTGTATGACCACAATGCTGCATTCATTTACTACGTGTGAAAATCCCCTAAAAGGCAGAGAAGTGAATTTCACTTCTGGTCTTGCGCAATTACTAAATTAGAATTTTAGCACCTGAAATTACTGGCTAACTGGAGGGAGGCTTGAGAGAGAACAAAGTTAATGAATTGACTAAATATGATAGCAGAGAAAAGCAAAGATCTGTGTTTCTTCTATCTGTTTTTCCAAATTTTACTGAAGCAAGAAACCAGCAATTAAACATCAATCCCAGGGTGTTGGCGAATCAAATGAGCTGAAGTAACCACTGAAAGATGGCAGATTTTGATTCTCCCACTACCAGGCAGGTGGCATTATTATGGGAAGCCAGACCTGTTCTGTACTTCACAGCAGCCCTCCATCTGGCTTAATGGCTAAGGTGGCCTGGGACACAATCGTCCTACCTTGCTACCAGCCAGGTCTGGAGGGCAGCTTTTTTTCATCAAGAGGATTACAGCAACACTGCTGATTCAAGGAGAAGGAAAGTTATGCTGCATGGAAACAAAACTCTGGGGGAAATCTGGATGTACTGCTGCCTTAATTTTCTCTTGTGTTTCGTATGTCCAGAAGATCTCGGACACAAGCTGAGCCAATTTGTACTTGCAAACAAGGAAGGACTGGCTGGGGATGGGAAGGCTGAGGGCAGCCTTGGAAGCAGTGACCATGAGGCAGTTGAGTTTGGGATCTTGCGTGGAAGAAACAAGGCAATAAGTAGAACTGCAGTCCTGGATGTGAGGAGAGTCAACTTTGACCTCTTCAGAGACCTACTTGTAGTTATCCCCTACTTGGGTTAGGGCCCTGGAAAGTGAGGGAAACCAAATGAGCTGAGACACATTCAAACAGCACTTCCTCTGTGCTCAAGGTTGGGGCATCCCTATGAGTGGAGAAATCAGGCAAAGGTGTCAGGAGACCCATATGAATGAGCAAGGAGCTTGGGGGAAATCTCCAATGGAAGAAAGTCTACAGAATGTGGAAGAAGGTTCTGGACACTTGGAAGGAATATAGGAACACTGTCAGAGTATGCAAGGGGGTGCAACAAGGCTAGGGCACTCTTGGAATTAAATCTGGTGAGGGAGGTCAAGGGTAACAAGAGAGGCTTCTTTAAGTAAATTAAAAACAAAAGGAAGATGAGGGAAAGTGCGATCCCACTGCTGAAAGATGCAGGTTCCCTGGCAATAGTGGACACTGGGAAGGTGGAGTTACTGAATGAATACTGAATTTGCCTCAGCCTTTACTGATAAGACTGTCCTCCAGGAATCCCAGATCCCGAAGATAAGAGTCTGGAGAAAGTAAGATTTCCCCTTGGTCAAGAAGAATCTAGCCAGAAATAGTTTAAGCAGACTCAGATCAGACAAAACCATGGCATTCAGTAAAATGCACCCACAAGTGCTGAGGGTGCTGGCAGAAGTGATTGAGAACCAGGCCCTATCATTTCTGAAAGATCATGGAGAACAGGATGGGTGTCTGAGGACTGGAGGATGGTCAGTGCCTCCCCACTCCTCACAGAGGGCAAGAAGGACCCAGGAAACTACAGGCCAGTGAGCCACACCGCCATCAGTGGGAAGGTGACGGAGCAGCTTATTTTGGACGTTATCTCCAAGCAAGTGGAAGGAAGGAAGGAAGGTTATCAGGAGTAGTCAGTATGGATTCACCAAGGGACATCAGAGTTGACCACTCTGGTAGCTGCTTATGATGTCATGGCCAGCTGGGTAGATGAGGGGAGAGCAGCCTTCAGCAAGGCTTATAACAGTGTCCCATGACATCCCTGGAGGTAAGCTTATGAAATGTGAGACAGGTAGGTGACAGTGAGGTGGCCTGAGAACTGACGGGCAGAGCTCGAAGGGATGTGATCAGAGGCACAGAATCTATCTGGAGGCCTGACAGTAGTGTTCCCCAGGGGTTGGTACTGGGCCTGGTCATGTTTAGCACTTTAATCAGTCATCTGGATGAATGGATAGAGTGCACCTCAGCAAGATCGCTGTAGATACAACGCTGGGAGGAGTGGATGACATCAGAAATCTGTGCTGACACACAGTGAGTTTGGACAGACTGAAGAGCTGAGTGGATTGGAATCTGATGAGGTTCAACAGGAGCGAGTTAAAAGAGTTTGCACCTCTGAGTCACTTAAATTCCTCTTCTGCTGACTCAGTGTTGGCGGTTCAGTGACACAGTTCTCTTGTTCTGAGGACTTGTCTGCAACAGTGAGCTCTTGCTCCTGTGCGCTGCACAACACTGCTGAGGCTCATGTTGTACACGAGGTGTGCCTTCCCCAGCAGTCTGCCCAGTGTATTGTGCATAATAAACTCGGTCTTTTCTGGAAATAAGTACAACAGAAGCCAAACCAATACTTCTTTCACTTACCAGAGCCTGTTGCTTTCATGCTTGCTATGTGTAGACAGAAGTGCTTACCTGAAAATTAGTAAGCTAAATTTAAAACTCCCTGACTCAGAGCTACAAGGTTTGTGCACTCACTTTCTTCTTCCAGATGTCCAAACATTTCCCTTTCCTCCCATGTTTTGCATCACAGATTGTAAGTGCATTTTGAAAAAGGTAACACTTAGCTCAGTCTTTGCATAAAATAATAAATTCAATATTTACAGTTGTACCTCCTCCTGGATCAGTATCGTAAGACAAAGATTTCTGCGTAGGCCACTGGAGTTGCAGTAACAAAGATTCAGGGCAAAGCCCCATGAGGGGAGCTGCAAAGTTCTTTGAAACACATATGCTAAGAGTTTATCACCGGTGAAATCTTATTGGTTCCAAGTAGAATGTGCTGAAAAATTAATTACTCACTTCAACTGGCTAACAGCTAGAGCAAGCATACCAAAGCAAGGCACAGTGACATGACAGGCTCTCATTAAATCTAACAGTTAAAGATCTGTGCTCCTGAATGGAGAACCGCCAGTTAGCAGTGCTGTGGAATAACCTTAAGGCACTGAGGGCAGGGAGCATTCGTGTTTATGAGAAGTCTACAGAAAAAGGCCTTTGTTAACAGTATATGCTTGGGTGAAACTGGGAAACTTCTGCAATGGGACATCTTAGATATCTCAAGAGTACAACAAAGACTCATAGGGCAAGCTGGCAAAGTACTTCTGGAGAAAATGTCTGAACTACCCATTCTGTCTCCGCATTTCAGACTTTCAGGAGCTCCTTGTGTCCTGCCAAGGCATCTTCTCACTCTGCTCCAGCAGTGTGGTCTTCACTTGCACACAACTGGAGATTTTTCCAACCAGTGTCTAAGTCTCATTCCCTAGGCTGGCAGCCTCAGGAGGTTTACAAAATCTGCCCTAGGACTTAAATTCCTCTGGATTTGTCTTTCATCTTGAAGAGAATGCTGAAAATATGCTGCACTGGCAGCATATATATATGCACTGGCACCAATGGCCTGGCCTGGCATCTGCCAGCAAATGTACGAAGAAACTCAGTGCCATGCCCTGCTCTGCTTGACCACATATTCTTTGTGTATTCATGCATTCAAGGCCAGGCTGGATGTGGCTCTGGGCAGTCTGGTCTGGTGGTTGGTGACCCTGCCTGTGGCAGGGAGATTGAAACTAGATGATCATTGTGGTCCTTTCCCACGCCATTCCATGATTCTTATTTCTATTCTTTGAAATAACAGTCACAGCTCAGATGCTACAACAGAGGGCACAGTATGATAACATGCAGAGATAGGCAGCCTGATGCCTTTTAGAGGCATTGTGTAATTTGTATGGTACAGTAGAGGAGCTGTGCTCTTTTTCTCCATACTTTCTGTAGGCTTCGTAAGCTCAAGAGGGCAGGCAGAAGATGTCCGAACAAAGTCAGCAGCCCTGGAAAGTGCATTTAAAGGGAAATGCATGCATAGTTTGCTTTTTTTCCCCTTTTCTGTGCATGTGTGTGTGTGTGCACTTCCTTGAGAAATACCGGTACAGCTGTGGAGCTCTGCCACATGTCAAACCACGTGACAAACAGGTACTGCAAGACAAGGTAACCTTATCCACCTGAATTTATTTTTCCATTCTTTGCGGAAGAAAAGTATCTACTTCACAAGAAGTGTTCCTTTTTGTGAGAAGTCACTAGATCTGTTCCCCACTGTAACTACTATTCCCATTCTGACCATGTCATGTCAATATGCCAGTACCACAAGAGCAGAATTAACTTGTTTGAGATGTCAGCTTGGCTAGCTTGTTTCCCAAATTTCTATCCACCTACCTCTGTTCTGTAAAGTAAAACATCAGAACTCCAATAACTTCTCAATGCACGTGGATACAGATCTGCAAAACTGCCGTGGAGCACTTCTTGTCACCCCTGCTTGTGCTAGGGCAGCACTGTATCTTTGACACACCTTTGAGTGAAATAAGAACTGACAGTGCTAAGGCATTTTATGTGCTCGACTACAAAAGATTCATGCAATTATCTTTTGTCAGAATTCATTTTGTCAGCCCTTACAGTGCTAATATCTTTAGAAACTCTAAAGATGGAAAACTGAGAAAAATTTCCAGTAGAAGTGTCATGTCACAACAGCACTTATAGGGTAGGAGAGATTACAGCCAGGGAACTAAACAGTCCTGAGAACAAGAGCAGGCTTGGAAAATTTGCTGTTAGAACCACTGATTCTGAACACTACTACCACTGCTCATACATAGCTATCAGGTGATCTACAGCTTTTTAGATACATCAGTGAGTGAAACTTTTCAGATGAACACATTGTCTGTTACAAGATAGGGAAAAAACAATTCTACTAATTATATGAAGACTTGTTTCCCAGCCATGTCTTGGAAGGGCTCCCAGGTTCCACACCACAAGTTGTTCCCTGGGATGCTGCTAATGGAACAGCTTTAGGGCCAACCTCCCTGAGAATCTCTTGGAACTTTGCTATAAGCGTTGTCCTCTACAGACTATATTTCACAGATGTTCACTGACTTTGTTAGAGGTGTCACCCATAATCCCAGAGGGAACTGTGTCTTCATACTACTGAAGAACGACTCAGTAGGTTAAAATTTTACAAGCAGCTTAACTTGGTGTTTTGTGTAATCAGACATTTTTTTTTGGAAAAAAATACCTTTGATGTCCACTGATTTTTAGTAAATCGATGCCAATTATCATGCCCTGTTTTCTTTAATATTTCAAAATTATTTCAACAATTTTCAGCTTTTCTCAGTAGGCTCCAAACAGCTCATTTCCTACTACGTGACTAAAAATACTGACTTTTCTAGGTGATACTATATATACAAAAAACAAAACAAAACAAAACCAAACCCCACCTTACTTTTCAATTTGGGAATAAAGTTTTCCCTTTATGAAAAGCAACAGTCCCTTACTGTGCAACTCCTCCATATTTTATATCGTTGCATCCCCTTAACAATGCACAGGCAAAGACAGAGGTTGTGGCTTGCTAAAATTAATCCCCTTTGCTATCATTGAATACCCTGCTGCTCTTCCTCATCTCCTAAAAGTCAGTAGGGTTTTGATGCTGCCCTTCTGGAATCATGATCAGATTCTGTCAGAATGAACACACTGACATCTGTTGACTGGCTGTAGTTTAGAGAGCACACTGTTTCCAGCCAGCAAACAGAGCTCTTGGTTTAACGCTAGAGACTGGGCCATGGGAACTGAAACACAGAAGATGCACTTCTTGATTGTCATCGGGAACACGCACGTCTTTTTGGTGCTAAGGCTGCGCTCACAAAGTCTATTAGGAGGGCATTCACGAACTGCTCATAACTTGGAGAGATCTCTTGCATGTGAATATTTATGGTTACGTCTTACAGCAGAAAATTTCAGGACTGCTCAATTAGATTAAAGCCTTTCTGTGTAGGGCTTTAAAAACACATTTCAATAATTCCTGTTTCAAAACATTTGCAGAATCTGAGACTTCATTGATTCTCCCAGTCCTCTGACAAACTGCAAGTCTGTGACAGAGGAAAATATTAAAACTACTTCCCATAAAGGCAGAGGTAGTTTCCAAAACCAAGAGCTATAAAATGTCTCATAATTCAGACTGTTCAGAGGCAGAAAAGCTGTAGTGAAGTGCCAAATTGAGAAGCATCTCTGAGGCTGCCACGTTTTGATTCCTTTCCTTAAAGATTCCTGTTCCAGACCTTTTGAGGGAGAAGCAGACTGGCCAGGGTGGGATATTTGAACATAGGAGAGAGAAACAGGCTTGTGAGAAAGAAGCCCAGGGAAGAGCCAATACTTTTCTGACCTTTGAGCGTCAGATCATAGAGTTATAGAAAGACATCAGACAGCCTTTCACTCTGTTTGCTCTGAGCTTAGGTTGGGTTATCATGCCAACCAGATGAGAATGCCTCAACAGACCCTGGACTGGATACTACTGTCCCCATTTGTATATGGTGCATGTGAGAGTTATGCCAAGGAAGTTGTAGACTAATGCAAAATGTTCACATCGGCCAAAATTTCAAGGCAGGGTAAGTACTTCTGCATGGCTGAAACATTCAAGTCATATACCCCAGTCTCAAGTACTGCCCAGGAATAAGGGAACAGATTCTTTACCCTGAACGCAGTTAAAAATGATAGCCATGCCAGAAAGAAGCATGATGTAGTCTGGAATTCATGGTAATCACAGATTTTTGCTGGCAGGAAGAAAGAGATGATTTCTTGGAGTGGAGCTGCAGAATGAGCATTTTTTTAACGTTTCACAGTGCAATGCATAAGAGAAATACTGATATAGGGAGGGGAGAAGAGAGGAGCAGAGGGGAGAGGATGGGAGGGGAGAAGGGGGGAGGGGAGGGGGGGAAGGGGAGGTGAGGGGAGAGGAGGGGAGGGGAGGAAGAAGAAGGGAAGGGGAACGGGAAGGGGAAGGGGAAGGGGAAGGGAAAAGGGAAGGGAAAAGGGAAGGGGAAAGGGAAGGGGATAGGGAAGGGAAAGGGAAAGGGAAGGGGAAGGGGAAGGGGAAGGGGAAAGGGAAGGGAAAAGGGAAGGGGAAAGGGAAGGGGATAGGGAAGGGGAAGGGGAAAGGGAAGGGGAAGGGGAAAGGGAAGGGGAAAGGGAAGGGGAAGGGGAAGGGGAAGGGGAAGGGGAAGGGAAGGGGAAAGGGAAGGGAAAAGGGAAGGGAAAAGGAAAGGGGAAGGGGAAGGGGAAGGGGAACGGGGAGGGAGAGGGGGAGGGGGAGGGGGAGGGGAAGGGGGAGGGGAAGGGAGGGAAGGGGAGGGGAGGGGAGAAAAAATTGTTAGATCTGACCTATCTGACCCTTACTTTTAGGGAATTTCCTAAAAATTGTCATTATTTATAATATACTATAATTTTATCTGCAGGTTAGTGAAGACTGCAATAACTTGATCTTACTGTAATTAGGACTGTAGTTTAGTTTTCATTACAAAGAACTTCATATGTGTACCGTGTTTAAACCAGCAATTTATTCAAAAAGATGGACTGTGAGTTATGTATTTAACTGGTTCCTGTAAGATCTGACAGATTTCCAGCTCTCATCAAGTTATTAAGTTCAGCAAAGCATCCTGGTATCATCATTTTTTTTGAGCAATTTTCGTGAAGACAAATGTTGATATTTTAATGGAAGGGAAAGATAAACGTTCATCTCACTTAGCACGATGTCTGTCAGGTAGGTTTGAATTACATTGCAGAGAGCCTATGCTAATCTTTCATTTCTCTCGCTCCGTCAGTTGGTAATAACTGGACATTATCTTCTGTTCATGAACACAACATGGCTACCCATTTGCTTTGGTCATGTTCACAATATTTTCTTTTCATCACTCAGTTTTGTCACCGATGGCAGCTCAGCAGAAGCAACGGGCAGAAACTACAGCCTTACTGCAACCCCAAGGCCGGCCAACACTGCACACTTCCAGCTCAGGTATCACTTTTGATGGCACAAAAATGAGGGATTTTCTTCTGAAGCATTTGTAGTCATCACTTCTGAGGGCAAACCCGGGGCATTCATGGAAGTCAAAAATAAAAATTAAAAAGCAAGAAGTATCTGGCAAAGGCACTCAGGTAGCAGTCTTAGAGGCTCTAAAAAACGCTGCTTCCTGCAGAGTACTAGCTTGATTTTACAATTAAAATAGTGATAAAATGCATTTCTTAAAGGGTGTGAGGACAGGTATTGCTTTTAATGTTTAGCTTAAATTTGCATGTCCTAGAATAACAATTAAAAAACACCCTGATACATCTGCTTTCCATTAAAGGCAAAAGGAAAAACAATTCCTTCACAGCAGTATGGAATATTTCAAGAATTAAAGTTAAGTTCAGACACCTTGGAAGAAAAAATGAAGAAACTTATCATAGCTTAGGGAATCATGTTCAAAGCTTCACATTTTTTAATGTCTTTGATATTTGGTCCTACACCCCTCACGATACAGAGCCTCTCCCTTGCTCCACAGGGGCACCGTGGACTCCTTTTGTGTACAGTCAGCTCTGATGTTAATTACTCTGCCTTTGATTTATCTTGCACACATCAAACTTTTCCTGCAAGTGCTTTCTGGACCCATTCTGGAAGGAAATTAGCATCTGGTGGATGGCATGACAAAAACCTGCATTTCAGTTAACTGCATTACAAACTTGTCTGAGTAGGGAAGCAAACATACTAGGCTCATTAGCTGTTTCAGGCGTTTTCAGGCTGGCAGAGGACCGAACCAAAGGACAGTTTCCTCTGCCGTTGTGTGCTACAGGATGGGAGGCGCGATCTCTGGGGCTACCAGCCTCCCACAACAGTCTGTAGAGTAGATATTCAACCAGACAGGAATGTCTGACTGAAGTGGTCATTGCTTCCACAGTTTCCTTTATATAGAATCATGGAATCACAGAATTGCTCAGGCTGGAAAAGACCTTAAGATCATTGAGTCCAACCACAACCCAGCCATCCTACCCTAACAATCCTCTGCTAAATCATGTCCTGAGCACCACATCCAAATGGATTTTAAACACATCCAGGGATGGTGACTCATTAGGTTTTCTTCTTAATAGTCATGAAAATGCCCCTAGTAAAAGCCAGATTGTGCTTGCAAAGAAACTTCATGAAGAAGCAAGATAATTTTTCTTAAAGTTATTATTTTAGTCTTATTGCTGTAACATTTAAATTAAATGAACTCCATGGACTGGAGTGGAATTGCTGTCATAGAAATGACCTGCTCATCACATGCGGATACAACAGCATCTGATTATAAAACAGCAAAAAATTAAAGCAAGGATGAAGACGATGAGTAAAGTAAAATTCAAGGAGAGCAATTTATACTGGCAATAATAATATGCACTGGTCCACATCTGATCTTCAGCTACTTCCAAACTAAACAGCGATTAAAAAAAAAAGAAAAAGAGAATCTGCTACACATTAACTTGTACAGCAGGACTGCAATCAGTAAGCTAAAGGTTGATTCTCCCTGATACCTTTGTATGTTTTCACACCAGGTGAAAAAGCCTGACAATGATGGCCATTTCTGGTGCAGGACTATTTTCCATGAAAGTTTTTTTCCTGAAGTTCCCATCCTATAGCACTGTCATCAGCTGGACGAGGCTTCAGGGATCAGGTCTTCTGTCCACTGTTCTCAGGAAGAACCCAGAACTGCAGTGTGCTTGATGTTAGCAGACACTTCTAAAGGATGTCCTGCCCAGCGCCTTGGCTCAATGCAGAGTCAGCTAGGGCAGACTGCTCATTGCCACTTCCGGATGGATTTGGAACACCTTTAAAGTTGAGGCTCTACAGCCTCTCTGAGCAATCTGTTCCAGTGTTTGACAACCTGCCCTCTTAGTAAAATGTTTCTTCCTGTGTTTAAATGGAATCTCTATTATTTCAACGTATGCCTATTGCCTTTACTGCTGAGAAGAGTCTTCTTCTGTCCTTTATACTTTTCTCTGTAAGGTATTTGTACACTTTGATAGGATTCCCCCTGAATCTCTTTTTCCTCAGACCAAACAGTGCCAGCTCGCAGCCACCCCTTGAACATACTACTCCAGTCCCTTAATCATCTTTGTGATCCTTCACTGGACTTCTTCCAATAAGTGCATGTTTCTGCTGCTAGGGATCTGCAGCAGGACACAGCACTCCTGATGTTTCTCATCAGTGCAGAGCAGAGGGAAAGATCACCTCCCTCAACCTGCTGATGATACTGCTTACGCATACCAGAATATCGTCAACCTCCTTTGTCATCAGGGCACATGGTTGGCTTATGTTCAGCTTCTGTCAGTGAGGCCCACAGCTGCTAGTCTGCAAAATGTCTGTCCTGATGGATGCTGTTATTGATGTAGAACTTTCTATTTCCTTTCGTTGAATTTTATGATATACCTCTACTCACAATTCTCTAGCTTGCTCAGGTCCCCATGAATGGCAACACAGCCGCATCACCCATTCCTCCTAGTTTTTATGTCATTTGTGACTTTGCTGAGGATATACTCTGTCCCCTATCCAGACCACTAAGAAAGATGTCACTAAGATATTTGCTCCACTTTCAACCCACGCAGTCACCAGTAGTAACTGTCCACCAGCACTGATGGCAGCCCTCTGGGCCCTCGTGGTCAGCCAGCTCTCTGCCCACATTACTTACTGTCCATCTGTTCTTCATCAGTTTGACTGTGAGAGTTTTATGGGAGGCAATTTAGAAAGAAGTGCTGAAGCCAAGACAAAGCCCCACCTCTCTTCCCTTGTCCAAAGAACCATAATGGTAGAAAGATACCAGGTCCATCACTCTTGATTTTCCTGTTGTAAACCTATGTTCATTGCTCTAGCTCATCTTCTTGTCCTTCACATATGTAATAATGTAATAATGGCTTCCTGGACTATTTCTTCACCACAACCTTCCAAAGACAATCAAGAGAGGTCTTGCAGTGATACAAGCCAGCTCCCTTAACACTTACAAATGCACTTATGTAGGCCCCATGGATTTACGTGCATAGCTAGGTTGTTTTTCTATTTCCTAACTTCATCACTCTCTGCTTTGCCCTGGCTTTTCCAATGAATTCAGGGACCTGAGGTTATTAAGGACAATTGCTGAAGGACTTCTGAGGTCTTACCAGGAAAGATGAAAGCAAAGAAGACATTCAGACTTCTCCATGTCTTTTGTGAATAGGTCCTCATTGCCATTAATGTCTGGGCCAATATTTTCCCTAGTTTTCATTTTGCTGCTGTGGTACCAGCAGAAGATCTGCTTTCCCCTTTATGTCCTTCTCCCCATTCAACTTCATGGGGATTTTGTCTTTGTCAGACATAATTCTGTGTGCCCACAGTGCCTCTATGTTTCCCCCAGGTCACTAGTCCCTTTTAAGACCTCCTATTTCTTCTTTTTATGTTTGAGTTTTGTCAGGATCTCTGTGTTCATACACATAGTCCTCCTCCACCTCTGCTTGCTTTGCTGTTTGCTGGGTTTGACCATTCCTGATCCTCATAATCCCTAAAAAAATCATCAGCTCTCCTGGATCTCTGTTCTGCCCAGATGGTTTCCATGGGATTCTTCCAAGCAGATCTGGGGATAGGCAAATTAGGGTTCTAATCTTGCTTTTTAATGTTTTTTCCACCATGCAGGATCTTGAATTCCCCCATGTTATGGTCCCTGCAGCCAAGGCCACCCTTACCTTTCACCTCACCAACAAATTCTTCCTTGTAAGTGTGCAATCCATCATAATCACCTTTTCTTGCTGGTTACTTGATCATCCCTGGTAGAAAGTTATTGTCAGTACTTTCCAGAAACTTCCTGCACTATTTGAGTCCTGCTGTGTTGTACTAGCACTAGCAAACAGTGGGGTAGTAGAGAAGTATCCCAAAAAAACAGAGTCTCTGAATGCAGGATTTCTTCTGATAATCTGAGGAAGATCGCCTTTCTGACCAGGCAGTCTGCAGCAGATACCCAGCACCACGGTGCTCACATCAGACTGTTCTTTCCTCCTAATTCATAAACTCGTAAGCAGAGTGTCATCCATCCCACCAGATGCCAGGTGCTTTTTCAGGCCAAGTGCCAATTCTCCTCCTCCCCTTCCGGGCTTATCCTTCCTAAAGGTCTTCTGTCCTCTCCATGCATCATGACAGTTGTCTAAGCCATCCTGCCATGTGCCTGTGATTTTGATGACAACATAACTCTGAAACCACACACAGACCTTTAATTCCTCCTGTTTGGTCCTCACATTGAATGTTTTTGTGTACAAGGATTTCAGAGACATCTATACTGATTTCACAGACAGGGTATAAAAACCTTTCCTGTAAGTTTTTCCTTTTTTAATGTGGATACTCTTTGGGTGGACTCATGTCAGCCCTGTTGTATTAGTTATGGAATCCTTACCATTTACTTTACACCGTAACCTTCATTTGCCATCCTGATCTACTGCTTGCTCGTTTGGTTTTGATTACACCCCCTTCACCCTACAAATAATTGAATGCTCTCTGTGCCTAGTTGGCAAGCTTGTTGGCAAATATATCTTTGCCAGTTATTTAGGTAGATGCCATCTCTTCAAAGCCTTCAATCCACAGAGGGGGGCTTATGGTACCTGTTGCCAATGCTAGCTGCATAAGCAGAGGTTGACCTGCAAAATCTACCTACTCCTCCTCTAGCCCTTTAGCCCCCTTCATGACCCACTGACTATCAGTTTAGAGCTGTGAAGTCAGCACTGACACTTCCCAGACTACCCTTGCACTAACTTTGGCACTTACAGAGAAGAGCAGTGGAGGGGAATAGTTTGAGAGCTGTACAAGCCTTGGCAGTCATTTCACAGCATCCTTAATTTGAGCCCCTTGCAGGAAGCAAACCTCCTTAGGTGAGAGGATAGGTCTGCAGGTGATCTGCAGGAGCTCTCCCATCGCAATCCCTTGCTGTTTTCTCCTGGTGCTGATGTGGATCACAGGCACTACAGGCTTTGGTGCTTTGCTGGGTGCTGCTGCTGTGCAGAAGGGCACTATGTCCACTCTGTGACTGCTGCCAGAAATCACAAGTTTCTCACTTTTTCCTGGGAGCTTCCCCTTCCTGCCCCAGCAGACAGATACTGCTGCTCCTTCTGTTCAGCTGGGCATTTAGGCTCTTGAAATTTCAGGAGCTCAGAGAAAATACGTTGATGCCAAAGCCCATACCAAGGGACCCTTGCCCTCTGGATTTTCTGTACCTAAACTGTTCCTTGCTCTCCAATGCAATGAACAAAGCTGAGGTGGTTGGTTGCTTTTGTTGTCAGGACTCAGAACATCAGAGGGACACAGAAATCCTGAGACGTTTCTGCCTCTCCTGACTTGATAATGGGAGCACTGGCAGTGGTACCAACCTGCTCTCATATAAAGGCTGCGTGGGAAGTGGAAGAACAGGAAGGTAGGTTTGTTCTGTGAGCTCTGGTCACACCACCAATCAGACAGCTTGCTGCAGCCTCCAGTACAAGGCTGTCCTCAGCAATTTAAAAATCTGTTCAGTTCCTTCTCTCATTACCTACAAGTTGTCTGCTCATTTCTCCTTCAGGTTACCCTGATCTCAATCCACTCATCCTTTCTGTTCTCACACAATTCCTTTCTTCTAACATCTCTCTATTCCTCTCCATTTGTCACTGGTCTGTGGAGATGCAGTGCATCACACCTAACAGTACTTCTCACATCAAATGCACCTGCAATTCTCACACCATGCCTGGAGCAGGTGGATGAGCTGGAAAAAGAGATACCAAGTGCCTGAGAAGTATTAACACAGAGAAATCCTTTCAGGAGGCTGTAACAGCCTGCTTGGTAGCATTAACTCAGATTGCTGCCTGCACACTGCTGCTGTGCTCAGCTGATCTTACAGAGGACTACTGTTGCAGTGCAAACAATTTCTAAAGATTCTTAAGACTCGTTTTTTCTATTTAGAATCTTGAGTGATGTTCTCTGCTGTGATGCACCCATGAGTGCTGAGGAATTGGCAGAACCCATGAAGCAGACACTCTCAATAGTCTTCAACCAATACTAGAGAATGCAGGAAGTACCTGAAGACTGGAGAACAGTAAATGTCACTCCTGTCTTTAAGAAGGGCAAAAGAAGGATCCAGGGAAGTACAGGCTGCTCAGCCTCACCTCCACCTCTGAGAAAGTGATGGAGCAGCTACTCACAGAAACATTTTCCAGGCACATGAACAGCAAGAGAATTATCAAGACCAGTCAGCTAGGATTGACCAAGGGGCAGTTGTGATTGATTAACTTGATCACCTTCAATGATGAGAAGACAGAAAGTGAGAGGAGAGAGCAATAGATGTAGTCTACCTAGACTTCAGTAATGCTTTTGATCCTGTTTCTCATAAGACCCTTGTAGAAATGCTGATTAAGTAAGAAGTGGCTGGGCAGGCAGTGAGGTAGATTGAAATCTGGATTATTGGTCACAAACTGAGGGTGGTGATCAGTGACGCAAAATCTAGCAGTGAGCCACAGGGGTCAGTACTGGGTGGATGAATCAGGCTCTTTTCAGTGCCATATGAGAGGCAGTGGGCACCAACCAGAGCACAGGAGATTCCCTTTGACCGTAAGGAAGCACTTCCAGGCTGTTCAAGTTCCATGCTGTTCCTGTGCCTGGCACAGGCTGCTCAGAGAGGCTGTGGAGTCTCTTGGAGACCTTCAAATACTGCTTGCGTCCTAGGCAACCTGCTCTAGGTGGTCCTGCTTCAGCAGGGCTTGGCATGAGAGGACTTGCAGAAGGCCCTACAGAATCACAAACTGGGTGTCGTTGGAAAGGAGCTTTAAATCAACAGAGGCAGTGGTTTCAGTATGGAAATACATCACAGAGGTAGTACATTATTACAAAAAAAAAAACAAAAACAAAAGCAACTGACAAACAACTTTTCAGCAAGAGGGAGCTGAACTGAATTAAGGGCATTAACTTCTTCCAAATGAGCTTAAAACAATTTGTTTCCACTTCCTCTGTTTCATGTTCTTGGTTCAGATTTTCTTGTTCTGTTAAGCCATTTCTAATGCTGTGGTGCAACTTTCTGATGCCATTAAACATTGCCAGGGTTCAAAATAGAGTTTTTTCCTGTTAAATTGGTAGCTTGTATTTCACTCTTAACAATAAGGAATAAAAATAATTTCTAAAAAAGAATGTGTGTGAGGGGAGATGGGTACTGCACCTCATTGAAATAGAAACCCTTGTCCTCAGCTTGCTCTGCAGTGTGTTTCCAAAGCCCTTAAAAATTCCACAAGACCAGAACTCCGAAGCACCTATAGAAAATTGGTAAGCATGGGCAGATACGTCCGAAGTCAGCATAAGTAATGTTAAACCTCATTTATATATCTAGATGGAAACTGCTGTTTTGGCTTTATGGTTACATTGAACGGCTAAGATACGGTGAGATTTCACTGGGCTTACTGCTAGCATCTGCATAGGGAAAAGCAGAATGGATGACTTAAAAATTCATGGCATAGACTTACAGTTTAAATCACTGTATGCCTGCCCTGCTGTAAAGTCCAGCTTGTAATGTATGACAGCTGGGAGAAATAATAGAATGGTACAATATACATTTAAAGAGAGGATTCTACATTGAGACTTAGAAATTTGCACAAATAAACAGAGAATTCAGGTTGTGCTGCAAAGCATTTGTTAATAGTTAATAACATGCCAATAAAACCAGCAGAAGGAGACTGCAGACTCAGCAATCAGTTCAAACATTAGGTGAAGCCACTGCTATTGCTTCATATGCAATGCAGGCAGCCCAAATCAGGGAATATGTTTTATTCTCCTACTCAAAAACCTGAGACAGCGGTTCCACTGCTGAAGGTTGAACAGTGCACTGTTCATTTCCTCCTGCCAATGCCAGACACTAACAAAGGGCTGCAGCTGGCAGAGGAGGAACAAAACCATGGCAAAAGAAGTCCAACAGCCCAGCAGAGGAAGAACACAAATAGAGTTTGAAGTCAAAGCTTTCAAACTCACAGCTGGAAGTCTTGCTGCTACATGAGGTAATAAATAGGTGTAAACATGCACTGCCTCTGACACAGCCATGTCCACAAGCTATGTCTGAAACAAGCCCCTCTGCTCCACTCCTGAGTTCCGTCACATTAACTCACCCCATGTAACCATGACAACACATGTTAAAAACACGCTGTCAGGCTTGAGAAGGCTTTGGCTCAGGTGTGCCCAGTGCCTACAGAGCTGCAGCACAGCTGAGCTCTGCAACAGCACTGCCTGTGCCGTGAGTTGTTAGCGGTGCCTTAATTTTGCTCATAATGAGCGGGGGCACAGCTGCAAGACCTCTCCCTGGGTCTGCCTGGTAGTATCCAGCATTTTGCTTGTGCTTTTAGTGTGTGAACTTGAGATATCTTGAAAATAATGGCTGGAACGAAGGAGAAAAGAAAACCACCAAAACCTTGTATCTTTATCTGGATAAGGAGGCTTCAAGTGAGCACCGAACTGCATCGTCAGGGCTGCAGCAAGGGAGCTCTGGCTACGTGTGGCTCTGAGATTTTTATCTCACAGCCAGGGTCAAACACTTACGTTTCTTACCAGCAAAATCTTACTTCTCAACAACAGCTGGGGGCAGGCAGGGCTGCTCTTTGCCCACAAACAGCTACCGTGGGACAGCACCCGACAGGGTCTCTGTCTCTGCCAGCAGACTGCCTCGTGATGTGTCACCTGTGGCCGCTGCTCTCCAGCAAAACACAAGCTAAAGATTTCATGGGACTACAAATGAGGCTCTCTGGGGAGCCGGTGGCAAAGACAGGAAAATTATTTGACAAGAGGCATGACTTAAAATTAAAAAGGCAACTGTGGTGGCAGCGAGAGCATAGGAAGTGGAGGGGGGGAGTGGAGGGAAAGCATGAAATCCATCAAACCCATATTTGTCTCATTAAAAGTATTTTTAATTTATAATGTCCTGGAATGTAGTTGTCACCCAGCTGTGCAGCCATCAGCATGTTGCCTCTCAATTTATTTTTTTTTTAAATTCCCCTCTCCCACCTCACTGGGACTGCCATCTATTTCTTCTCATCAGCAGTTAGAGTCAGTGGATTCATTTGTGGGCAATGGGAGCTGAGAGACAAAGGTGACAATATAATTAAGGTTTTTAATTCTATGCCTGAACAGTTAGTCCAGAACTCATGATAATTAGCTGGCTGCAATGAAAGATCTTTAGTTGTTATTTTCCCTTTGCTTCATGTAATTGTTCACTTTGGTCAGCCACATTTGTCCTTTAAGCTGAATCCTTGCTCAGTGATGCTCTGTCTTTCCATCTCCTCCCTTGAACTGCAGGAAACGTATTGGTAGTGCAGTAACATGCAGATGGTGAATGTGGACACCAGGCAGTGTTCCTGCTTACACACTTCTGCTGTGTCTCTTGTGCATGTGAAGAGGGGGGGAGTGCTGCCAGAGGAAGGTGGCTGCATTGTTTGAGTATGTGACAAAAGACTGGATGGAGAAATAAGTGAAAAAGAAGATGGGGGAACTCTTGGTATCATAGAATCACAGGATGGTTTGGTTTGGAAGCGACCCTTAAGATCACCTAGTACCAATAGAATCCTGCTGCAGGCAGGGACGCCTCCCTGTAGCCCAGGTTGCTCACAGCCCCATCCAGCCTGGCCTTGAGTGCTTGCAGGGAGGGGGCATCCACAGCATCTCAGGGCAACCTGTGCCAGTGCATCACCATCAGCACAGTAAATAATTTCTTCTTAATATGTAGTCTAAATCTATTCTCTTCCAGTTTAAAGCCATTTTCCCATCTCCTGTTGCTACCTGCCATTATGAAAAGTCCTTCCCCAGGTTTCCTGTATACTTCAGGTACTGGAAGCCACTATAAGATCTCCTTAGAGTCTTCTCCAGGTTGAAGAGCCCAGCTCTCCCAGCCTGGCCTCATAAAGGAGGTGCTCCAGCCCTCTGATCATCTTCATGGCTCTCCTCATTTCCCCTCCCCTTCCCTTCCCTCTGCCCCTACCATTTTTACTTGATTTGTATTTCCTGTGAGTGATTGCTTGCTTAGTAGAGGAATCCCAAACACATTTCTGATGCCCTTCTCCTGTTACATCACACCTATGAAAGCAGGAATCCACGGGGGTATGGAGGGACCTCATGAGTCCAGAGTTACTCTGGGTGGCCTGAGGGAACATGGGGAAGACAAATCTTGCACAGTCCACTCTTCTCCATCAAGACCAGCAGAATTTTGTGTCTGTTGGTTTAGTAAATATCAGTCAAAAAGTAGCATCCACTTAAGAGGTTTCAGAGTGACATTTTTTGTGATTCAAAGACCTATTGAGTTATAAATTCAGAAAAGATGCACACTTCTGTTGAACCTGGACTTAGTAACTCAGAAGCATGTAATCTGGTAAAAAACAGATGTGAGTTTAGCACAAATGCAGGAATAGGCAGCAGATATTGTAGAGTAATAACATCTATCTGTAAAGTTTCAGCAGGAATAAAGCAGCAGCATTGCAGAAAGTGAATCAGTCTTTATACTGAAAAAAAAAGGTTACAAGAAGTACTGGGAGAATGTTATGCAACACTAACTTTGACTTATCACATAACTTAACACAGAACACCAATAAAACCTTGCAGAGAGACTATTTTGGCAAGTAATTTGCCCTTTGTGACCTGCCTATAGCCCTTGATAGGACTCTTATTGCTTCAAAACTGAGTGGACTGGAAAGGAGACAGAAAAAAAATATACCTTTAAAAAGGAAAAAAGTTGTTCCTATGAAGAACACTTCCTCCAAACACACTTCCTACACTGGCAAGTCACATAAAAAGTAAGTAGAAATGTTTATGTTTACCTGCTCCTTTGTTATTTTTGGGCAAGGCATTTCCCACCCCACGTCTTCTCCTCCTTTTGTCCCTTTCAGCCAGTGGTGTAGAGCTATTACAGAATCACGGAACCAGAATAATAGAGTATCCTGGATTGGAAGAGACCAACAGGACGCCTCGAGCCCAACGCCTGGCTCCACACGGCACCACTCAAACCTACACCCTATGTCAGAGCAGTGTCCCAGGAAGGAATAACCACATGCATCAGATTCCTCCATACCTAACTCTGTCCAGGTCTTGTTGAATGGTAGCACAGAGTGGGGAGGAACCTGAGGAGCTCCACTTTCCACGTTGAAGTAACACTTAAAACATGTACAATCCACTCTCTGTGTAGCAAGAGTGTAAGTTTAGTCGTCAGACCCATTCCCTTACTCTCCCAAATAACATTTTTAGGGAAGCAAGCATCTTTTAGGGAAGTGTATATTCCTTATTGTAAGGAATTGATTTTGACTGAAGGGCTCAGTTCAGCTCTTGTTACAGATCTTCAAATTGGTACAGCTGATTCTTCTGATCCCAGATGGCATGTGGCACAGGCATGAGCTTACTATGATACGCTGCTTTTCTTTTTTCTTTTTCTTTTTTCTGACAGTTTCTTTCTTTTTAAGCCTTTATTACAGAAGCTCACATACAATGTCCGCTGCAGGGCACTGAACAACACAGACAGGTACTCTTAAAGCTAACAACAGCTGTCACAGGTGGTAGTTGGGAAAGGACATGGAAGGCAAATTGCACACCATTCATTGTAAGTTTCTTGATGCATAGCTTTAATTTTACAGCTGACTTCGATATACACTTCAATACCCAGGTATGTTGAGCAAACCAAATGCTGGTTGCACTTCCCATTATTTTTGAATTATCTGACCACTTGATCTTTGCATCAGCCAAGGTATTTCAATCATCCCAAGGCAATATTTTTTGAGGCTCAGAATTGTGAGCTGAAGGCTTTGATCAATGGAAGGAATTTGTCACTGCCTGAGAGGAATTAGGAAAGACTTTTCCCCTGTACCTTCTAAACCATCTAGACCAGCAACACCATATAACTCCAAGGCATCTAACTCCAAGGCAAACAGCTCCAAATTGCAGCTTGTATCCTTGGTTGGTAATACAGTTTTCACTTCTTCACTCCCTATGGCATGACATATCCCTCCCAGCGTTTAGTTCAAGTGTTAGATCATGTTGCCTAGGGTGTCATCTAACCTGGCCTTCATCACCTTCATGGATGGGGCATCCACAACCTCTCTGGGCAGCTGTTCCAGCACCTCATAACCCTCTAGTGAAAAACTTCCCCGACATCCAATCTAAACCTTTCTTTCTTGAGCTTAAAACCATTCCCCCTTGTCCTATCACTCTCTACCCTTGTAAAAAGTTGATTCCCCTTCTTTTCATCATCCCCTTTTGAATACTGGAAGGCTGCCATGAAGGCTCCCCACAGCCTTCTTTTCTCCAGGCTGAACGAGCCCAGCTCCCTCAGCCTGTCTCTGTAGGGGAGGTGCTGCAGCCCCCTGCTCATCTCTGTGGCTCCTCTGGACCCTCTCCAACAGCTCCCTGTCTTTCTTGTACTGGGGGCTCCAGACCTGGACGCTGGTCAAGATTCCAGTGACTGGTGTGTTATAACAGCTACAGGCTCTGCAGAAGCAATGGGCAGGCAGTGAGGTGGGACAGGGGTGTGGATTGAGTTAATTCTGTATGTGAGGGAGAGGTTGGACTTCATCACAGAATAATAGAATCCCAGAATGTCTGAATTGGAGGGGACCTCAAAGCCCCCTCAGCCTCTGCCATAGGCTTGTTGCCCTACCCCAGCTCAGGCTGCCCAGGGCCCCATCCAGCCTGACCTTGGGCATCTCCAGGGACACAGCATCCACAGCTCCTCTAGGCAACCTATGTCGTTCTCCAGTAAAGAATTTCTGAGTAAAGAATTTCCTCCTATTACCTAACTTACATCTCGTCTCTTTCACTTTTGAAAGGTTCCCCCCTGTCATGTCACACTGACTGTGTAAAAAGTCAGCCTTTCTCCTGCTTATAAGCTCCCTTTAGGTACTGGCAGTAGTCTGTGGTTTCCCTGAAGTCTTTCTCTTCTCTGACTTTGACACGATCAGCTCTGGAGTAGAGGCTTGCAGCAAGGGACCTTTCCCACAGAAACAGAAGCATGACAAAAGCTGTGAAAACACAGAACTAGATCTAGACATGGCCTTGACTCAGCTGAAAGCTGTCCCCAGAGGTAACGTGGTGACCCAGAATGAGCTCCCATACTAACATGCAACTGTCCAGGTCTCCAGAAGCAAGAAAGAAGACCCTGGTAATTACAGGTGATGTCAGTCTCACTTCAGTGCCTGGCAAAATTACAGAGATTATTCTTGGAGTTACAGAAAGCACTTGAAACACAACACAGTCATTGCTCACAGCCAACATGAGAGGAAAGCCCAGGTTAACCAACTTAATGTCCTTAAACGACAAGGCCTTTATTTTATAATCTAGCCGACCAAGGGAAGCTAGTTGATGTAATTTTTTGGAATTTCTGGAAATCTTTCAATATTGTTTTGCACAATATCCTTCAGGACAAAATGTCCAGCATACAGCTAGATTAAAACATAGTTTGATGGGTGAACAGTTGGCTGATAGGTGAGACTGAAAGGGTTACAGTAGATGAGGTTACATCAGGATGGAATGATGCCACTAGTGGGGTTCATCATGGCTCAATTTTAGGGCCAGTTCTATCTAATACTTTCCTAAATGACTTGGGTACAGAACTCGAAGATATACTAACAAAGTTTGTAGATGCTAAATCAGGAGGAGCCGCTGCCTCCCTCACAGCAGAGAGATCTAGACAAACAGAGACCTTTCTTAAATCCCTTTGCCACATGGTGACATGGAGCTACATGCTTCTTACTGCAGTGCACAAGCTACATAGCTTGGGACCCAAGACCACCTGTCTGTTATTGAAGGACATACAAGGAAGGGGTTGCACAATGTTTTAAGTTGTACCTTAAGAGACATTCTGATTTCTCTCACCCAGGTTGGAGATGATCTCAGTGGTGTTTTCCAAACTTAACTGTCATTGTATAAGGCCCTGGGCAACCTGATCTAGTGCTTGATCAAAATCTGCAAACCTGTCTGTAGCAGGGAGGCTGGAGCAAGATGGTCTTTGATGTCCCTTCCAACCTAAGTTTTCCTGATTATGTGTTTATTATTCAGCTTTCTGACGCATCGAAGTGCAGTTCCAAATCTAAAGAAGTTGAAAAGGGAACTGTACCACATGCATTCATTCACATGCTACAAAACCACAGAGAAGTTCAGGCAGGTGGACTGAACTGACTATAGCTGAGGGAAGGAGAGCTTGAAGAATGCTAGTTTTGTGACAGATCTCTGTGCAATAGTCTCCGTTTTCCTTTCTAAAATTAATTATTATGAGAGTTCATCAGCACATTAAAGCTGAAAAGTGCTGTGACTGTCATTCTTAATTTCTATATGCTCTCCCATATACCAAGACAGGGTACCTCAGTCTCCAGATTCCATCTTCGAAATCTCCTGAAGGGCTTTGAGGTGAAGCTAGAAAGCTGAATCAGCTGTACTTTCTAGGTCTGCAACAGGTTGTAGCAGCTACTGTAATACGAGACTTCTGCTGCCCTGTGAACAAAAGGTCCTTTCCAAGACAGACCTGGAGGTGGCACTCATTAATTCATTTGTTAAGACAAAGTGATGTATCTGTAGTTGACTGCTGCTAGGCAATTTACATCAATTCCTGCTTTTTCTTTCTTACAGGGACATGTTGATCGGGGTAAGCAAAAAACATTTGTAAAGTCTATTCATGCTATTCCATATTACTCCCAGTTCTCCACCACACCGCTTGCACAGAGAGCCATTAGCAAGTGAAAATGCAAAGAAATATAAACTTCGTGCATATACCCAGTGTTCTGATCTTATCAAATCTCTTCCAGAAAAGTCATTTGTTAAACAACTGGCAACCCCCTGTGGATCTCCTGAGAGCTGTCACCGTTCTCATTTGTCACAACTGAAGAGGTCTACCTGCTTCAGTGTTGGTCTCTTACATATACTGATGCCTGACATGCAGTAGTATGCCTTGTCACCACCTTGATTGGTTTTTATTTTCAAATGAATGTTACTTATTCCTGAAGGTTTTAAGCACCTGTGTCTGCACTTGGGTGACAGAAGGTTATTGGCCACTGTGTCACCAGTTTCCTTTGTCTTTCTCTTACAGCTTCCTCTGCAGGGCAGGAGAAGAACGCAACCTGAACAAATGCCTCTGTAATCCCCAATGGAAAGGACAGAATTTCCACTGTGTGCTTAGACATTTAAGCTTTGTTAGGAGCAAGAGAAGCACTTCTAAAGCTGGGTCTTACATCTTGCTAAACATCATGTTTTGTGGACATTTTGCTGCACAGTTCAGAAATTTGGGGACCTGCATTTTATCTTCTGGAGGCTTTTTATGTGATAAAAGCCCACCACCTTTACCTATGCTTAAAAGTAGATTTCTGCTATATAAATGACGCCAATAAAGTAGAATCTCAGGATGAGAGGGGATGATGACAGGGATGTTGAAGATTTTAATTCCTAGAACAGCAGAAAACCACAAAAACAAACACGATACTACGTGAAGATAAGTCATAAGAAGTGTTTCCTGGGTGTCTGTCCTTGGACTGTTGAGCAATGGATACATACACATTCTCATTCTTCTTGGGAAAGATTTTGAAAATGAAAAAAAAAAAAAGGTACAGTTAGAATGGTGCTTGACAAACTAATGAGCAACTAATGCTCAAGGCAAAGGACACATCTGTGTCATAGAAAATGTCTCCACATTTCTCCAGGTATCTCCAAGTATCTTTGCCTCTTTACAGCAAAGTAATGTTTCATTAGTTGATTCAAAAAGCAGGGTCCTTAATTAGAGCAGAGGAAAACCACTCATAACAGGAAAGTCCTAACAACTGCAGATATTTAAGCTTTGATTATAAGTGTGCAGACCAGTGAAGCCAGGTCTTCTTGCAACTACTCTGCATTTTGCATTATACTGCGATGACTCTGTCTGACCAGCAACCCCATGCAGTTATAATTTACATTATGCTGTTTGCCACATGCTTTCTTCATACTACTGCTTTGGCTTGCTTCCCTGTCATTGTGGACAAGGAAGGATGTGTCTGATTTCCAGCTTCTGTGAGCAGCCCTGCCATGTCCAAGAGTGGGGCTGCCTGCATACATCTGGAAGCACCAGGTTTCTGGTCTTCACAATTCTGATGGAGGGGTAGGTTATTGGATTTATAAATAGTATAACACTTCAAATTTCAGTGCTTTAATAGCTTCTTAGATTTATATTTGTGTGTGTTAAGCTTAGCTGTAGGGAAGCTTGAGTCGATTCTGAGTTTTACCAACTGCATAAAAGAAGAAATATTGAAACAACAATTTATGCACTTCTTGCTAACACCGAAATATTCGCAGATAGAATTTAACATTTTTCAGTTTATGATGTTCAGCACTCAAGTAGAAATATGAAGAGAAAAAGAGAAACTGCTTCGCAAAAGAAAGGCAAGAGCAGAAATATGAACTCAGAAGGAAGCCAGGTCATTTATAAAATGGAAGTGAAACTCAATCAGTAGCATTAGAAGAACTATTGAACTGATGCTTTTTAAAATGGGATCTGGCTTGGTAAGAACCAATAGTTTCATAAGACCAATCAACCAGTCCTACGCTTGCCTTGCCTGCCCTTGTTGTGGCTCTGACTCAGGCTGCTCTTCACACAGAATTCCCCAGAAACCTTGCATTCTTATTCTGCAATGAGGGCATTCCACACTGATAGTCACAAACTGCATCCAACCACTCTAACTCTGATTAGTTTCCAACAAAAGGTATGTTGCTTCTGCAGCTTTGCCTTTCATGAGCCACAGGGAAAGAGTGGCCTCTGCTCAAACCCAGGTCTCTCTGCCCTGGCAAGGAATGAGTCCTCCCCCTCTGCTCAACAAGATTGATGGGTTCCAGTGCTGGCAGAGCTCTATTCTAGTTCTGTCTGTCACTGGGAGGGGTCCATAGGCTCACAACTTAGAGGCAGGTGCTGGAGCTTGTTGAAGGCATGTATTGCAGACAGAGTAGCAATGGGACAGCAAGATAAATGAAGACAAACTTTTGTGTACACAGTCATAGAATCACAGAACGGCCTGGGTTGAAAAGGAGCACAGTGCTCATTCATTTCAACTCCCCTGCTGTGCGCAGGGTCACCAACCAGCAGACCAGGCTGCCCAGAGCCACATCCAGCCTGACCTTGAATGCCTGCAGGGATGGGGCATCCACAGCCTCTTTGTTCCAGTGTGTCACCACCCTCTGAGTCCTGCTGGGAGTTAGAAATAGATGCAGCAAGTTGCTGTGCGTACCTTCTCCTGTGCAAAGTGATGGAAAGCCTCTGCTTCAGACACAACACAGCCAGTCTTCTTCACACAGGTCAGCATCACGCAGTGCCTGTCAGTCCTGATGTCACCAGCTACCCAGACAAAAGTATCCTTTTCTTCACCAAACAAGGCCCATACAAGCCCAGCCTGCACCTTCTATCAGCTCCCCTCTCAATCTTCTCATTGCCTGTGCTCTTCCAAAGCAATAAGTGTCGTTTACACAAATACGACCTGAGAGAAGCTTTCCAGATCTGTAAACTTGTTCACCCAAGTCTTCCCTACAAAGGGGTAGGGAAGAAAACAGAAAACAAGTGACTTCTGCAGGGATCTGCAAGGGACCTGTGCAGAAAGAAAAAGTCTGACATAATTCACAGGTCTGTGGTCTCTAAAACTTTGAATTAGGTGGAAAGTTACTTGAAGCCTGTGCTTGTAAATTACAGGGCTTCTAGATACAGAATCATAGAATCATAGAATGGCTTGGGTTGGAAGAAACCACAAGGTTCACCAAATTCCAACCCCCCACCACATGCAAGGCCACCCACCTCCATTTAATACCAGCCCAGGCTGCCTAGGGCCCCATCCAACCTGGCCTTGAAGACCTCCAGGGATGGACGGGGCATCACAGCCTCTCTGGGCAGCTGTTCCAGCACCTCACCACTCTCTCTGTAAAGAACTTCCCCCTGACATCCAATCTAAACCTTCCTTCCTTGAGCTTAAAACCATTCCCCCTTGACCTATCACTCTCTAGCCTTGTAAAAGTTGTTCCCCATCCTATTTACCATCTCCTTTTAATTACTGAAAGGCTGCAATGAGGTTACCCCCAGCCTTCTCTTCTCTAGGCTGAATGAGCCCAGCTCCCTCAGCCTGTCTTCATAGCGGAGGTTCTGCAGCCCCCTGCTCATCTCTGTGGCTCCTCTGGACCCTCTCCAACAGCTCCCTGTCTTTCTTGTATGGGGGGACCGGGACCTGGATGCGTTACTGCAGATGGGGCCTCATGAGGACATGGGGAAAATATCTCTAGCATTCTTTAAAATGAAGCTTTTACTTCACTTCAGTTGAACTTCCAGTAAATTTAATTTCTCTGTACCCTGGATATTTCCATTTGTAGTGCTGGAAAGTTTTTGCAGTCTGGTTTACTTGGAAATAGCCATTATCTGATGTATGTTATTGCTTTTCTGGATATGCTTTGCTGCACTGCTTCAACATACTAATTGAAGATGTACTTGAATAACCACTCAGTAATAGTATGAGGTTTGTCCCTATATAGGTACACAAGGACTCAGAACAGAAACAACACACAGCATGTTACAAGCAAGCTCTCTAGGAGATGGAGACATTCAGTAAGGCTATTTAAATTTTCAGGATTCATACACACTTAAGAAGGTGCTTACTTTAAGCCTTTTGTAAAGTCTCCTTGCACTAAATGAGTTGAACCTGATGATTCTTAAGTGTACCTTCCCACTCAGGATACTGTGATCCTATGATTTAAATATATCACTTGGGTTTCTCTTTTAAAGACCAAAAAATGAAACTGTGGGACAGATATTCCCAAATAACAGAACAGCCTCCTCTGCCTTAAAACGGGCTTCTGATCTGTCAGAAAATAACTAATTCACCCACTGAAATTCTGATTATTGAACGTTAACTGCGTAAAATGACACAGACTGGGACGTGTTTGTATTAATTATAAGGAAAGAATTTTATTTCTCCTGAACCTTGTGATATCTTTCAAGGCAGTGGTTTATATTCTACACAATTTTTAACTCCATGTTATCTATTTGACCCAGTCAAACTGACCTGATGTGGTGTTTACCCAGTCATACCTTTTGGAGTCCCTGTTTAAGTGCCCAAGAGATACAAAATACAAGGGAGTAACAGGGTTTCAGGTTTTTGGAAGTGATCTCAGGTCACTCAAACTTTCAGTGGCGTTAGAACCTGTGATTTCCCCAGTTCCAAGTAATGGTCTCTGCTGATCCTCGTGTGCACAAGGGAGGTTCAGGTTGGGTATTAGGAAGAATTTTTATCTCAGAAAGAGCGTTCAGGCCCTGGGATGGGCTGCCCAGGCAGTGGTGGGGTCACGTCCTGGGGGTGCTCAGAAGCCATGGAGGTGTGGCCCTGAGGGATGTGGTTCAGTGGGCACGGTGGGAGCGGGTGGGAGTTCGGACCGGATGATCTCAGAAGTCTTTTCCAACCTTAAATATTCT
Organism: Tetrao urogallus; assembly: GCF_951394365.1. Classification (NCBI taxonomy): domain Eukaryota; kingdom Metazoa; phylum Chordata; class Aves; order Galliformes; family Phasianidae; genus Tetrao; species Tetrao urogallus. The sequence goes on along the minus strand of NC_136816.1, from coordinate 211,101 downwards.
ATGACTCATATTTACAAGAATTTACAGTTCTTGAGTGTTGGGTCACACCATTAAATCATAAAAGAGTAAAACCAGCGTGCCACAAACACGTTCGGCATGTCATAGGCAAAGAAGACATCGGGAGGACTTAAATTTGCTTGTCTATACAGCCGCATTTCAGCTCCAGCTTTACAGTCCTTCGGAGCTCGTGCGATTTTCTCCCCTTTCCGACGATTCGGGCGGCGACGGACGGAGCAGAGTTCTTCTCCTGCCCGCCATTGCCACCTGCCGGGGAGCCGCGGGAGCCGCGGGAGCCGCGGGTTCGGGGTTCCTGCAGGCAGTCCAAGCCACCAGCTCGGGTGTACCCAAGCTCTGCCTACCACGGACACCGCAAGCCACCTGTCTGCAGGAGTCAGCATTTCTGAAAATTCCGTCATTTGTGTGATCTGCTCAGCCGAAATACATCGCTGTTGAAGGAATAGCAGAGCAACAAAGACTTGGTCAGGCTCCATCCGTGTTGTGCAGGAGATGCTCAGGCATGAGGAACTGACTTCTTGCATTTGCACTGCTCCCAGTCCAGTGTGAGTGCTCGATATGCTGGACTTTTTCACCCAGACGGTGGTGAGGCACTGGAACAGGTTGCCCGAGAAGACTGTGGATGCCCCTGGAGGCATTCAAGGTCAGGCTGGATGTGGCTCGCCAGTCTGATCTGCTGGTTGGTGACCCTGCACACAGCAGGGGGTTGGAACTCGATGAACATCGTGTTCCTTTTCAACCCAGGCCATTCTATGATTCTGTGATCCCACTAGTAGCAGGAAGGGAGGCAGTCTGACACCAAGCATGTGTCATGCAGAGAAGGTGGGTGGTAAGCAGAAATGGAGAGCTGGGAGTTTTGTCCTTGGAATTTTGCTGGCTGCAGCCTTCCTGCCCTGATATTCAAAGAAGCCCAAATAATGTGTTATTAAATACCAAGCACTGAAGGCACAACGTAGCACAAGAAATCACCTCTGGAGTTTAACTTCAGTGTGTTCTGCTTTCATGAATTGGTAGGGTAGAGAGAAAAGGGAGGAATGGTTTTACTAACAATACTGTGAAATACATTTCCCCTGATGGCAGAAAATGTTTTCTTGTTTTCCATAGTGAAGCAGGTATAACAAACACAGGTACTAAATGGCATAAACCTACCTCAGGTACAGAAAACCACCATTAACTGTTGCTGCTGCAATTTGCTCTTTATTTCACTAGCTCCCACAAGGTTTCCAGCAGAATCCATTCTGGCAGTGTCTCACCTCCAGCTGATCCCAGCAATGCTCCTACTGCTGTCCTCACTATCTCTTGCAGTTCTGAAAAAGCACACGTGCTCAGCTTTGTGTGGCCAACCACATTTATTTGTGAAGCTTCCAGAGGTTTCTTTAGGTATGTGGAAGAAATACAGCCCTTCTGATTACAGAGTTTTGTTGTGGCTGCTTTCATATTTGGTTTCTGCTGTGGTTTCCACCTTGAATGTTATTGTGATTGGTTGTTTGATTTTGTTAAACATCTCTGTATTTTGCACCTTGTAACTTTCTTTCTCTCGCTTTTTCTTCTCTCATTTTTTCTGTCTCTGAATTTTTTTTTAGCATAGCTGTCATTGCATATGTATTAAAATGGGTCCGTGGAGACCAAGGAAGAAAACATCTGAAATTGCAGCCATGGCAGCTACAAGCATTTTAATATTTCATGTTTTGGCATGCTTTTTTAATGGCCACATCGTAATAAGAGGCTACTATATATATATATATACACATATATATATAAACATATGCATGTTTTTACCCTCTTATCAATGTAATTAAGTTTATTCATAGGGCTTCTTATTTGAAATTGAACTTGTTTGCCACATCCTTGGGTAAACCTTGTGATAAATCAGTAGTTCAACATCTGAACTTTGCAGATAGATGATTACTTCTGTCCAGGAAGTCCAATCTAAGCAGTGCCTCTGCTAAATCAGAGGGTTCTGTGTTCCCTCACAAGGACTTGGCAACGCAACCATTTGCATCTGGTCTTCCTACCTCCAAATTGTCATTTGAAGTTCTGTAGTTGTCAAGGAAACTGAGCGTGGATCTGGGTTTCCAGTCTCTGCTGCATTGTGTACTGTGGAAATAAGATGCCTTTTTCTGTTTTTGCAGATGGAAGGATCTCCTATGTTTCACTCTTCCCATTCAGTCAGCAAAACAGCAAGGCTATCACACAACTCCAGGGCTGTGGGAATTCTTTGTTTTCTTCAAACAAAAGTCTTAAAACCTCAGCAACTCTGTAAAGCAGCACTGCCTCTTTCTGTCCATCACCAAAAGTAAGATCCTGAGGTAGCTGTTACTTAAATCAAAACGACTTTCTACTAAACTTAGGAATTCTTAGTGTCTGGGCAGCTCTTTTTGGCAGTGCTGTGTAAAGAGTCTCAGCAAAGCATACAGTGCTGTAGGATCACTTTGTTTGAGGAAAGCTTCCACAGACACCCATGGGAGACCATCTAGCCCATTGGTTAACTTAGCAGCTCAGTACAGTAATGTTATGTGGGACCTATTCAACAGCATTGCTCAGCCATTGCCTGGATGAAAATGGACAAGAAAAAATACCAGAATACCTGTGAGAGGTTTAATTGTGTAAATCTTTATACGAGGTCTTTCCTGAAAGCTCTGTACACAACAAGCAGTGCTGTTAGGAGAGGAAGGTGCTCACTGTGGCCTTTAAGTTTCCCCCTTCTCCAAAAGAACGTCACTCCCAGAGCCGCTGGCTGCAACAAAGGAGGTTTCTCTGCAGGGAAGCGTTCCTGGTGGTGGCAGGCTTGCAGAAGCAGTGGCATATCAATCCCTCGACGTGCTGCTGCTTTGGGAAGCTGGAGGCAGTTCTCCCTCCGACAGGTAACTGATTGGATTAAGAGGCCTGTCTGACAGCATGTCTGCTCAGCCACGCAGGCTAATCAAGCTCCCCATCCTGCCTGCTAATAAATCCAGCACTGGGGACCATTCCGCTTGATGATCTCTCCTTGGGGAGTTTTTAAGGCTCCTCTCTGTGAAAACTACTTGGAGTCTATTAAAATTGAAGCTCTGCTGTTGTCATGTAGTCCCAGAGAGTTGTGGGAGGTGCCTGTCATGCAGGTGGAGGTAGCTGTTACATATTCAAGTGAAAAAATAGCCCCTACGGTGAGAAGGCAGACATTCCCATCAGCAAAGGGGAATAAAAAGACCTTTGTTCATCTCTTGGTCTGTCTCTTACCACCTCTCCAAGGATGAGACTTGAGAAATGTGATTCAGCAGCACACTCACTGCATGATGACTACAGTGCTGAATGCACCCATTTGCTGAAGTGGTTAAGCAAAATGCTATTTTTTTCCTTGGCTTTAATTCATCATCAGCCCTGCTGCTTCTATTCTGCAGAAAGACATGTTCCCAGCTGGCTCTCAGGGCTCTCGGAACCAGGCAGCAGGCTCTTCTAGCCCACTGGATACGCAGTCTGAGCTGCAGCTTAGTAATTCCATGATGAGAACATTTGCCTTGCCTTGCTTGGAGATCTGACTTCTGTAGCACATCTACTTGCAGTCAGCTCCTAAAGGACACTGCCTAAATAAATCAGAAAATAGCAGTTGTAAGACTTTTAATATATATACATAAGATGTATAAGTAAATTGCTATTTTAATTATTTTCTTCAATGGGAGGCAGTGTGAGAAAGGCTGAGTATGGCAACACAAAAAAAAGCTTCCAGTTTGTAAAGCTGCTGTGGCTTTTGACTCAACTATCACATGAAAGAAACATACAAAACAGTATCCTTTTGTTAAGATAAAAAGTTAATGAATGCAGAATCACAGGCTGCAGTGGTGCAAAGTATTACTGAGATTTTAGCTTTTGTTTTCTCTGAACAACTTCTGAATGCATATCAGGTTTGGGAGAAACTTAAGGCATACCTGTATTGCCAGTATACAAGGAACATTCACGCTGTTTAAATGTCTTGCACATTCATAATATACTGTAAACTGCTTGTCAGGAATTAAATATGTGTCTAATTAACCATAAGAGATTATACAACTTCCAAGTAATTTAAAACTATGGACAAGCCATCTCAATGGCTTGGAGATTTCCTTCTCTGAGCGAAGATCTCTCTATACCTTCCCCCCAACAACTGAAGTTGCAAAATGCAAAATGCTGTGTGTGTACCTTCTTTTGTGGCTGGATGCTGTTCCTCTGTCTTTGTACTGGCATTCACAGCTCAAACTCTTGAAGTTCATTACAAAGATAGCTGTCTGCTAGCAACCACTTCTAAGGACAATAATTAATCTCATAAATTAGCACGAAAACCATAATAACATTAAGGCACTAGTGCTGTAATAATAACGTTAAGGGACTGGATTTAAGCAAGTGACCCCGGAGTTGAAGGGTTTCTTTCCTGTTACTGCTCCCTGGAGCCACTCAATCCCACATTAGCAGTTTTGGGGAATGATTAAATGTAGAGTCAACATCAAGCATGTCCTCTGAACAAAGTCCAAGTACACTTCCTCTATATCATGACTCACGTGTTAACCTCTGCCACCAACTAGTGAGATTTCAGAGACTGGAAACGTTTTCTCCCTCTCCTTTCACTGCAGCACAAAGCAACTTGCTGTGGCACCCAACAATGCCTGGAGGGCATGGGATCTTCACCAAATTATTTTCAGGATATTCTGGCTCCTTTAGTTTAAATGAGCATTTTTGTTGTTTTGTGTCACACACGAAGGAATACTTCTTGCAAATATTTCAGAGCTTAGCACCATCACATTGTGTGGACTGGAGACCAGGACTGGCTTGAGAGGCAGCCCCATGCCAACCTCATGAAATTCAACAAACTACATGCAAAGTCATTTACCTGGGCTGCGGCAATCCTAAGCATAAACACAAACTGGCCGAAGAATGGCTTGAGAGCGGCCCTGAGGAGAAGAATTTGGGGGTGTCCTTTGAAGAGGAATCAAAAATGAGCTGACAGCGTGCTCTTGCAGCCCAGAAGGACAACTGGATCCTGGGTTGCATCAAGAGAAGCATGGTCAGCAGGTTGAGCAAAGTGATTCCGCTCCTCTACTCTGCTCTTTTAAGACTCCATCTGGAGTACTGTATCCAGTTCGGGGGCTCCCAGCATTAAGAAGGATGCTGAGCTGATGGAGTGGGTCCAGAGGAGGGCCATGAAGGTGATCATAGCGCTGGATCACCTCTCTTATGAAGAGAAGCTGAGAGAGCTGGGGCTCTTCAGCCTGCATTTAAAAAAAAAAAAAAAGACTAAAGACTTTGGGAGATCCTATAATGGCCTTCCACTAACTGAAGGGGGCCTAAGGGAAAGCTGGTAAGGGACTTTTTACAAGGGCATGTAGGGATAGGATGAGGGGTAATGGCTGTAGACTAGAAGAGGGTAAATTTAGACTAGATATAAGGAAAAGATTCTTCACTGTGAGGGTGGTGAGGCACTGGAACATGTTGCCCAGAGAGGCTGTGAATGCCCTCTCCCTGGAGGCACTCAAGGCCAGGCTGAATGGGGCTTTGAAAAACTTGGTCTAGTGGGAGATGTCCTTGCCTATGGCAGGGGGCTGGAACAAGATAATCTCTAATGTCCCTTCCAATCCAAACCATTCTATGATAATGTTACAGACTGCTGTCAGCCTTATCCCACTTGGAGTTGAATCTGGCAGAGGAGATAAAGGATAATAATTAAGGCTTTTAAAAGTATGTCAACAGTAAAATAAAGGGTAGGGAAAATGTGGGTCCCTTCCTACATGAGGGGGGCATTCTGCTAGCGGTGGATGCTGATAAGGCAGAAATACTGAACGCCTTCTTTGCTTCTGCCTTTACTGCAAAGACTCCCCCTCAGTAATCTTAGACCCTGGAGTAAAGAGAGAGTGTGGGGAATGAAAGGCTTCCCTTTGGTAATGGAGGAAGTGGTCTGAGAGCATCTGTAACATCATGTACATAAATACATGGGCACTGCTGAGATGGATCCATGTGTGCTGAGGGAGATAGCATAGGTGATTGCTGATCCGCTCTCTGTTATCTTCGAGAGGTCTTGGAGAATGGGAGAGGTGCCTGGAGAATGGACGATAGCCAATGTCACTCTGGTCTTCAAAAAGGACAAGAAGGAGGATCTGGAAAACTACAGGACAGTCATACTCATCCCCATCCCTGGAAAGGCAATGGAACAGCTTTTTCTGGATGTCATTTCCAGGCAATTGGAAGAGGAGTAGTCAGCTGGAGTTCAGCAGGAGGAGGTCATGATTCACCAACCTGGTAGCATTCTTTGATGTCATCAATGTCTGTGGATAGGGGGAGAGCTGTGGATGTAGTTTACCTTGATTTTGGCAAGGCATTTGACGCTGTCTCCTACAACACCCTGATGAAGAAGGTAAGGAAGTGTGGGATAGATCAGTGGGTGGTGAGGTGGGCTCAGAACTGGCTGACTGGCCGAGCTCAGAGGGTTGTGATCAGCTGTACAGAGTCCAGTTGGTAGCCTGTATCTAGTGGTGTTCCTCAGGTGTTGATGCTGAGCCTGCTCTTGTTTGACATCTTCAGTAACCTTGCTGAAGGGATAGCGTCCACTCTCAGTAAGTTTGCTGATGATATGAAGCTGGGAGGAATGGCTGGCACACCAGAAGTCTGTGCTGCCATCAGTGAGACCTGGACTGGCTGTATAGCTGTCAGAGAGGAAGCAGATGAGGTTTAACAAAAGAAGTATAGAGTCTCGCAACTAGGGAGGAGTGACTGCACATACCAGTAAAGACTGGGGGATGACCTGCTGGAGAGGAGCTCTGCAGAGAGGGATCTGAGGGCCCTGGTGGACAACAAGTTAATGTGCCAGTTGCATGGACTGCCCATTTTCCAGGTACCTGGTTCTCAGAAGAGAAGAAGTACATACTTTAGAGGATTTTGTGCTCAGGGTGAAAATAAAACTTCTTACAAGTCATGAGATTTTCCTCTTTTTCACTTCTGGCAGCATGTGTGCTCACCAGCTGTTTCACCTTCAATTTTAGAGTAAGGATTTTGGTTTTGGACACTCTCTCTCTGATTTTTTTTAAAAACCTATTCGCCTCAATTCCAATTATATATTGTATTATATTGTGTTATTTTGCTTCTGATATCATATTTAGTAAATTAACTTTTCTCCCCAGATCGTTGCTGTTGTTCTGTTTTTAGGCCCATCTCCCATTTCCCTACCCTTCCCTCTTTTTCCCTTTTCTCTGTTCCACATTCCCAGGGCTTGGGTCCATGGCCTCATTAGTTACAGAACCAGGCCAAACTGGCCTGTAAAGTGTTGACAGGCCCCATTTAACTTTAGCAGAAAAAAAGAAAAAAAAAAAGGATTTCTTAAAGTCAGAGAGTTGTAGAGTGATGCAGTTGGCTTTAACCTTCATAGAGTAGACAGTAGGCTGGCCAGTCTGCCAGACTCTGGACACTGTACCAAGTTTATAAAGGATGGGTCTGTGCTGGGTCTGGCCTTGTTCAACATCTTCATCAATGACCTTGATGAGGGGATAGTGGCCACCCTCAGCAAGTTTGCTGATGATACGAAGTTGGGAGGATTGGCTGACACGCCTGAAGGCTGTGCTGCCATTCAGCGAGACCTGGACAGGCTGGAGAGCTGGACAAAGAAAAACTGGATGAGGTTTAACAAAAGCAAGTGTAGAGTCTTGCATCTGGGGAGGAATAATTGCATGCACTGGTACAGGTTGGGGGATGAGCTGCTGGAGAGGAGCTCTGCAGAGAGGGACCTGGGTGTCCTGGTGGACGACAGGTCGGCCATGAGCCAGCAGTGTGCCCTTGTGGCCAAGAGGGCCAATGGCATCCTGGGGTGCATTGAAAGAGCGTGGCCAGCAGGTCGAGGGAGGTGATCCTCCCCCTCTGCTCTGCCCTGCTGAGGCCTCATCTGGAGCACTGCGTCCAGTTCTGGGCTCCCCAGTACAAAACAGACAGGGATCACTTGGAAAGAGTCCAGCGGAGGGCCACCAAGATGGTGAGGGGCCTGGAGCATCTCTGCTATGGGGAAAGGCTGAGTGAACTGGGTCTGTTCAGCCTTGAGAAAAAAGACTGAGAGGGGACCTGATCCAGGTCTGTCAGTATCTGAGGTGTGGGGGGCAGAATGGCGAGGCCGGACTGTTTTCAGTGGTGAGTGGAGACAGGACGAGGGGAAACGGCCGGAAACTGCAGCACAGGAAGTTCTGCACCAATGTGCGAAGGAACTTCTGTACAGTGAGGTGACGGAGCACTGGAACAGGCTGCCAGGGAGGTGGTGGAGTCTCCTGCTCTGGAGATGTTCAGGACCTGCCTGGATGCCTACCTGTGCAACCTGCTGTAGGGAACCTGCTTTGGCAGGGGGTTGGACTCAATGATCTCTGGAGGTCCCTTCCAACCCCTACAATTCTGTGATTCTGTGATTCTGTGATGTATAAAGGATTAAAAGCCATTATGTTTTTTGGAACATACTGGTTTCTTATTAAGTTCATTATGTTTTGTTTTGGAGTTGTGTATGTGTAAAATCAACTAAGCAGACTGGTGGAGAACCTATCTGGTACCTATATGAAATTTGAATATTGACAATTACATCCCAGATGGAGTAGCTAATTTTGCAAACAATACAATGTTTAGACTGTTTTCAGGTTTTCTTCTCAATTCCTTATGCATTTTTGGAATGCCGAATTAATGGTCAATTCCCATGAATGTATTCCTCTTCATTTACATTATCTGGAGGAGACCTTCCCCAGAACCAAAGTTGAGTGGCAGGGAATATGGAGAGGTTTATGAAAACCTCCTTAGAACCTGCCCTTAGAAGTGTGGGGACCCCCAGTATCATGGGATTTCACACTTGAGCACCTGTGGGATTCTGAGAAAATAATCAAGTATTTTAGGGATGTTGTGGCTTAGGTAGATTGGAGGAGGTGCAACTTATTTGGGGCTTGGCTCGTGCTTACCAAGCTCTATACGACACTATTTTGGAGAGGCAGAGCTTTGGAGAGACTGAGAGAGAGCTGAGATTCAAGCCAGAGGGGGAAGTTTCCAAGTTGAACCTGATCAATCACAGAAAGCACCATTATCGATGTCAGTTGCCCCAGGGGAAGGCCAGAAATGGAAATGGGTGTCTTCACATCTGGAACGAAAAGAAGAAAAGCGGAGGAAGCAGAGGAAGATCCAGGTGGGGGGCCCCCTTCTCAAAGCCACCATCACTGAGAAAGGCAACTGAGAAAAGTAAGGAGAGTGAGGAGTAAGTCACAGTTACCACTACTCGTAAACTTCTGAAAATGTCTGAAATCCAAGGCTTAAGAAAAGGGTTTACACAGCACCCGAACAAAACTTGGTTGTTTCAGTGTTGAGACACTGGGGCTAATAGTGTGTTTCTAGATTTGCCAACTAGAAGCATTGCTAAACACTCAGCTACTGACAGAAGAATTAGTAGATGTCTGGATGGAGCCACCACCCTCTGGAACAAGTGTTATTGTCTGGAAAGAAAAATCATTCCTTCAAAGATGATCTGGAGCCTGAGATGAAAAAATGGACTACTACTGAAAAAGTTATCCAGTGTTTGATGGAAATAGCCATGGTGGAAATGTTGTATGGCCCCATGTCTGTTCCTAACAACTCATGCCAAGACCATAATCTTGAGAGAGTGAGGAATGAGGAATATGTCAAATATATGGCGGAAACCTACAAGAACAGCAGCAGAAATGGGTGGTGGAACATTTAAGCACTGGGAGAAGCATTTGGCAAAAGCCGCCCAGTAGGTCAGTACTCAAGGATCAACCAATTGAGATGGTCCAACCCAGTCCAGCTCCCTGCACATTGTAGAGGGAGATAAGGTCCCTGTAGTACACATGAAGAGCACGTTGGGAAAAGCGGTTTGGGTCTCTGCAGCTTGTGGAAAGGGCAAATCTCTCTGTTTTTCTCAGGAACCTGGATTCATTTGGTGGGTGACGCAGAAAAATGGGGATGTTCAATGTATACCACAAGGCAATTTGATGTTAGTGGAGTGCAATCAGTAATTCCATGTGTGTATGTATATGTGCATGTGTGTGTTTAATGCACGTTAACGTTTGTTTGTATATATATATTAAGCATGATGTAGTGGTGTGGAATAAGGGGTAGCATGGGTTGGCTTTATGATTTTTTGTTATCAGTATTCCACATCATCACATCATGTAGTGACTGCACGTCTCGGGAGAGAAGAAATGAACTACAGCTCACAGAAAACTTTGTTGTTTCGTTTCTGTTTACTTTTAAGGGATGCAATACTGGTTTGTAGAGGTGAAGGAGCCTCTGAGCCAGCTTCTTCCCAGCTGATTCGCAGGTCCCTAGTGAGGAAGAGTAATTATCTTCATACCATCAAAGTAGACTAGCACTTCATCTACCAGTGGTCTTCTTCTCAGTTCTTCCCTGCCAGGGTGCTGGCATCATACTCTCCGCCATATCAGTCACGCACATATCACGTCTTCCAGATACCCAGGAGTGGGTATAATCACCCAGGCTCATATATCATATATATGGGCTTATATACCAATCACCCAGGCTAATCTCATATATCATCTCCACCACAGCTAGCTCCTTCAAGTACTGAGTACCTTTCTTCATGGTGGTCCACTTGGCTGGGTTAAATACCACGTGTTCCTTGAAGGGATATCTTTCCCTCATGGTTGACAATAATCACTGCCATATCGTAAAAGACTGTGACCCTTTTCCAATCACTTTGTCAATGCCACTTTCCCTAAAAAGAGATCCCAGCTGGTTGGCTTCACTGCCCACTAAGTCAAGGCTGCTGGCCCCACCATGCAGTGCTCACCTGGCTGACAGCCACAATCTTTCCACAAATCTTGCAGCTCGCTCAGCACGAGGAGTCAAATTATTTCTGTTTCTTCATCTTCCTCCTGCTTTTGCTCCAGTGATTTATGTTTCTTTAGGATTGCCAGGGTGACTGCAAACCTTTCCAGTTTTTCAGGATTCTGCAGATTTTTAGAGGTGAAGTTCAAACCACTGGAGGGTGTTCACCACTCGGGCACCTTCCTACAGCATCCGACACTCCCTGCCAGTCGGAACTATCCTACCTCAGTGCAGATCTCTGGGTGATATTCTTAAATAATTGCTTAATCTTAAACACATTCATGACGCGTTATAATAGGAGCATGCTACTGTGAACATCCCATAGATATTCAGAATTCTCAAGAACTATTCTAACTAGCTCTTGAGCTCTAGGGAAAGAAAGAAAAGTGAAAAGGATGCTGAGGAATTGTTGGAAAGTGCCCTTCCTTACTCCTCCCTATCTGGGAGACAAAGCAATATGTGCAGTTACTAATAGACTCAACAGTATGGCTTCTAAAGTCCTAAGATGACTGCAATGCCAAATAAACACAAAACATTAGTTTCTCTGCTGCCAATTTTAGCATTTTATAAGCTATAGAAGGATAACAAAATAAAAACCTTAATCTAACCCCCAGAGATGACAGGCAATGCTGCAAGGAAAATAGGCAGCAAGCAAGGTGCTACACAGTACAGTTCCATGAGAAGACTCTCAAAGAACTCCATAAATATGGAAAAAAATCAATATAGTGACCACAAATTGACAAAATACTACAACATCTCATGTTAGTATGCACTGGTCGGATCTACTATTATCTTAATGCTTTGTGTCCCACATGGGCACCAAAAATGCCTCTGGTGGTTTACCCTGGCTGGTAGGTTATCACCACACAGTAGTTCACTCACTCTCCCATTTTCCAATGGAACAAAGGTGAGAATCAGGGAAAGCAACTCAAGTGTTGAGGTAAAACTATTTACTAAGATTGAGAAATAGTGTTTACGATCATATGAACATACATATATACATTCCTATAAAGTATATAAGTCAAACCTAAGCAATTGCTCACCACTCGCTGACTGATGCCCAGCCAGCCCCCAATCAGTAGAAGAGAAACAGATGAACTCCCACCCCCTTCAAAACTCCTTCCACTTGATGTCATACGGTATGGAATATCCCTTTGGACAGTTTACGTCAGCTGTCCTAATTCTGTTCCCTCTCAGCTCCTTTCTGAGAGCTTTGCTGAGAATGGCCTTGGCTTGATATAGCAGTGGTTTAGCAGCAGTTACATACATTGGTTTGTTATCAAGATTGTTTTTTCTGCTAGAAACAAAACATGGCATTTGTGAGACAACATCTGCTCTGATAGCTTCTCTGCTATGTGATGTTTCCTCAGACACTCTGAAGAAAACAATTCCATCCCAGCTGAACCTAAGACATTCACACCTCCAGGAGAAGCACATTAAATATTTTTCTTTAATAAACAGATACTTAATTCACTTTACACTTACTCGGATCTCCTTGCCTAGAAAGAATCTGATAAATAGAAAGAAAAAACTGCATTTTACTTGCAGTCCTAAATGGGATACTTCTAGGTAGGGATAACAGATCTGTCTTTCATCAGGCTGCAGCTTATAGTTCTCTTTGTTCATTTTCTCTCTTGCTGTTCTGGTCTGGATATGCTTTATGCCAGTGCTGCTGGGCCCAAGCTATTTGTAAATAGTTATATAGCATCATGTTGCACATGAGATGCTCACTTCTGACCTGCCACAGATGAATAAAAACTTGCATTAACAGTTAAAAGATCCTAAAGCTGTGCTTTGTGCAGGTGTGATTGATAGCTTCCATTACAATCCATTAGATATTTTATTCTTGTTAAATGAAGAGCAGGCAACTTCGTCAAGTATTTTTAGTTCCCCCTGGTCTTAGTGGCTCAATCTATTTTCAGGGATGTCCTGTAAATGACCACATATGGCTTTGTGTCTGTAGGAGTGATGACCGAACAGCTGGCTTTCATTGCCCACCAATTTACCAGAGCCCCCTTTATTGTGACTCTTGACAGCACAAGGGAGCTTTGTAGAACTAACAAAATACATCTATTGTCTAATTGTCTATTTATCACCTTCCAGGGATTTGTGGGCCTCTCATCTGAGAGCAAAGGGGGGATGGCCTTGAACAATGATCCTTGTCAAGGCTGTTGCTCACTTTAAATTAGAATCTCATTGCTAAATAACTAATTTAGTCCTGCTATCAAACAGAAAAAGTGGGTATTCAGTACAAAGTGCCAGATGGGGAATTGATTATGTCTTCTTTTAGGGTGCATGATAGAAGTGCCAGAGTTGACCACTCCTGAAGGTGGAGGCAGCTCCTCAGAGGCAGGCAGCTTTTGGTCACAGGGAATTAGCACAGGACCCACCAAACAGGAATTTCCAAGCACCATAGCAGAGGAAAGAAAAGTGGCCTAAGGCAAAGTGCATTTTTTCCAATCTTGACCAATGTTATAGCACAGAGAGAAACATATGTGCTTATTACTTTTCATAAATAGGCACTGGAAATTATTTTCTTAGCTCTCTAAGCTGAGGGTCAACATGCTTGTATATTCTCATTACTAAAATAATTGAGACTGCAGTCCTGCATTAGGTTTTTCAAGCTGTTTCCATCACAACAGAGAATTTCCTCTCTGAAACTGTCCTTTTTCTCTTCTGTGCTTTAGCTTAGATTTACAGAATCATAGGATGAATCATAGAATGACCTGGGTTGAAAAGGACCACAATGATCATGTCGTTTCAACCCCCTGCTGTGTACAGGTCACCAACCACCAGACCAGGCTGCCCTGAGCCACATGCCTGAATGCCTGCAGGGACGGGGCATCCACAGCCTCCTTGGCAACCTGTTCCAGTGCATTTACCCTCTGCAAACAGAAAATAAAGTTTTTTGTAACAGAGAGCAGAAATTTTCCCCTCAGTTCTGTCCCTGCAACATCTGAAAATGTTCTTTTACCAGCAAAGTGACGCTGCTAAAAGCATGGTAGCATAAGCAGGAACACGTTTCCTTTCGGACATTCGGCTCTGCCTTTTGCTTCGCATCCAGGTCAGTTCTGATCCCAAGCTCAGTGAAAAGACAGATATGAGATATTTCTGATTCGGGTCTCAAGTTCATTTGGTACTACTTAGGTTTCGCTTTAATGCTTATATTCATTGCTCCAAGGACAGAAATGACATGAAATTGAAACACCTTTTCTTCCCGCTCCTACAAATTAGGACAAATGGAATCTGTGGAGGCTCAAGGGGCCCTTCTGTACATCTTCTGTTCTCCCATTGCGTGTTGCTTGGCCCACTTCACATACTCAGGCCCCTCAGCAGCAGCCACAGGAACAGAGCACAGTTATCAACAGCAAGTAGCAGAGTTCCCCTTCAGCAATACTGGCAAAACCAAGCACAAAGGGGCTTTTCTGTTATTCTCTGAAACTGCATTCAAAGAATGCAGCCTACTCTCCTCCATGGCATCTGCCTCTAGTGTCTGACTTCAGTCACTATATGCTCTTCTACTTGAACGCCACTGCTTTTGAGAGGTTTGAAGAAAAAAGCTTTTTTTTTTTTTTCTTTTTCAAAAGTAACATCCATTTTCAGCAGAACCAGAAACCCAGCACAGTGAATGTATCTTCCCCTATGGCTTCTGCACAGCTGCACTGAAAGAGAAAATCTCCCTTGCTCTCAAAACACAGCTTTGGAAAAACACGTTGCCAACCTGCTTGCTCTTCTTGCAGAAAAAGGCTCCGTTCCTTTCAGAAGTCAGGCTATCAGCAATAAGGTTAGCAGAATACGTTGTAAGATAGCTCTGCATTCCAGCCCAGTGGAGTCAAGGTAGGGAAGATGGCAGAACACACATTTCTGGCTTTGCTGTCCAGCCTGCAGACAGTGTGTGCAGAGCCAGCTGTGTGCTGCTAGCAGCTGCCTAGTCCTGTGCTGGGCCTGCAGAGAGCCACAGAATGGAAAAAAGTCACACACATGGCCTACACACAGTGCTGCTGTCAAAGACATGTGCTGTCATCACTCACCAGGACATGCCACGTGACGCACGGCTTGGGCACTCTGCTGTGACAGCACATGACAAGCACACTGGTTCGCAATCAGACACCCACTGCTTGCTGTGCTCAGTCCACAGCAGCACAGCGGTGCCTGCGGCATTTGCGCTTCCTAACAAGAGGAGGGCAGGTTGCAGACACTGCTGCACAAATCCTCCCAATATTTCACAAAGTGTTCCTGCAATAATAAGAGACCACATGCTACTCTGGAGGTCTTCATACAGGAAAAAAATATTGCACAAGTTTTAACCTACACATGTCGCTTGGTTGAAGTTGGTTTGTGCTTAGATTTAAAACATTTCATTTTCAGTCTTTCAAGAATGTCTGTTTCCATCTGAAGCCTTTACGTGTATACGTGTTATTCCAAAGGTAATGCCTCCTATAAATAAATTCTATGAAAACTGCAACAAGGAGTGCAATAACTCTATTTGACAGAACAAATCCTTAGGTCCAAAACGCCCTTTTTCAACATAGTCACCACCAATATCATTTTCACCAGCAAAGAACAAGAGCCTGCACGCCTTGCTCACACAAATCTGCACCAGTGGAGACAAACACTGTCAGCACTGCTGAAACACACTGCCCACTGTACTCACATTCGTTCTCTACCAATGTTCAGCAAGCATCAATGAATCTCAGTGTGTGCAATTTCTTTCTGCTTGGAGGAATTCCGTGGCACGCCTTGGCTTCACGTGCACTTTCACGACAGATGCCATTTTGTCAGAACGCCCCTCTGCAGCCCACTGTCACATGGCAATAAGATGTAAGGAGTGCTAGTGGGAGGGCTCAACTTTTATTGCCATATCACCAACGTCCACCTCTGATATTGTGGACCAACATCATACCATAAGAGACACAGCTTTCAGAGCAGCCTGACAGTCAGCAATTAAAACCAATGACAAGACTTGTCTCTGACACCCACCAGAAGCAGGCCCAGTGACTTGTGCTGGCAGCGCACCTGTGTTTGAGGGGCTGCCTTCCTGAATTCACATCAGATTGGGTGGGATGATCTGGTAAAACTGGCTTTGCTGAATGAGAATGACTCGGGTAGAACTCCAGGCAGAACACTCAGGTGGGTGTTCATAGGATAAGGGCTCTTTTTGGTATTCCCATCACTGCACACAGGCGGATTATTTTTTTCTGTGGAGCATTCAGAAAGTTTTTTTTTTTTCCCTCACCTATAGTCCTTTTTTTTTTGTTCCACTCCCACTGAAATGCTGTGACATTCATTATGCTCGTATTGAAGATTTTTGTATACATGTTGAGGACAGCTTCTTTCCCTCCAGTGCCCACCCATCCCGGCCACTTTCAGATACCAGCTCCCAAACTGAAATGGAACTGAAAACATGCTGGATAAGACTTCATGCTTCATCCTTCTTCATCCCCTGCAAGGCTTGTTTATCCAGTGATTTGGACACTACATTTCCAGAAGTTTCTGTATTCAGGAGAAAAAGGTAGGTAGGAAAAGGAGAAAGATACAGCTGGTTGACCAACAAGCACTCTGCAGTGCAGCTCTCCACTGATTTGGATTCAGTGTCCCAGTTCTTCTAACCATTCCGAGTAGCTTAAATAATCTGCATACACCACACTACTCATTTTCTATTTTTATAATTATTTATTGCCATGCATTTTTAGTTGTTAAATCACTCACTTACCACACATGCTTAGCATGCACTCCAATTCCATACACAAATAGCCTTGTATTCACTCTACACGCTGTATTTGGGAATTTTCTCTTTTTACATGACAAATGTCTTGTATAGTCTGGCTTCTCTGTTTGTTTGCTACTTTCTGACTACTTACCAGTCATCCTCTCAGGTTTCCCTTTGCTTTACTTGCACTGGGGCTTCATATGGGAGATGTGATGCTGGCATCATTGATGTGTGCATCTGGGTAAAGAAGGAGAACATAAGAAAGACAGAAACACAGCGGGTACCAGATCAGCCCTGTTTGCCCTCTTGAACCCACTCTTGAGCCAGCAGTAAGAAATGAGCTGGGTGGGAGGGAGTTCAGCAGCTTATTCATGTAGTTGCTCTGGTGCTATAGCCTGCTCCTTGGCTCCTGTTCTGTCCCTGCCAATTAAGAGAGGATTTGAGGACTCAGGCATTAGATCTGTCCCAACATTTCATATTCTTTTTATCCCCAGCTTTGCCTCTCTCATCCAAACTTTTCTTTCAAACCTCATAAAGTGTTTCTACTCTTAAAATTAGAATCATAGATCATTAAGGATGGAAGAGGCCTCAAAGATCACAATGTCCAGCCCCAACCCATCCCCGCCATGCCCATTAAACCACTTCACTCAGTGCCACATCTCCATGGTTCCTGAACACCTCCAGGGTCAGTGACTCCACCACCTCCCTGGACAGCCTGCTTCAATACCAGATCACTCTTACAGAGAATGTTTTCCTGATATCCAACCTGAAACTCCCTGTCACCAACTTGAAGCCATTACCTCTCATCATATTGCTGGATACCTGGGAGAAGAGGCCAACACCCGTTACAACCTCCTTTCTTAGAGTTGGGGAGAGCAACGAGGTCTCCTCCAAGCCTCTCATTGCCTATTAATACCCTCCTTGAGATACTGAGAGAGCACTGTTACAGCCTGCCAAGATCATCTCTTTTCCATGCTGATCAAGCTAGATGCCTCAGTTACTTCTCTTAGAGCCTCTCCTGATCACTACGTAACATGGCTTTCAGCAATTAGATGACTTACAATAGACAAATACTCAATACCTATAAAAATTGCCTCTGTCAAACAATAAAATAAGATTGTTGTGTCTGGCCTACAGATAACGAGGCTCTTTGTGTGGTTCTCCTCCCTGACTCCTAAAGCAACAGCTGAAGTCAGTAGTTACATGCACTGCATCCTTCTCACAGCAAGGGAAAATTGCTGTGAGAAGGATGTAGTGCTGGCACTAGGCACAACCAAGAGGAACCTGGCTCCATTTTCTTTGCACCCTCCCTTCAGGTGTTTATACACACCAGTGAGATTCTTCCATGAGCTTCCCCTTCTCCAAACAGCCCCCATTTCTCTCAGCCTTTCTTCATAAATGAAAGTCACTTCAGTCACTTCATTTTCTTCCCAGTTCTGGGAACCCACTACTGAATGCCACACTTCAGATGTGTATCATCAGTGCTGAGTAGAGAAGCAGGGTCAATCCCCTTGACCTGCTAGAGGCACCAACATGTCCTTATCACTCCTTGTTGCCTTATGTTCAGTTTCACAAGGACTTGCTGTTCTTATTCTGCAAGGCTGCTTTCCAGCTGAACAGTCTCCAGCATATATGCATGTGCAGGGTTGTTCTGCTCCAGATGCAGGACTTTGCTCTTATCCTTGTTGAACCTAATGGAGTTTCAGCCTGATTATTTCTCCAGCCTGCTGGCATATAGACAAACGAATGAAAAAAAAAGAGTGTCCAGGTATACATTTAAGAACTGAAACTTTTGTAATAATTGGCTACACAGATACAGACTTACCTAAGATACAGTACTTTAAAACTGAGACAAAAAGTACTAATTTCCATACTCAGAGAAACAAAAATATAGTCCAATGGGTAGTATGAAATAATACATAGACATATGATGTGTGGTAAGAAAAAGAGATTAGAGTTTCCTCTGATCAGTTTATGTATAACCCAAGAAAGATATCACTCACAGTCTAATAATAAGGAAGGAACAGCTTACCTAGCTCCAAAGACAAAGGCTTACTAGAAAAATCCAGAAAGAAGCAATTTTTAAACAGCGATCTTTTCTCTTGCTGCCAGCTGTTAAATGAGGTTGGGGAGGTGTGGACCTTGGGTCCACTCCTTCTGCTTGCACAGGCAAATTGCTTGCACCTGTGCTCCCAGGGTTGGCCATGCCTCTTCAATAAGTGCTCAATCACTGTTTCAGGGCATGACTTAACAGTTCCTATGTAATGTATTTATATATATACGTACACATGTATATAATATCCTATATATATATGTATGTATGCATATGTGTATATTGGATTTAGGAGAAGAGTGAGTTAAGGAGCCTGGAAGTTACACTACTTTTTGGATTCTGGCACATATACAGCTCCTAGAAGCAAGATATCATTGCAAATCATTTGTAAAGAAAAGACTTCAACTTTTGCATTTCCAGAGGGCTTTTAAGTCATGCTTCAGCAACTTCCAGCCAATGTCCACAGGGAAACATTCAGAGTAGCTGCCTGGCATCATGGAAAGGATGAGAGGAGTGTGAGAATTGGTTTGCACAAGTAGTTAGTACATGCAGAGATTTTCCCACAGCCTGTGAGGAAGAATGCTGAAATGAGGCAAAAGGACAAAAAAAAAAATGTAAGATACAATACATATAATACATATTATATAGTACATATAATACATATTATAGAAGAGGGAATCTCAGGTACGGTGGAGCTGTTGCTCACCACGCAGCAGTGCTGTGTGATGCTGGTTTCTGGTGCTGTGCCCTTAGTTTCAGGAGAAATCAAAAGCCACAGATATTACCAAGGGAAGGTTGTGCCTGAGCAACCCAGAGGCCTTCTATCATGGAGTGATGGCGTTGGCAGACAAAGGAAGGGCAACTGATGGCATTTAACTGGATTTCCGCAAAGCCTTTGGTGTGGTCCTGAGCTACATCCTCACCTCCAAATTGGAGAAAAAAAGGATTTGAAAGGTGAGCTGTTCAGTCAATAAAGAACTGGTTGGATGGTTGAGGCGGAGGGTTGTGTTGTGCAGCACTGTGTGCAGATGGAGGCCAGTGATAACTGGTGTCCTCCAGGGGCTCATCTTGGGACTGCTGCTCTTCAGCGTATATGTCAGTGACATAGACAGTGGGATCAAATGCAATCTCAGAGGTGGATAGTGCAGTTGGTATGACAGAAGGAAGGGATGTCATCCAGAAGGATCTGGAGAAGCTTGAGAGCTAGGCCCATGTAAGCTTAATGAGGTTCAACACGGCCAAGTGTGAAGTGTTGCAACTGGATGAGGACGATCCCAGATGTGTGTACAGACTGCAAGAACACCCTGAGAGAACCCCTGTGGAGAAGATCTTGAGGGTCTTCTGGATGAAAAGCTGAGCCAGCGATGTCCACTTGCCATTGGAAGGCCACCTGCATCCTGGACTGCATCAAAACAGAGGGGAAAGCAGGACGAGGGAGGTGATTGTCCCCTGTACTCTGCCCTTGTGAGGCTCTCCATACAGCACAATGTCCAGGCCTGGTGCCCCAGCACAAGTAAGATGTGGAGCTGTTGGAGTGGGTCCAGAGGAGGCTGTGAAGATGGTCAAAGTTCTGGAGCACCTGCCCTACAAAATCAGGCTGAGAGAACAGGTCTTGTTCAGCCCGAAGAAGAGCAGCTTTGGGGACCTCACTGCACCTTTCTAGTTCTTGAAGGAAACTTATAAACTGGAAGGAAACTGACTTTTTGTACAGTCTGATTGTGACAGGACAAGGGAGGATGGCTTTTAACTAAAAGACAAAGGTCAGATGTGAAGAGGAAACACACTTTAATCAGAGGGTATATGAGTCACTGGCACAGCTGCCCAAAGAAGCTGTGGATGCCCTATCTGTGGAGGTGCTCAGGCCAGGCTGAATGGGGCCCAGGCTGCGTCAGCTGGTCAGGCAGCAAACATCCTGTATGGTAATGGTTGAGTCATGGCCTGAACGACTGATGGAGCATCCAGGGTACCTGCTCAGCCTTGGGAGCACAGGTGAAGACAATTCAGGTGCGGGACTGAAAGGGGCGCAGCCTGGCTGCTCCTCTCTTAGACCTCATTTAAGGGCTGACTGCCACTGGGGAAGGACCTTGAGTTGGAGATCCCCCTTTGGTGGAGTTTCCCTTATGGGCCTAGATTTTCAGAGATGGGTGAGTGCTTTTTTTTTCGTGATACCTTTCTATGGCAATAGTTCCCTTGTTATTATGTCTCCTGTAATAGCATTCTATTGCATTGGTTTTTCTGATTGTTATACATCCCATGGTACGGGTTTGAGGTGAGGGTGGCTTTAAGGTCCCTTCCACCATAACCATGCTGTGATTCCGTGATTCTTTGACTGCTGGGTGGTATTAAAATAAACACTATAGCAGCAGACAACCTTTTAGAACAGGCTGTTACATCTAGGAACCAAAGTCAGTAGAGAGATAAGCAGGCAGGACGTCTTGTAAAAGTAGAATATATGCACGGTTGATGCTTATTCCCTGCACATTCCTGGTGATCCTCAACCAATACAAAAGAATACCAGCCTTCAAATCTCCCTGCTCGAGTTCCTAAGGAAGGAGGACGCAGTAGAAGACAGACATCTTTACAAAGCCAAGGTGTGGCTGATTCTGAAAACACAGGGACCCCCAGGCGGACCCACACATGCCTCACAGATGGAGGTTATATCTTCCTGCAAGCAAAAATGAGGGAGAAGTTTACAAGGATGTTTTGTATAGAGAGTATAGGAACTTCTCTGCTGTGTACCAAAAGGGAAGATGGAAGTAGTGTGTATGGGGCAAGGCAAATGTCCCAAACAGAGGGGATGTGCAGAGGTGACAGGAGTGGGCTATGAAGAGGCTGCCAGGAGGGAATTTCCTGCTCTATAAGTAACTACTACAGTTATGAGGATGTGTGTGAATGGAGAGTCCCCTGCTAGGTGCTCAGTAAAGAGTACACAGCTATGCTCAGCTACTGTAGAGCAGAAAGCTAAGAGCTCACTTGATCTTGACTTTTCTGTAGAAATACAAACAATGGTAATGGGACCTCACAATTCTTCTGGCTTTTTGGGTTTTAAACAGGGGGTGTCAGAAAAAGAATAAAGGGCATAAGAAGAAAAGCCACCAACAGATCCACAAGCTGGAAAGGCTGCATCCTGTGTAATATTCAGATAACTTCCTGCAGAAAATACAACATATATTCATAGAATCCTCAGGAAGGTGCCTCTGAAGTCCAACTGCAATGCACAAGGACGCCACAGCTAGATCAGGTTGCCTGGGCCTCAACCAGCCTCACCCTGGAAATCTCTGGGGGTGGGACATCAACCACATCACTGAGCAACCTGCTCCAGTGCCTCACAACCCTCACTGAAAAAGCCTTTTTTCTTTATATTTAGATATTTTTCTTTATATCTAACCTAAATCTCTTTGAGCTTAGAATCATTTCCCTTTGTCTTAAAACCACAGACTCTCTCTCTATATATTGCTCAGCAAAGTCTGGGGAAAAGGTTTGGTGTGCTGTTGCTAATTGGAGTTCTACTGATTATTTACAAGGCGTACTTCTAAAGATCCATGCTATGGTTAAAATAAAAGCGTTAATACACAGAAATATCCAAACAAGATGTACTTGCTCAGGATTTTTTATTTTGTTTTTATTTGATAGGACATATGAAGATTATTCTAGTGCTAACTGTGCCTCTGCTAGGGACAGGATTCAAGAGCATAGCCTTCAGTGTTGAATGAAACTGCCCAGAAAAATGATTGCTTTTCAAGATCGGCTTGTGCTCATCTATATGTGCTCATCTATATTATGATTTGTTGATAAACCTTTTTTTTACCATCTTTCTTTCTTTCTGTTCTGTGCATAGCAAGGAGGATCTTCTTTCAAAACCATCATTTTAATAAAACCTGGCATGCTAGCAGCACTAAGAGATCATCGTGACCTGTCTAAGAACACCTGAGCCCTACTTAGCCAACTTAATTAATTTACCTTGAACAGTCCCTGATATCAAATTCAATCAATTCTCTTTGACGCACCAAAAATTCGCTGGCTGCTCTTATTATATTTAGTGTAGAGTTTGTAGAAGCTCTTGAGTTTTTCTGTTAGAGCAGAAATAAGCTTTTTCTCTAAGACCATCACTAAGAAGAATGATACACATGAAAATAGTTGGAAAAACTTCTCCATACACGGAAAAAATAAAAGCAGGCATACAGATTCATTTAGCCTATATGTCTGTGACCAGAATGGGATGCAAAAGGGAGAGATGATCTTGTTAAGATTTTGTTTGAATATTTGCCCTCAAAGAAATAAATTACAGCTCTCGAAGTTCGCACACCTGCGTACAATTGAGGAAAACAAGAAGCAGATAGGGAAGTTTATAAACCGGTTGCAGAAGACCAGAGAGGGGAGGGGAGGAGAGAGGGAGAGAGGGAGAGGGAGAGAGAGAGAGAGGGAGGGAGGGAGGGAGGGAGGGGGAGAGAGAGGGGGAGAGAGAGAGAGGGGGAGAGAGAGAGAGGGGGAGAGAGAGGGAGAGGGAGGGAGAGAAGGAGAGGGGGGGGAGAGGGAGAGAGGGAGGGGGAGAGGGAGAGAGGGAGAGGGAGGGAGAGAGGGAGAGAGAGGGAGGGGGGAGAGAGGGAGGGAGGGGGGAGAGAGAGAGGGAGAGGGAGGGAGGGAGGGGGAAAAAAAAAAAAAAAAGAAGAACAAGTTGTCTATAGAACTAAAAATCTGTTTAAAATCACAACGTATTAGAAACACAGCACAGGGAAACATGACTTGAATGCTACTAAGACCAGTGTATCATCTCATGCAGCCTGTTACATATCAGCCCACTATTTATTACATTATCTTTTCCAAGTGAGTGACTTGTGCTTTGCCTTTGCATCACAGTGCTTTCCAGATTGCTCACAGAAGTCTCTGGAGCCAATGTTGCTAAGGTGAGATTCTGGGAGGTGTTCTCTTTTTGTGGGAGGTGTCTTTAAGCATTATGATGGTTATTTCAGCTTCTCTCTGAGAGAGATGTGTCTGAAAGTCAAGTTAAACTTTTCCAGTTGGTGGCAATCTATCTCTTCTCCCAGATAGCTAGTGAGAGAACAAGAGGTGATGGCCTCAATTTCATGTGGCAGGCAAACTATGATTTAATTGCCATTACTGAAACTTGGTGGGATTGTCCCCACAATTGGAGTGCTGCAATGGATGGCTATAAGCTCTTCAGAAGGAGCAGTCAAGGAAGCGGGAGATGTGGTGTGACTCTCTTGGAGATTGCCAAATCACTTTCCACTGTCTATCAGCGTTGCTGGTCAACTGGAGATGGTCCAGAGGATTGGAGGCTTGCAGACGCAACTCCCATCTACAAGAAGGGTTGCAGAGAGGATCTGAGGAACTGCAGGCCCACCAGCCTGACCTTGGTGCCAAGAAAGGTTATGGAGCAGATTATCTCAAGGAAGATCACACAGCATGTGCAGGGCAACCGAGGAATCAGGTTCTGCCACCATGGGTTCATGAAAGGCAAATCCTGCTTGACCAACCTGATCTCCTACGATGGCCTGACCCACCTGGTGGATGAGGGGAAGGCTGTGGAGTCTACCTAGATTTCAGCAATGCCTTTGACAGGCAATGCCTCCAACAGTGTTCCCATAGGAAAGCTAGCTGTGGATTGGACAGCACACTCTTAGCTGACTTAAGAAATGGCTGGATGGCTGGGCCAAAGTGTGGTGGTGAATGGGGTTGGATGCAGCTGGGGACTGGTCGTCAGTGATGTTCCCCAGGGGCTGGTATTGGGGCCTGTCCAGTGTCCTTATTGATTACCTGGGTGAAAACATGGAGTGCGCCTTCACTAAATTTGCAGATGACACCAAGCTGGGAGGAAGTGTGGATCTGCCTGGGGGTAGGAAGGCCCTCCACAGGGATCTGGACAAGCTGGCTAGCTGGGCTGAGGCCAGTGGGATGAAATTCAGCAAGACCAAATGCCAGGTCCTGCACTTGGGCCACAAAAAACAACCCTGGGCAATGCTACAAGCTTGGGCATTGTAGCTGGAAGACTGTGTGGAGGAAATGGACCAGGGGGTGTTGGTCAACACTTGGCTGAAAGTGAGCCAGCAGTGTTCCCAGGCGGCTGAGAATCGCATCCTGGCTTGTATCAGAAGCAGTGCAGCCAGCAGGAGCAGGGAATGATTGCCCCTCTGTACTCAGCCCTGGTGAGACTGCACCTCGAATATTGTGTTTGGTTTTGGGCCCCTCACTGCAAGAAAGACATCGAGTTAAAAAGCATAGGAGGATTTGGACTGGAAGGGACCTTTATGATCACCTAGTTCCAACCCCCTGATACAGGCAGGGACGCCTCCCTGTAGCCCAGGTTGCTCAGCCCGTCCAGCCTGGCCTTGAGTGCTTCCAGGGAGGGATCATCCACAGCATCACTGGGCAACCTGTGCCAGTGCATTGCCACCGTTACAGTAAAGAATTTCTTCCTAATATCTACTCTCTTCCAGTTTAAAGCCATTTCCCCTTATCCTGTCACCACCTTGTAAAAAGTCCCTCCCCAGCTTTCCTGTAGGCCCCTTCAGGTACTGGCAGGCCGCTATAAGATCTCCTTGGAGCCTCCTCTTCTCCAGGCTGAAGAGCCCCAGCTCTCTCAGCCTGGCCTTTGTGGGGACGTCAAATCTATGATTTCATGAAAAAAGTCTCCCTTGACCTTGAAAACAAAGAAGAACCACATTTTGCTTCAACTCCATATGATTTACAGTGGTTTCCAGTTACATTTTATTGAAGAAAGAAGACCAGTAAAACAAAAACTCAGATCAGTTACACAGATCTGCTCCTAGCACTGTGGAAAACAAGAATGGTCAGTATCAGAGCACAGAGAAAACCCCTGCCAGCACACTGGCAGCAGAGGGGTTCTGTGGTCGCACACCTGCTCAGCACTGCTCACTGCAGGGCTCAGCGCCCCTCCGCCCCAACAAAGCCCCAGCAATTTGTGCTTTTAGTGCTGTCATGGAGTTGACTAGATCAATCTATGTCCGTGACAGGGGCGACAGGCCTCTGCCCTCCCCCCCCAACCCAGTCCCACAAAAATGGGAAGGAAGGAAGGGAGGAAAAGAGCAGCAGCAACAGTCTATGGAGGAAAACTTATTTTACTATAATATCGGAATACAAAATAACAAAATATAATACAATTAAATTGAAATCGAGATTAATAAACCAGACAAGATGAGAGAGAGAGAGTTCCCGGGACCGATTCAAACCTGAAAAGCTTGGAACGGCCAGGAAAGCACCTCCAGCACCCACTGCCAGGCAGCAAGAGAGCGGCCCCCCCACCCAGAAGGGTCAGATCCTGTGACTGCTGTAATGTACAGGGATAGGATTGGGGCAGTGACACTTTAATGCCCCGTACACTACATGATGTTTTGATGTGGAATACTGAAACCCAAGAACAAAAAACAAAAACAAAAACACAGAACCATGACATTCCATCCCTTATTCAACATCGTTACATCATGCTAAAAATATATATACATATATACAAACAAACAAAAAATGATTAAAATGCATTACACACACATGGGTATATACATATACATAGAGTTAGTAACTGCACTTCCCTGGCATCAAGTTTCCCTGTGGTACACATTGAACATCCCCATTCTTCTGCATTACCCACCAAGTGGATCCTGGTCCCTGGGCAAAAACTGTACCACGGAGAGGTTTGCCCTTTCCAGAAGCTGGAAGAACCCAAACTGCCTTTCCTAACATGTTCTTTACATGTACAACAGGGACTTTATCTCCCTCTATGGTATGTAGGGAACTGGATTGGTTAGGACCATCACGATTGATAGATCCTCTGGTATTGACTAACCAGGTAGCTTCTGCCAAATGCTTCTCCCAGTGCTTAAATGTTCCGCCACCCTGTGCTTTTAGCATAGTTTTTAACAATCCATTGTATCGTTCAATTTTACCAGAGGCTGGTGCATGATAGGGAATATGGTAAATCCACTCGATGCCATGATCTTTGGCCCAAGTATTTACAAGAGAATTTTTGAAATGAGTCCCATTATCTGACTCAATCCTTTCTGGGGTGCCATGTCGCCACAGGACCTGTTTCTCGATACCCAGTATGGTGTTTCGGGCGGTGGCATGGGGTACTGCATATGTTTCAAGCCATCCAGTGGTTGCCTCCACTGTAGTAAGTACATAATGCTTACCATTGCGAGATCGTGGCAAGGTGATATAACCAACCTGCCATGCCTCCCCATATTTGTACTTTTGCCATCGCCCTTCCTCCCAGAGAGGTTTCATCCTCTTGGCTTGTTTGATGATGGCACATGTTTCACAGTTATGAATAACCTGTGCAATGGCATCCATAGTTAAGTCCACCCCTCGGTCTCTGGCCCATTTGTATGTTGCATCTCTCCCTTGATGACCTGAGGTCTCATGGGCCCACCGAGCCAGAAATAATTCACCCTTATTCTGCCAGTCCAGGTCTATTTGAGCCACCTCAATTTTGGCAGCTCGGTCTACCTGATGGTTGTTTTGCTGTTCTTCAGTAGCCCGACTCTTGGGCACATGAGCATCTACATGGCGCACCTTCACAACCATATTGTTTGTTCGGGCAGCAATGTCTTTTTTTTTTTTCCACAGTTCAGCAGCCCAAATAGGTTTACCCCTTCTTTGCCAGTTATTTTGCTCCCACTGCTGCAACCACCCCCATAAGGCATTTGCTACCATCCATTTGGGATATAGCTGTTTGTGAAATTAGCCATTCCTTCTGGGATGTAAATGTCAAAATTCAAATCATACCACATTGCAAATAGGTAAAACATAGGTGTCTCCATCAGTGCCCTTAGGTAGCTATATACGGATGCAATTCCAAAACACGTAAGTGTGAGATGGATTATTGGCCAGTAGGTTGTGAGTAACACCATTGCTCTAAATCCTTTACACAGCGCCCCCATGATAACGAGTGGGTTCATCAGTGGTGCCTGCTAAAAAGGGGTTAATGAATTGAAGCTAACAAGGGGAGGAAAAAAAAAAGGAAAAAAAGCACTACCCAGACTAAGTAGTGCTCAACGTTTACAAATATCCCAGAACACTGGCAGTACGCCTAATCTTTCAAGGTCAGGTTTTCCAGCACCATCAGAAACCTGATAATGCTCCCCAACGAAGCTCTCTAAGAGCAGAGAGAAAAAGAGATTCGTTCTAAAAGCTAAAAAGCAGTCGTGCCCCACGTTGGGCGCCAAAAATCTGTCACGGAGTTGACCAGATCAATCTGTGTCCGTGACAGGGGCGACAGGCCTCTGCCCTCCCCCCCCACCCCAGTCCCACAAAAATGGGAAGGAAGGAAGGGAGGAAAAGAGCAGCGGCAACAGTCTATGGAGGAAAACTTATTTTACTATAATATCGGAATACAAAATAACAAAATATAATACAATTAAATTGAAATCGAGATTAATAAACCAGACAAGATGAGAGAGAGAGAGTTCCCGGGACCGATTCAAATCTGAAAAGCTTGGAACGGCCAGGAAAGCACCTCCAGCACCCACTGCCAGGCAGCAAGAGAGCGGCTCCCCCACCCAGAAGGGTCAGATCCTGTGACTTCTGTAATGTACAGGGATAGGATTGGGGCAGTGACACTTTAATGCCCCGTACACTACATGATGTTTTGATGTGGAATACTGAAACCCAAAAACAAAAAACAAAAACAAAAACACAGAACCATGACAAGTGCTCCCATCTCCTCAGGCTGAGCAGGGACAGGTGTGAGCTCAAGATTAATAATCACACACGTGAGCCTCAACAGCCTCACACCAGCACTCAGCAGCTCTCAGGGCGCAGACTGCGTATGGCAGGCATGCCTCTGTGAGATGAGTTTGCCACATTCTTAAAGCAGTAATGGCCAAGAATTCCATGTCTGGGTAAAAAAAAATCCGTGCCTGTTTGTGCTTGAGTGAAATTGAGTGCACTTGCACATTTTTTTACCCAGCCTTCCTATTTACATCCCCAGAAGCCTGCTGTGATTTAGATGCTCAGATTCTGAGCATACTGAAGACCATGCATGTAGTGTTGTCCACAGGTATTGCTGCTGCAGAAGGTTCCACCCACCAGTTCCTAGCACCTCACTCTCAGGGCTTTGCTCTCATTCTCCAGCAGCATGCCTTTTCCCCGGTCCCAGGCTGCAGCCATACAGCTCTTGCTCTGTGCATCCTTCCTGCTGGGCCTCCTGAGGACACTTGCCCACATTTTCCACAGAAGAAGCACAGGCCAAGCAGCAGGTGAGAAGAAAGGGCTTTTCATAGTGCTCCCGGAGCAGAAATGCATTTGTGTGGACAGTACTGTGGGACAGCCCTTTCTCCTCCAACTTACCATAAAATGCCTGCCAGCCCCTGGGAGACAGGGAAGCCCCCCTCTGTGGAGTTACAGCAGGATGCTCTCTGTGTCATGATCTCCCATAGGAAATTCTCTGCAGAGGCAAGAAGGACCTGCTGACAAGCTGAGATATCTTCACCACTGCTGCATATTGGGTCAGAACATAGATGATGCAGTGATTATAGGATTTTAAAGCATTTCTTTATTATTTCATGGTTACCTTCTAAATGGAGTTGCAAGGACTGAAGAAAAGCTACTAGATGAAGCATGATTGTTCATTCTCTGCTAGGGAAACACAATGAAAGCTGCCCACTACAATAAGTGAGACTGCTTTTCTTTGCTTTCCTTCCACAAAGGAAGTTCCTTGAATTAATGTCAAAAACAGATCTTGTTTTCCCAACACTTGAATAGGCTTATTGTTTCTACCACTTATATTTAGCATTAAAGCTTAATCATGAAGTTGTTAACCGTAAGAAAATATTAAATAAGTGCAGAATACAAACAAAACAACAACAACAACAACAAAAACAAACAACAAACAACAGCCAAACTAGCAAGTATTTCAGAATGAGCACTTGGAAATCAGTAAATAAATATTTATGCACGCATGCAATGGAAAGGTGCAATTAAGAGCTCGATAGATCTCAGAGTGATTTGTCTGGTCATTTCAATTTAAATTGAAACTGTAACTATTTGCTAGTCTATCAAAAATATGTGGTGCCCCGTTAGGACTTTTAAAGGAGTTTTTCCTAGGGAATGCAGAAAAGCTAGTGAGCAGTGCATAAAGAACCAGATACTAGAAGCTGAATAAATTTTCTGCCAAAAGCCTAAGATGATGTAAACAAAAACATCTGTGAAATATCATATTTTCTCCAACAAAGCACAGTCCTCCTTTAAACCCAGGCAACTGCTCACTGGTTATCTGAGTCTACATGATTTTATTCGAGGTGGCTGACAAAAATAAGCACATCTGCCTGATAACTGTTCTAACTGACAAACAATGCAGACGATAGTACATGTTGTACAGAAGCTGCAGTCACATTATCTAACTGTACAGTTTTCATCTTCTCCTAGAAAATATGTGTTCTGTTCAACCTGCCCACTTGTGGAAAATTGAATCAGTCCAAGTTTTTAGCTGTGCAAAACATGCTTTCAGAATTTAGTAAACAAGTTTATTTGAATCTATTTAAACATACATATCCAAAGGAAAAAAACCCAGCATATCCATGCACTATTTTGAATCAAGACTTAATGCGGGTCTGTATGGCTTTTGGGATTCAAAAGGTACTCAAGATGTTGAAATGAAATGCTACTCTCCTGCAAGTCTAAGTCAGACTTAGTAAAGAACAAGGTAATAGGCTATGACTGCTTCTACCACCTCCACTGTACTTACATTCACACAAAGAATGTGGAGATTGCTCAGTACACTCCCCTTCTCAAGCAAGGATCATCTTGAGCAGGCTGGTCAGGGTCATGGCCAGTTGGGTTTGGGATGTCTCCAGAGATGAAACTCCACAACCTCTCTCAGCAATGTGAGCAGCTACTGCCTTGTGTCCCACCAATGGCACCACTAAGAAGCCCTTGTTTTCTTCTCAGCCTCCCTTCAGGTATTCATATGCACTGATGAAATGCCCCATTAGCCTTCTCTTCTGCAGGCTGGGCAGTTCCAGCTCTCCCAGAGTCTTTCCTCATAGAAGGAAACGCGTGAGAGCTGAGGTGCCTCCCCATCTTTTGTCATTTGGTTGCATTTTCCATGGAAGCTCCCCGCTCCTCTTGTGCTGCGGAGCCCAGAACTGGATGTGGTTCTGCAGGACAGCTTCACCAGGACTCGGGGAACGTTCTCCAGCACTGACCTCCTCCTCCTAACATAACCCCAGGTGTTGCTGGCCTCCTTTGCTTCTCACAAGGGCAGACTCCTGTGGTCTTATGAAAGCTCTGTTAAAGATGTTTTAAAGTGCTCTTGGCTTTCACAGAACACTAAGGAACACACTCTGGATGAAAATGCAGTAGTGCCAAAGCTGCAGGTGCGTGATCTGGCACCAACACTCCAAATAGTGGGAAAACCCAGAAGAAACTGAATGAGAAACCTGAAGAACGCGGGGCAAAACAGTTCCAAAAGAGAAGGATCTTCCTCCTGATCCTGTGCTCAGAACAACGAGAACCCACAAAATCATGAAATCTGTAGGAGGCTGAGCAGTGAGGGACCTTTTCTTGAAATATCAGGACTAAGTGTTAAGAGCTCAGTGTGGGCTGTGGATGAGCACTGTGCAGTCTCACGTAATCACAACTGGACAAAGGCACTGGTGACAAAATGAATCCATGAATGTATGCAGTGTATTCTGAGGTAACAGAAAATATTTCCCAAGCATTAAATGGGCACTGGGGACAAGAAAGTAGCAAGCAAAGCTTCTTTGAAGCCAGTGTATTACTAAAGCTCTCAAGCAGAGAGTTTTACCCTGAGGCTAAATCTTTAGGAACTGGTTATTACTGGCAAATGAGCTGCACCCTCTCAACAAAACTCAGTGGATTTAGATATTTGAGAAGCTTTCTATATGGCATTCCTATTTATAATTCCAACTCTTCAGTACTTTCATAAATTATATGTGTCAGAATACTAATTTTCTTAGTTAAAACATTATTTACATAAAACAAAGTAGAAACAAATTGTTCTAATAGCCTCAGCCCTAAACAAGTACAATAAACAGGTCTGTGGTGCTTTTTTTTCAGTTGTGGTTTTACCAGCTCTCACTCTGTGGACCCAAGCACTAGTTTAGCTTCAATATGTTATCATCTTTTGATTTTCCTTTCTCCTCAAAATCTAATTCTTTCTGTCAGCCCCAGTTACGCATATCTGTCCCGGTCCTAGCAGAGGCTATTCACAGTTTCTCTTTGTCAGTTTCCTTTGCACTCAGGACTCCTTACTATTCTCCTGCCTGTTCTGCAAAACCATCTAACAAAACAAGTTATGAAGAAAGAGGCGGGGAGAAGAAAAACAGAACCACATTCTCTATGAAAAATAATATTTTATATGTTAGAATTTTTAAGCAGGGCATTTAAGAAATGTCTTTACGTCGAGATTTGAATGGAAAAAATATAAGCCAAGTTTAGTTATATGCTCAGAGAAATGGTAACGTAGAGAGCTAAGATTTCAGCCAAGCAGCAGTACCCAGAACACACTGCTGTACAATGACCATAAATTAAACTTGGTGTGTAACAGAGGATCCTAACGAAGGGAAAGGAGTAAGAACAGCCTCCTAGGCACAGCATAGCAACCCATTTAGTCTTACTCACATGTATGACTGTGTGCAGCCTGTCTGCCTGCAAAAGGAGTGATTAGAACTCAGTGAAGCAGAACACACATTCTGACCCTGTGTGTGGGTACTTCCATAAGCTTGGCACACACACAAGTCTTAATCCCCACAGTTTCTTCCCCCTCCCAGTTCTGCCTGTGATAAGCGGACACAATAGAATTCCAGAATTCTCAGTATAGAAACAACAACAAAATAATCTATCACCATGGGTGTAGTTGAGCTTCAAAACAACCCACAAGTGAATCTTGCTTATCACCCATTCTGCTGGTTCCTACCACCAGTGGTCATTCATTCACAGCAAGAAACATTAGCCAAAAAACAAAATACACTAAAAATGTGAGGTTATTTTTGTATTAAATTCTTAAATTATAACTCAGGGAATGTTGAAACAAGCAAAAATTTCAATTATTCAACCACTTGGGATTAGTGCTCTAAGATACACGTGGCATTGCTCTGCTAGACATTAACGAGGCTGTTTTCAACATGCCACATTCAGCCAGCTCTCCCATTTTCTAGGCTTAGAGCAACTCGGATCAAGTCTCAGGGAGAATCTGAACTCTTGGGAGAGGTTTGTGTTCATGCCAGAAAGCAGAGCAAGCAAACAGAAATCAGAGCTTGCACAGCAGCCCAGCTATGGGCCAGTTACAGCCCTCAGCTGCAGTGCTGGCATCGTTAGCTGATTTCTGATATTTAGGAGGCTTAAATTTCAACATCTAAAAGCCAGACAGAGGCCTAATATTGCAGCCGGAGGGGTCGTGCACAGAAGTTATTTAAGCACTGATACGAAACTTTAATTTTTTGGAACTGTATGTTATGTACACTTGGTCAGCAATTATCAAACTCAATTTATTATCCTTTTTTAAAATTTAATCAATTATTATCAAGCTCAACCCTTGTGCTGGTCATACCACCTGTAAAATCTCACTCTGTGGCAATCACTGTTTGCATTAAAGTTTAAGGGACTTAAACCTCATTGCTGCTGTGTTTTTTTAGGCCCATCTCAAGGCATGGGTCTGTGGGCCCCCACCCCATCAGTCACGGAACCAGGTGGAATCAGGCCTGGACCATGGGCACACATTCTATGCACACCTGTCAGTTAAAGCCATTGACCAGGCTGGGCTCACACTTTCCTTGCACTTGTTGGTTAGGTTTGTGTCCTGTGAAGTGTTCCTCATTTATGTCATTTTGCATCTGAAGAGTTTTTGACCAGAAACAGGAAAAATTTAGTAACATTTTTAACCCTTGAAATTCATTGAAAACATTCCCAATTCTTCCCCTGCCTGAAGAGCAGCAAAGTGGTAACTTAAAATTAGAAAGAAGTGATGGAGACTTCGACCTTAGTCAGCCATTCTGATGAATATATCCTTCTGGTTCATGCATTAAGGGCTGTGGATCGTTGTAGCCCCTGTAAGTAGCTTCTGGATGGGGAAGTGTCATCCAGGAAAGAGCCAATAATGTGGCTCACATACAGAACAGACTCACAGTTCCTTTCATGAAGGAAAACCTGCAGCACAGTGCTGTGAGCCATAGCCCCTATCTAGGTGTAGGTGGGCATTTGTGTGCAGAAAAACTCCAACAGAACTGCCCTCTGACACTGATGCTTAGTTGGATATCAGTGTAGTTGGTGGTGCTCACATTCTCATCATACATTCCTGACGCAGGCTAAAGGTATAATTGCATAACAGAAAAAGTCAAGTTTGGAGATGTACTGTTTTGTGAGGGATATCCTAACACCTCTACCAACTCCGATGTTTCCTTCCTAGATCTCAGAAGTTACTTGTATTAACCTAGGGTCAGTGCTTGCCTCTTACACTCAGCAAAGCTAATAGCATTTGAAGAGCTGTGGGAGAGTCCTCTCTAGGTGTACCTGGCCATTAAGGGCAATAAGTTAGTGAGTAAGCGATGGAAACCATCTGAGAGCATAGGCAGGGTGATCTGGCCAAGGACTCCTAAGGGGTCTGCGCTTCTCTGGGTTATGCGCTCAGCTTTGTTGCAAAGGGGGAAGTGGGGGCTGTGTCCCCATCTAGGGCAGAGACCTTAGGCAGCCTGGCAGGAGGGGTGTGGGGCAGCAGCAGCTGCAGGAGGCCGCCACACTCTGCTCTCTGTGCACTGTCACACCATCCCTTCTCAGCTGCTTGTAAAACCTAACAGAAATGCTTCCTTCATTCACCACAACTTAAAGGTGCTGAATTATCTTAGCATGACAACCAGGGAACACGGGAGCATCAGAAAGAACACTTACTTTTTAAGCATCACAGAGGCTTAGTAATGAGCTGTAGCAGTGTTTTACATAGGATCATAGTTTAAGTCCTGGCCCTCTCAACTTCCCATTTATTGAAGATGGCTCTATTTGGTATGGCACTGAGCACATATTTCAACTCTGTGATCCACAGCTGTGACTTAGTTAATGATCTCAATAAATCCTACTTACACAGAGACAAGAAGAGAATTATGCAAATGCATTTCTGTACCACATCTACTTGATAACTGGAATCGTATCACAAATGAGCCTCAGCATATCAACACCAATAACTTTCTTTTTATAGCAGATATGAAAAATGGGGCAGTGGAGCTAGGGGGTAGTTTAAGGAATTTTATTTCAGTTGAGTTACATCTGTGGAACATGTAGCACAAGTTGAGTTTTTGTAAGAAAAGGAAACGTGCAGTGGGCATATACACAAAGGGGGTGGTTAAAACTATAAGAGCTGACAAGATTTCTCAAGCACAGCTGTGAAGGAGATCACAAATTACATTTCCAAACTGATTTTTCTAAAATGATGATTAAAGTCTCAGCACAGCATTGTGGCTTTCTGAGCAGCAGTCACACTTGGCAGCTGGATAAAACGTCTTCCACCAATCTCTCATAGACCCATGCATCCCCTGTGAGCCTCTGTCTTCTGATACCAACTGCTTCGTTCTTACTGAGCCGACACGCTACTAGCTCAAACTTCATGGATTTTTTGCCAAAATCTGGCTTTGTTTGGCATTTCAGGGTGTAGCTGTACAAAACAAAGGAGAAGCAGAATAATCATTTAATCATGTTTCAAAGCTGGCGTTGGACAATTTCAAATGAATAAAAGCACTTCATTGCAGTACTCCACTGGCATTCCTATTACTGAGAAAACAGCCCAGGATGAAGTCAGCTGAGAGCTGTGAACACCCAAATCCAGCAGTGGTACCTTCAGAGGTCCTTTCCAACTCTGAGGAGTCTATAATTCTGTGATCTCTTGGCCAAATATTTGTGTGTTTTAACTACAAGAATGAGTGTTACAGTTACACACAGTCTCTCTCCCAGTTGCACAGCTCACCTTTTGTATTACAGTTTTACAGGGGCAGACAACACTCACTACAGCCTCTAAGTGCCACATCATCATTACTGCTTCATATTCGCCACAGAGCTCTACGGGAGCTGGTTTAACTCATTTAACATTGTTTTGCATCGTGTGGACAATTTTTCATGCATATATCCATTTACGTTCCCTATGCTTTTTCTAAAATTTTTGTATTTTACAGAGTGGGGCAGAGAAAGCAAATTAAAATATTTGCCTCAAGGGCTGTGGAACTGACTATTTAGGCACATACAAGGTGAAGCCTTTCTGTTTTCCACTTACCCCTTTGAAAGGACTCCCTCGGTGGGGGGCTGCAGACCCTCGGTGGTCACAGGTTCTCATGTCAGACAAGTGGGCCCAACGTGGAGCTGGGTGGCTCTTCTGGAACAAAGCACTGCCTCTCTGTAGCTAACAAGCACAGAAATCCCAGCTGTATCCCGAGCACGGCTTTGGAGCAGAAAACAAACTGGACTTTCCCTTCTGGTGCTGCTCTGGCATTCAGTTTGCTGTGTATAAGGAGAAGATCCAGAGCAGATTCACTCCCTTAGTCAGAGATGGGGAAACATACCTCTGGAAAGAAGATGCGGTGGTAGGGGTGCTGTTTGTGGAGACAAACAACATCCAGGGTTGGTACAGATGGCTGAGGAGGCCCATGGAGTTGTTCCAGGCATGAGGAAGTCAGGAGTTCACCATGAACTAGTCCATTTGTGCTGCAAAAGCAGGCAGCTCTTTCTAGGAAGGGCCGATGAAAGATGCCTCTGGGACAGAGCTGGGGGTCTGAGGAGAGCAGAGTGACCTGGGGAAGGGCACAGCTGAACAACCCTGCTTTCTACGTGTGTGCTTAACAAGATTTATGGGTAAGATGAAATGGAATGGAGCAGATAGATAGATAGATAAATAGATAGATAGATAGGTGCACATAAAACAGTTGCTGGATTGAATGTTTTAGGTCTTCTCTACAGTGAAAGAATTGAGTCAGATGGGGAGACACATTTTGAAAGTTCCCTTGCAAATACTTTGGCCAAAGATCTTGGCACTGAGTGGACTGATCTCATATTCCCTTGCATGCACCAGCTGCTGGTAAAATCCGACAGTACAGTGGGTTGTTGAAAACGATGTTGAAGGCAATGGGGGGAGGAACACGAAAGCAGTGGGAGAAGCATTTGGCAGAAGCCACCTGCTTGGCCAGTGCTCAAGGATCTGTGAGCCTAGACCGGTGCAGTGGACATGCTGATACCACGAGGTATCTTACTGTGAAGACTGTATGGGAGCTGCTGAATCACAGCCTGAACCTCTGGTCGATCACCTGAGGCGAGCGCTGATCAGCCCTGGGAACACAGTGAAGGCAATGCGCTGTGCTGCTGGAAGGGATGGAGCCTGGCTGCGCCTCTCCTGGACCGCATTTGAGAGCTGACTGCCAGCGGGGAAGGGTCTCTGCTGGAGATCCCTCCTTTGGAGCTCTCCAGTGAGCTCAGGATAAGGGTAAGCCCTTCATCTCTTCTTTGTGGTGCCATAACCTGCTTAGCCAAACTCTCTTGTACGTTTCTTAATTATAGCACCTGGATCATCATTGATTATACAGAAGAGATTAAATGAGAACTTAAGTCATAGAAAAGCATTCCAACTCACTGCTCCATCACAACATTGTTTATTAGAAGACTCACATAACGACTTTTATTTATGTATTATGTAAATAATATAATATAATATATTTATTTATATTTAATTAAGACATATGTAAATAAATATTTATTTCTATTTAATTAAGGCGTACGTAAACAATATAATACATTTATTTCTATTTAATTAAGGCATATAACTTCAGAATTAACTTAAATCCTATGAAATTAAGGCATACAACTTCAGAATTAACTTAAATCCTTATCATATAAAATATCTGCTGGTGGTGGTCTCAGGGACCTTTCCTAGCGTGAACTTGTTGGCTCTGAACTGCTCCAGCTCTCCGGCCGTTAGTTCCCTCCTCGGTGTGTGTAACTGCCCTGCTCTGATGCCATGTGGATGCAGAGGCGCGGGTGCAGCGCTGTGTGCAGAGGCACCGGCAGTCGGTGCGGCCGAAGCGCTGCTTGCACCCGGGTGAGAAGGTTCTGTAGCTGCCTTGGGAGCAGCGACAGCAAGCGGAGCGGTGCTGGAAGGATTTGCCGCAGCAGGGCTCGCAGGGCCCAGAAGCCCAGAAGTCCATGGCCAGCGGCTGTTCCAGGAGCGTTAAGTGAGGCTGCAGATGGAGCCGAAGAATCCCCAGTCCCAACAGGATGGGGACGGCTGTGGGAGGACGTCACTCCGAGGGCAGGAGGACTGGAGGCAGCAGCAGAGCTCCCCACAGCTGGAGCACTTGCAGATGAGACGCTGGGATTTGCAAGGACAAGCGGGCAGCACCGCTGCTGCTGTTGGCTGGAGAGCCTGCAGTGAGGAAATGGATAGGAAGGAATAATTACATTATTCGGTATGGGTGCACCTGCCATACAGAAACACTGCTGCATTTCAGTGCTGCAGAAGAACGCTTATCAACGGCTGTTTAATCACTGGTTCCTTATGCAGAAACTTACTTGGGAACCCAGTGCTTGGGGCTTACTGTCCTCCCAATCCAAGAGAAGGTGATGGTGGAGTGACCGCTTTCTCTCTCCAAAGTAGCTGAAAAAGTTCCAAATACATCCATGAAAACCACATTCCAGAACAGGCAAGTGTCTTTCAATCCACGCTTAAAGCAAAAACCCACGTGTGCCGACCAACTGAATGTAACTGAGAAACTGATCCAAACACTGGCCACGAGCAATGGCAGCTTTAAACAAAACGCTCTCAGGCTACTGTCTGCAAACAGCCTAGAAGCAGGAATCTGTTGACTGACGGGCAAAAAGTAATTGCAACCACCAAAACCCCTGGAGTTCTCATTCTCCTCTCCCTTGTTCTAGTTTGTTTCATGACTCTATCTGTATCTGCTTTGGCTCAGTCTGCTCTCTGAGTGCAGAACAATCATCTGTGCTGAAGTCTGAACCCTGAGCTCTGCCTAAATGGGAATCCTAAGAAAAACCTTCACTCGATATTTAAGAGAAAAGCAATATCAGGAACAGAAGTACTTTATCTTTCCTTAACACTTACCATCGATGCTGTTCTCCAGGCATTTGAAGCCTTCAGCTCCTGCAGCCTGTTTCTCCATTGTTGCACATACTGATTGACAGTGTTTATCTAAACGTGGGAAAACACAAACATGCTTTTGTTAAGCATGGCTTTTGTTTTTTTCTTATTTGGGTCTTTTTCCCCTTTCCCCCTTCCTCTTTCCCCTTTCTTTAAAAGGGGGAACAAGAGTGATCTGAGCTACTGCAAGGAAATTTCAGACTGGACAATTCAGGTCTTGCCCCACTTTATGAGCAGAAACTCCTGCTTTGGATAATACGTTTTGTACCTGCATCATTGGTGAGGCCTGTGCCACGCAGTTATCAGGAAGAGGCAGGGAGAATCGTAGACCTGTTTGAGTCAGAAGGGACCTTTAAAGCCATCTGACCCAACTCCCCTGCAGTGAACAGGGACACCTATGGCCACATCAGGTTGCTCAGTGACGGCAAAGCCTTCAGGCCAGCAGCTCCTGCTGTTTTCTACTCGCTGCACAGAACAGTGAAGGTATGAGGGCATTCTTACGTTCCCCTTGAGTTGGGCATTCGCTGAGTCAAGAGCGGCCACCTGAAGCACAGGAACCACTGCTACCCTGAACGCGTCACAGAAAGCTCGGTTGTTCCAAATACTTACGTAGAATCCTGTGCCCTTCTTGGCACTGCAGATGTAATACCCCAGGCGCAGCTCCTCAGGGGAGATCTCTGGAAAGTCTGCAGGGAGGCAAACAATCAGCATGCTCCAAAGGGAATACAACACAAACACAAAATTGCCCTCTAGAGTTACACAAGAAACTGCCCTTGCTGCACCGCCTGGGACCAGCCAGTTCTACTTGGAGACACAGAAAGGACTCCTGGTGCAACTTCAGGGGTGCAAACACACCAAGGAAATACCGTAATCCAGTGCCCCTACCTGTTGCATCACAAGGCACGTCCTCACCTTGCAATGCTTCCATTGAGGCACAGCAGTGTGGACAAGGATGGAAATGCAGCCTGAACAGTAGCAGCACGCAGCGCGCAGCAAGGCTAAAAATGGGACTGACCTGAAACATTAGGCTTGCCCTTCTCAGGAGAGTAACACGAAAACATCCACTGTCCAGAAGATTCCCAGGTTGCCATGTCTTTTGCTACCCAGTCCCTAGAAAACACAACATGACAGCAAAAGAAGAAATTACACAGTCAGAAGCCACAGGGCAAAAAGCAAAGTCAAACTCAAATAGCCAAAGCTGCGCCAATGAATTCCATAGGACGCTGCTCAGAGGGAACAGCTGAAGAATGCTACAACCATCTTAAAAGACACAGCAGTCGCTCTGCTGAACACACAGATGTCTGACAAAGCGTTTTATCGCGAGTAAATCACATCAGGTCTGGAAGAGAAACAAAACCCCCGTGCTTCCTATGGTCCCCCCCATGTCCCACCTTCCATCCCCCGGAACGCATCCTCTCCATTATCCAGAGGAAGCCAGTAAGCACTTAGGCAGCTCGTTGCGAGCGCTTCCCAGGGTACAGGGCCGTCACTTACGCAAGTCTCTGCTGTTCATCTCTGTCATCAGCTGGGTTTGCACTGCTTAACGCAGAGCTCGTTTTCTGCGAGGACACCGCGCCTTTCTTGCCTGCTGCTCCAACACCGGAGGCACCAGAGAATCTTCCTCCATTGCGGCTGCCACCCGAGGAGCTCTTTGTGAGCACAGGAGGCTGCACAATGGCTGCGGGAGCGGCCCGTCCTCCTGTAGATCCTCCTTTGCACTGCAGCACGGCTGGCTGGAAAAGGCTTGTGTTTCTCCGGGCACGAACAACATGTCCTCCTCCATCGCCTCCCGTGTGCTGGATCACGGGTGGCTGACTAGGATTTGTGTCTATCTGGGTAGCATCACCCAATCCTTTTACAGCTCTTTCCGTGTGCTGGAGCACAGGTGGCTGGCTAAGGTCTGTATTTGTCGGAGTAGTGCCCCCCCGTCCAGCTCCAGTTCCTTTTGTGTTATGGAGCACAGATGGCTGGCTAAGGTTTGTCTGAGTAGAATCTCCCGATCCTCCTACTGCTCCACCCTTGTGCAGAACCATGGGTGGCTGGCTAAAGTTTGTGTCTGTCTGGTTAGCAGCATTAGATCCCCCTACAGCCCCTTCCTTATACAGGGACACAGCTGGGCGGATAGGATTTCTCTTCCTTGGGGTATCAGCACCACATTCTTCTACAGCTCTTCCCATGTGCAGCATCACGGGTGGCTGGCTAAGCTTTGTATTTGTTGGTGTAGCATCTCCCAACCCTCCTATAGCTCCTCCCGTGTGCTGGAGCACAGGCAGCTGGCTAGGATTTGTATTTGATGGAGTAGCATCTCCCCATCCTCCTACAGCTCTTCTCTTGTTGTCGAACACGGCTCCTCTCTTGTACTTTAACATGGCTGGCCGCATAATGTGTGTGTTTCTCGG
This sequence comes from Tetrao urogallus, assembly GCF_951394365.1. Taxonomy (NCBI): domain Eukaryota; kingdom Metazoa; phylum Chordata; class Aves; order Galliformes; family Phasianidae; genus Tetrao; species Tetrao urogallus. The sequence goes on along the minus strand of NC_136816.1, from coordinate 169,993 downwards.
GGTAGCAGCACCCCGACCTCCTACAGCTCCTTCCATGTGCTGCATCATGGGTGCCTGGCCATGCTCTATATTTCTTTGTGTAGTGTCTCCTGATCCTCCTACAGCTCCCTCTGTGAGCTGCATCATGGAGAACTGGCTAATGAGTGTGGATATCTGGCTAGTGTCTCCCGATCCTCCTAATGCTCCTCCCGTGTGCTGCGTTATGGATAGCTGGCTGAGCATGCTGGTTATCTGATCAATGTCTCCTGATCCTCTCATAGCTCCTCCCTTGTTTTGGATCATGGAGAGCTGGCTAAGATGTGTATTTGTGTGAGTATTGTCTCCCCATCCTCCTACAGCTGATCTCTTGTACTTGGAAACAGCTTGTCTTCTGTACTCGAACATGGCTCCTCTCTTGTACTTGAACACGGCTGCCCGAATAATGTACCTGTTTCTCAGGGTAGCAGCACCCCATCCTCCTCCAGCTCCTCCCATATGCTGCATCATGGAGGGCTGGCTAACGATCATGGCAGTCTGGGCACCGGTACCCCATGCTCCTACAGCCCCTCCCACATGCTGGGTTATTGTGGGCTGGCTGAGGACTGTGCTTATCTGGTTTATGATACGCCATCTTCCTCCACGGCTTCTCAAGTGCTGGAGCAGGGATGCCCGGACAGCGTTTCTGCGTCTCTGGGAAGCGGCACGCCATCCTCCTCTGGCTCCTCCATCGGGACCTGATAACGAAGAAGAAAGGATGCAAAGCCATTCGCACAACGCCGACCAAGCCAGCAAGAAGTCAGAAGCAAAACCTGCGTGTCCTGGTGGACAACAGGTCGGCCATGAGCCAGCAGTGTGCCCTTGCGGCCAAGAGGGCCAATGGCATCATGGGGTGCATTGAAAGAGCGTGGCCAGCAGGTCGAGGGAGGTGATCCTCCCCCTCTGCTCTGCCCTGCTGAGGCCTCATCTGGAGCACTGCGTCCAGTTCTGGGCTCCCCAGTACAAAACAGACAGGGATCTCTTGGAAAGAGTCCAGCGGAGGGCCACCAAGATGGTGAAGTACCTGGAGCATCTCTGCTATGAGGAAAGGCTGAGTGAACTGGGTCTGTTCAGCCTTGAGAAAAAAGACTGAGAGGGGACCTGATCCAGGTCTGTCAGTATCTGAGGTGTGGGGGGCAGAATGGCGAGGCTGGACTGTTTTCAGTGGTGAGTGGAGACAGGACAAGGGGAAACGGCCGGAAACTGCAGCATAGGAAGTTCTGCACCAATGTGCGAAGGAACTTCTGTACAGTGAGGTGACGGAGCACTGGAACAGGCTGCCAGGGAGGTGGTGGAGTCTCCTGCTCTGGAGATGTTCAGGACCTGCCTGGATGCCTACCTGTGCAATCTGCTGTAGGGAACCTGCTTTGGCAGGGGGCTGGACTCAATGATCTCTGGAGGTCCCTTCCAACCCCTACAATTCTGTGATCACAGAATCACAGAATCACAGAATGGCCAGGGTTGGAAGGGACCTCAAAGATCATGAATCTCCAACCCCCCTGCCACATGCAGGGCCACCAACCTCCACGTTTAATGCTAAACCAGGCTGCCCAGGGCCCCATCCAACCTGGCCTTGAACACCTCCAAGGACGGGGCATCCACAACCTCTCTGGGCAGCCTGTTCCAGCACCTCACCACTCTCAGAGTAAAGAATTTCGCCCTGATGTCCGACCTAAATCTCCCCTCCCTCAACTTAAAACCGTTTCCCCTCGTCCTACACATATCAACCCTTTCAAAGTTGATTCCCCTCCCCTCTGTAGGCTCCCTTTAGGTACTGAAAGGCTGCAATGAGGTCACCTCACAGCCTTCTTTTCTCCAGGCTGAACAAGCCCAGCTCCCTCAGCCTGTCCTCATAGGGGAGGTGCTCCAGTCCCCTGACCATCCTAGTGGCCCTCCTCTGGACCCACTCCAACAGCTCCCTGTCTTTTTTGTACTGCGGGCTCCAGACCTGGACGCAGTGCTGCAGATGGGGCCTCACAAGAGCAGAGTAGAGGGGGACAATCACTTCCCTCTCCCTGCTGGCCACCCCACTTTTGATGGACCCCAGGATACCATTTGCCTTCCGAGCCGCAAGAGCACACTGTTGGCTCATATTAAGTTTTTCATCTATCAGGACCCCCAGGTCCTTCTCCACAGGGCTGCTTTCAAGGACCCTCCTTCCAGCCTGGGATTCCTCCGGCCCAAGTGCAAAACTTTGCACTTTGCCGTGTTGAACCTCATCAAGTTCACCCTGCCCACCTTTCCAGCCTCTCGAGGTCCCTCTGAAGAGGATTCTTCAGAGGCGATTCTGTGATTCTGTGAAAACGCGCTCCCGGCGAGTCAACCCGGGCACGGCCGAACCGCAGCCCCCCGTCGCGGCATCCCAGTGCCCGCAGCGGCTCGCCGGCCGTCCCGCGGGATGGGAGCCGCTCCGCGCAGCCTGGCCCCGCGCCCGGAGCGGGAGCGCCGGGAACGGTCGCGCACGCGGGGCTCCGGTCCGGGCGGACGGCGCAGGCTATCAGCGGCCGTGCCGCCCCGCAGAGAAGCCCCGAGCCGCTTCCCGACGGCGGCTGCCGGACGCGCGGTCGCAGACGCGGCGTTTCGGGGACGAGCGCCGGCTCGGCGCGGCTCCGCGCGGCAGCTCCTCCCCCGGCTCCCCGCCGCCCATTCATTACCTGGGTAGGGGCGCCCCCAGCTGCCGCTAAGCCGCACGCTCCGGCACTGGTCGGCGAAGTGGCAGCGACGCCGCAGGACGGGCTGGAAAGCAGGCATGGCTGCGCGCCGACCGACTGCTGTCGCCTGATGGCGCCAACCGACAGCCGATAACCGCCGCGATCGTCACCCCCCCCTCCGTGACGTCGCCGATGGAAGCCGCGCTGAGCCGCCTTTGTGAGCGTGGAGGAGACGCGGAGAAGCGGCGTAAGGAACCAATGTGACCATTTTCCTGAAAAAATGAAAATGTAAAGGAATGGCAAAGCCGACTGCGTTCCAAATGCCTGCAGGAGCCGAGTGCTGGGCATTTGCATTTCTGCTTCCTTAATTTTCCCGAGAGGAGCTTGCTCCACAAACATCACACAGCTGATCTCCAAATGTCATCTCCTCAGGAGGCTTTGGGTAACAGAACTGCACCCACAGCACTGTGCTGCTGCTGCTGCCGTGGGTTGTAACTATCCTTTGCTGGGTTTTTCCTTGTCTCCTGGACTGGAAGCACTGAAGATGACTCGTTAGTTCTTAATAAAATACAGCCATTACCAAAATTAACATGTAGAACAATATTAACAGATAATTATCACCCAGCTACTCATCTGGAACTTGTTTTATTTTCTCACTTAAAAGAAATCACAAGCACAGATTCATCAGTTTTACAAGTACCTTAAATATCACAGTGATAATGAGCACTGGAAGTTAATTGCGGAGTCAATTAGCTTCTCATTCAGTCAGTCGCCAGCACTTGCTCTTGGCCAGCTGGGCCTTGCCTGGAACTTGCCACTGATTTACTCCTAAGACACAGAAGCATTGTGCAGAATGCTGAGCTTGAATGGAGTTTATTCCAGCCATCCCCAGAAATCTCTTCTTTGTACCTTTTGTTTGCTTTTTTTTTTTAGGAAAAAAAAAAAAGAAAAAAAAAGCCTGAAGAAAAGGGAGAGGCTTTTTTTTTTTTCTTTCTTTTTTTTCTTGATGTCTTTTCGGAATCCTTCCTGCAGTAAAGACTTGGGAGAAGCTGCAGCTGTGCTGCACAGTTCTCTGACCAATGGAAGGAAGATGCCTACCTGTTTTATGATTCCATGTGTTTCTGAGCTGCACACCTGCACATTTCTCACGTTAGGATTGAAGCTTTCTGATCGCACAGCAATGAATATAAGCAATTTCTTTCCACCTCTTTTTATCGTTACGTCTTTCATGGGTCAGCACTTGATGGAATTTAATATCTGCATCCTTCTTTAGTAATTTGCTTTAGATTTTCTCACCATCTCAGGCTCTTTCCAATAAATATAGACAAGAAAATTCCTGTTTAGTGAGAAGCTTTAATAGTCCTGCATTCTGCCTTGACATTTGTGCTTGCATGATGAGAGCATAGCAGGATTTGCACTGACCCTGAACTTCATTTTCCTTCCCGTTCCTCTGTAAGCACAGCCCAGTCTTCTCCAGATCTCTCTCTGTTTCTGATCTCTATTCACAAGGCTGAGTCGTCTTCTCTTTCCTGCACTGTACTGTCTTAAGAAACTGATTTGGATCCAGCCTATGATGAATGTTACTTCCTTGTTTTCACAACCACTGATAATGAATGCTAAGGTTCAATAATTACCACTATGGAAGTGTCACACTGATGCTCATACTTTTCCATTCAAATTCCATATGAAACATTTGGGGCAGATGGGAATGCAGAGGGATGGAGGGAATGGGGGGAATGAGGGGGTAAGAGGGGAATGGAGGGTGTAGGGGGGTGGGTGGAGAAAGGGGGATTTAAGGAGGGTGGAGGGCATGGGAGGGAATATGGTGAAATGGGGGGGTGTGGGGGATAGGGGGGGTGTGTGGGGGAAATAAGAGGGCAGAGGGTTTGGGGGGATTTAAGCGGAATGAGGGGGGTTGAGAGGGAAAGGGGGGCATGGGGGGGGACGGAGGGGAATGGGGGGGCAGGGGGGTAGGGGAGATATGGGGGGGGCATAGGGGTGGGGGGGTATGGGGGCATGCAGCATATGGGGGGAGTAGGGGGGATAGGGGGAATAAGGAAAATTCATGCAGCTGCTGTTGTGACCAATATATGGATAAGCAGACCTTAAAATACTTGAGATAAAGTGCCGCCAAAAAGGATCAATAAGAGGGACCCAGAGGAAATAACAAAGGGATCTATGGAGAAAACACTGGGAAGGACAGAATTACAGTGGATGTGTTTAGTAGCTGATATCCTATAAAGTATATTTCTCCTGAAAAACATTAGAGACACAGGCATCACTTTACACAAATGAAGAGGCAATGAATTACAAACTATAATTTCTTTGTCCTTTGAGGAGGCTCTCTGTCAATCTGTAGGAGCTACATTTACATGACATGAGGCCAATTTCCACGTGCTGGAGTTTTCCCGCCTCAGGGGTGGGGGGCCTGAGCAGAGAAATGTAAGAATGTAAGAAATTCAATAAATATATAAAATGCTCACCCACCATAACAAGACTTTCCTCTTCCTCTGAGCCAGAAGAAAGACGGAAAAAAAAGGAAAAATGAAAAACATCACTTTGTCACTTAAAAAAGTCTGTAGAGCCGTAACAGGAGAACTGACTGGGTTCCTTCTCAAAGGTTTTCAAGTGGGATTTGTTTCATCTCTTGCATTTTGCGTTCTGCTCCAGCCGTAAGCAGAAAACACACAACTGCAGAGCACAGTGCGTCAGCAGTGCACTAGCAGAGCTGCAGCTGATCGCCTGCTCAAAGTGCTGCCCAGCCACAACTCCAGCCCTGCACCCAGATGGTCTGCAGGGCTGAGAGGGGCTGTGAGCAGCCACAGCACTGGGAGGAGGGGCTGCGCCCAGCTCCCACCCTCATCTTTGGCCCTAGCTGTTCTGAGAGCTACAATGTTGGCACTTTAAATGGCATTTTTAGGTACGTCACAGGCGTCTTGTCTTTGATGTGCTGCTTCTGGTGCTCTTTGCACACACCAGGTGATGGAACGTGTGGTGATGTCCCCAGAACACGAGCTGTGCTCAGCCCTGAGGAGGAACTTGCCTTGCAAGCCTTGCCTCACATAGCCTGGTGCAGTCAACAAAACAAGACCAGGCATCCCACTTAGCAGTGAGAATGCTCGGGAAATTACACGAGCAGAGGCACAAAATTCCAGTAAGAGGCCCCAGCTACCAGCTCTAAGAGTCATGGATCACTACGTCCAGCTTAATAGGGCTGTTCTCATGAAGGGAAAAAAGACCAACCTGGGGCCGAGATGACATGTGGAGCTTTTTAACCCATGGCAGCTTACCAGCAATCTGCTCCTCACTTCCGACTGGAAAAACCTTCAGCATCTTTAGGGGAAATGACTCAAGGTCAAACATTTTCTTTAGAAAATGTGAAACAATTTGTACTTTATTTTTTTAATTACATGTTTAATTCCTAACCATGAGTTATGTTAAAGGACATTTGAAAGAAGCTGCATTCTTAAAGGCTTCTAACGAGATAGACTTGGACAGTTAAATATTTCATACTCACTTTGCAAATACATAATTGAGATACAGAAATTGCAAGATGGAGAAGAACTTTATATACTATATGTACTTTTTAATCCCAGCACTTCTGCTCTATGAGGCACCAACCAACCAAACCATTGAAAATGTGAAGATTGCAAGCTCAAAGAGAAGAAACTGAGGAGTTACAACAGAACACGTGACATAAATATTTCACCACTGTGAGAAGATGACCAGTGTGCAAACTGACCAGCAGCAGTCAACAGAACTGCTTAAATAAAAGACAAAATGGAAACAGGTGGAAACTGTCCCTTTTGCGGCTTTGGGGTGCAAACACCGAGGTCCATTAGATCACTGAGACCCTGGCGCAGTTCTCTCCAGATGAAAAAAGGCACTTTGTTAGAGGAAGGATTGCACAGCATCGCCGTTCACAGGAGCAGGGAGCAAAACTCTGACCAGGAGGTGCCTCCCCACCAGATGTGGCTGGGGGCAGGCAGAGGTGCACAGAGTGGTGAGGATGAAGAAAGAGAAACAAGAGACTGAGGCTGCATCCAGAGAGAGTGGCCAGCAGGGCAAGGGAAGTGGCTGTCTCCCTCCTTTCTTCTCCTAGGAAGATGGGCAGAGGGAGCTGGGCTTGTGCAGCCTGGAGAAGGCCCTGGAAAACCCCATTGTAGCAGTGCAGCACCTTGAGGGGAGCTTATAAAAAGGAGGGGGGCTGAATTCTTACGTGGTCTGCTAGAGATAAGCAAGGCTGGGCAGTTCTGAACCAAAAGAGGGGAAGTCTGGGTTAGGTGTTAGGAAGAAATTCTTTACACAGAGGGTAGTGAAGCCCTGGCACACTCTGCCCAGAAAAGCTGTGGTGCCCCATCTCTGGAGGCATCAAAGGCCAGGTTGGATGGAGCGCTGGGCAGCCTGAGCTGGTGGCTGGCACCTCTGCCTACGGCGGGGAGTTGGAGCTGGGTGAGCTTTAGGGTCCCCTCCAGCCCAAGCTGCTCTGTGATTCTATGGCTCTGTGAGAAGGACAGTTGTGGGAGCCAGGAGCCAGAGCTGATGGCAGATTCCTGCTAATGCTGGCTGTTGGTTTTGAACATTCTAGCATGGAAAACTCCCAATTTAAAGTTCAATATCATTTTGAAAGGAAAACACAGGGCAAATAGAATATTATACGGAATGTTGTGCAGAGTATCAGAAACGTACTTCTTATTTGATTCCTTGATAGCTTATAGTCCAATTGTATCGTTTGCCAGCATTTAGAGCATTTGCAATGAATAAATAAACTGGTTATGAGGCAGCCAATTAACATTAATCCAATAAAATGAAAATCTACCCAGATGCTACCATAGCTCTGCAAAGCTTTTAAGATTCACAAGGCCATGTTTTATCAAACACACGGGACGTTTGAAAGCCAAAATCAGCGAACACTGCAGCTAATATCTTATAAAACACAAAACATAAAACAACTCTGTTGCCAGACCCAAGCTGCCTACTTCTTGTCAAATGAAGGGTGCACAAACAACAAGGTATGTTATCTAACTGTGACCTTTCCACCTTAGAAACAGATCTGTGGGTCCCATCGAGCCTAGTGTGCATGCCATTCAGGTAGCTTGCTCACAGTCTAAAGCCCTTTCTGTCAGGAAATATTCTGTGAAACTCTTAATATTCCTTTTGCTAAGTTTATTCTGTTATGCTTTGGAAAACCTCATGGTTCTCCTCTTCCAATGCATTTACAGACTTAATCTAACCCTCTCACTTATGTGGTTGTCATCAGAGTTCTCCTCAGCCCAAGATTAAAGGACTATATTTTGCTGAATGTGGGCAGCATTTAAAGATGAGCAGGATAAACGAGTGTTTTATAAAACTGATGTTTTATAAAGCATAACATTACTTTCAAAAAGCTTCTCCCACATGCTTTCATATTGCTCTTTGAGCTTCAAGGAAGCAAGTCATACTTTTTCATGTCCATAATTTAAAGTGATTCTCTATTTCACGTGCCACTCCAGGTATTTTGTAGGCAGGCTGGACAGCAAAGTGTTTCAGCACTGAATCTTCTCAGGTCAAAAATCTGTCCTCATCTGCTCCTCTACCAGTCTGACTCCGGAGGAATAACTACTGCTGAGGATCACCAGTACAACACAGATCAGCTGCTCCTGCCCTCACTTTTTAGCAAGAGCTACGTGGGTTTTAATCAAAAGACAGATATTGATGAAAACTAAAGCTTCAGGGCTGTTTGCTCCAACCAGTTGATTTTTATAGAATCCCATAGGGGCCACATGGCATCATCTGGTTGCCTACCAGCTCCCCTGCCTGTCGAGGAGGCCATAAGCCAGGTGTAAGCAATAACACAAATTTGCTTGAACTCCTACTCTTGATCCTTGAACTGCCATTCTTTACCAGGCAGCCTGGCAGAATCTCCCAGCTGCTGGCTGCTGCAGCAATTAAAACTGCTCAGGACTTGAGCACAAGCCCACCGTCGTGTTTCCTGTCTCACAGTTTCCTGCTCACCCTCAGCATCACTGGGCAAGTGCCCATCCGCTGTAGATGAGGTTGGTCCCCACTGCATCACTGGGAATGGGCAGAGATGTCTGAGATTCTGGGAGCACAAAGGGCTGCGTGGGATGCGGAGGAGTGCAGACGGGGCTGAAGGCAGATGGATGTGCAGTTCTGACTCAACACTGAGCTGATGAGTTTTTCCTAAGGCTTTTGTATTTCTTCTCACTACAGAATGCATCCAACTGTTGAACATCTAAGGAACTGCTCACATCCCTGTGACCAAAGCCCCAAGCAGCCTTTGGGGCATTCTGCACTCCTGCCACACAAGCACACTTGCCATACAGGACGCTCCAGCAGTGCAGATCAATCTTGCCACAGCACAGAGGTGTTTCTCCCTGTCTACACAAGAGATGAATCTGGAGGCATATCTATCTCGCTACACAAGAGATGTATGTAGAGGTATTTCCCTCCCCGAGTCATTTTTTCATGTCCCTTAAATCGTAGAGGGAACCATGTGCATCTTTAGAGGAGCTCAAAGCTGCAGAAAAGCGTGGGTTAAACTGTAAAACTCAAATTATATTTTTTATAATTATTTGCTGATGTTCCAGTCTTATGAAGTCATGGTAGGGTCCACGGACCACCAGCCAGCAGGCAGAGCTTTGTGGCACAGCACCCTGAGCTGCTGGACATTCCCTCCCTCAAACCCTTGAGTTTGAATACAGATGTTCTCAATGTTGTTTTAGCAACTGGGTGAAGGATATGAACGTCAAAGCTGATTTTACCTAAGTCAGCTCAAATTGTTGGCATGAGGATGTGCTCTAAGCAGCTGCACGGCAGATTTTTGTTGCTTCTCTCTGTGCAAAATTTGCATCCTTACACGAGTCTGTTTACACAGGTGGGGTTTTTTTGATGATGATGATGATGATCCTTCACACTGAGTTTACTCCCCACGAAACAAGAACTGAATACAATTTATTTCATTCCCTACGTTACAAAAATCTTTTTCCCTGAGCAGAGGATGTATAAAATCCTGTAGCTTTACATTCTCAGGAAAATGAGTAGGGTTTCTCTTTTTATTGTTATGAAGTTCTGCCGCATATATATTTTGGTGTTCCAACCAGCTTAATTAAAACCATGAATCCACATCAGCCTTTGCAGCCCCTACCTTGAAGAGACTATCTAAAAGAACCAGAAGACCTTTTTCTGTAGGCATCTCGTAGCATTTCCAGAAGTGGACTGCTTGGTTCCATCTTCAGAATGATGTGGGCTTGGGTTTTTTTTCCACTGCTTTTCATCTGATACAAATACACTGGTTGCCTACTTTCGAACATTCAGTGCAGTTTGTAGACTTAATACCTGGAAATCAGATGCATTTTTTTCTTAGTACTTTGGTTTGCAAACTTACATGCCTCAGTCGTGTGCCCCACCCCCACCCCCAGAATGTGTATATTTGGTCAGCATATGAATTAGCCCACCAAAATTAAACATATTCATCAATAAATGTAGGAATCCAGCCTTGAATGAAGTCCTTGTTCAGCCCACAATGCCATCGGCTCCCCGGCCGCCGCCGTCGGGTGGGATTTCCACTGCCAGAATCAGGTGAACAGAAAGGCTCATTTCCCACTGATAACTTGGGGGAGAGGAAGAGTCTTGAGGATAAACTGTACTGGTCATTGTCACTGTCTTTGTGATTGGTAAACGCTTATGGCAATGAAAGTGTAAATGTAAATGGCAGATGGAAATGTAATGGTTAATGGTATACAGAGGTGGAATTGTTAACAGTGCACAGAAGTGTAAATGTTAGTGCTGTATGGAAGTGCAAACATCAGTGCTGCATGGAAGTGGAATTAGGAACGGTACATGGAAGCGGAACGGAGGGTACAGTGGAACTGTGAAAAACAAAACAAGGAAGATAAAAACCAGCACAAAGTTTAAAGAAGAGCAGCGGGTTAAAATATTCAAGTCTGTGATCTGCTCCAGCCAAAGCAGATCAGTGCCGGCAAGAGAACGCATCCCCGCACTGCTCCTCCCCCCGCTGGTAACCAGAACGCAAACGAGGCGTTAATGGCGAGTGGGGACGAAAACAAAAGACTGGAAGCGAGAACAGTTGATCTGCAGAGATGTAGGAAACTCGGTATCCCAGTGTCAGCACGGGAAGCCTTAGGAGGAAGGAGCTGAGAGCAGGGCTCTAGGACCCAGAGATCTCCGCAGGAAGAGCTGGGAGGGGGGGCTGGCACGGCCCCGGAGGGTTCTGCCCTCACTGAACAGAAGAGCAGCTTGAGCCAAAAGCGGTGCTGGGTTTGGTAACAGATGCGAGAGCAGTGAGGGGTGGAGAAAATGAAGCTGAGGAAGGAATGACAGCAAGGTGTGGAATCTGTGGCAAACGCTGACGGGAAACCACTGGCAAAAGTGAGGAGGTTTGCTTTGTTAAACGTTTGCAAGCTAGTATAGGAAAACAGGTAGGCATACACAGATTGTTGTACATGCCAAATTCATCCAAACCTTGACTAGGGCATGATTTACTAAAACAACAATGCCACGGCCCAAATTTAAAGGTCTGGGCTCTCCTCAGCTGCAGAGGGCAGCAGTAACCTTCCCACTGACATGTGGCAGCTCTCCCAGTAAAGAAATACTCATGGCTGGACTGTTCATGCCCTCCAAGGCTCAAACAGGCTCAGAAGATCTTGAGAGGATCTTAAGTAAAACTGCACCCAAGTGAACTAGGAAAGCATGAAGGTTTCTGCCTCCAAGGAAACAGAACAACTTACATGCGTGCAGGTGGACACAGAGAACTGAATCTGGCCGTGCCTTGCTCTCGGCCTGCTTTCAGCCTGCGCTTGTTTTTGCAGACAAATATTTAGATTTCTACCACAGTAGCCCACAGTGCCAGCTGCTAGGGTCTCTGAAGCCTCTCAGTGCAGGGCAGTGCAGGTGAGCGCGAGGAGTCTGCTCTAAGAGCTGTCCCTGTTTGTCCTTTGTGTTCTCACAGGGGCTGCCTTGCCAAAGCAGTATTGCCAAGCTTAGCTGATCCTCTGTGACATCCCCTGACCCTTCTGCTTGTGGGGAAGCAGACACTGTGAACGTCTGAATGACTAAACAACTGGCCAAGGTGATATGCTCCATTCCACAGCCTGGATCATCATATGGCTCAGGTGCTTTGCATGTTCATCTTCCCCTAGCAGAGCTCAGCCTGCTGTGGGCTGTTCCTGTTCAGCCAAGCTAGCCCCTGCGTCCTGCTGACATAAAAACTGCCTTCCAGTAGGAACAAAAGCTGCACTCACAGCAACTGTGTTATCCAAAGAAGAGCAACACTCGTATCAAATCAAGCAAATATTCTGGAAAAGCAGCTATCTGTACTCCACCAGTGGCAATAACTGCAGTGACTGCAAATTTCATTGGAAGGTCAGGGTATCAAAGCGGATGGAACAAACTTAGCGCTCCTTTGGAATAATAATTGCTTGTGCTCTTCACAATTACTCATCTAACAAGCAGAGGAAACTTTCTTCCTGGTGCAGCTCTGTTTCTTTCCACTGGACCAGGTGCACTTATGGTCTTAGCAGTCACTCAAGGACAGCTATAGGTTCCAGAGCTGAGCACAAACACCTTGCAGTTATTTCCTCACTCTTAGCACCTAAGCTGAGGCTCATCCTAAAGCTACAAGTCTGCTGTGCAGGCAGAGAACTGGGCAACAGCTGCAGGGCCCGTGCAGTCTTTGCCATGCAGCTGGACAGCCCTGCTGATTAACCTACAGAGACTGGGCAGAAGAAACAACCAGGAAAGCAGCTGTCAGAATATCTCACATTAAGAGCAGACTTCTGTTTCTCAGCATCAATGCTAACAAATACCAAGAGCTTTCTTTAAATCTGCTGATTGCCATTTGTCTTCTAAGATGCTTGTAAGTACCAACAGATCATGCATTGTGTCCTACTGCAAGACAGCTCAAGTGGGAAAGCACACAGAAGCACTGAAGAAAGTGATTTTAGAAAGAAAAGAGTAGGGGGAAAGATTTAAGTTACTCTGTGCAGCTTTTCAGTGTATGGACCTAACAGCAGCAGCCAAACTTTCAGCTGTATGTTCTCATAGAGCATCCCTGGCTTCCCAGAAAGATACTGGTAGCCACATTTGCCATATTCTTACATCAGACCAGAAGTCTGTTGTCTCCTCAACAGTAAAGTGTACGTCAAGTATCTTGGTGGAGATCTGGATTTGATCAAGGTGTCTGATCAAGGTAAAGGTAATGGAGGAAGATGCTCACCTGCTCCATCTCCAAAGAGCGGGCTGGATTTGGAGTAGAAGACATCTGAGTGGTTCAAGATGAATTCCACAACGGCCAGCTGCATCTGCACCTCCACAAAGGCAGCTCTTCTGCTGATGCAGGCAGACTCACTCTGCTGTGATCTGAAGAAAAAACAGATGAAGTAAAACTGCCAACAGACAGAAGACTGGGAAGGCACCTCTGGCTATGCAAAATGTGCTGATTTTGGAGGGGAGGGTCTACAAAGGCTGCGTGTGTTTATTTTGAGGTTTCTTTTCAACATTGTTTACAAGATGTCAAGCATGAGCCCACTCTGATGTTCTTTTCTTATCTGGCCTCACATCCTGCTTTCCTGCATTGCTACACAGTAGTTAACCCTTATCTTGTCCTCTCCTTACATTCCTATACAATGGTTAACCCTTACCTTGTCCTCTCTTAACTCACGCAAGCAGGAGAGCACACAGAAAGCAGCTTACATCTTTTACGCCCTATAACTCGACACTTATCTCTTTCTCCCCTGGTTCCTCATTGGCTGAGTACTTCAGGTTCACAATCTTCCCGACGCTCAACTAAACCTATGGATACTGGATGAACATCAACTGTTGCTGGCTAAGCATATATCGCTAATTAGTTAACTTCTCACACTTGCTCACTCAACACCCAGTCCTTGTTTCTGGACTTCTGCTCGTCCCTGCATAGAGATAAGCTTGGAAGGAGGACAAGGGAGAGTATCTTGATGCCTGCCTGTTGCATCCCAACCTACCCACAGAGCCAGGCAAGCCAGCCTTGCGTAGAGGCCCTGGCTTCTTTGATGTTTGTTAAGTCTGTTTTTCTTTTGCTGAGGGTCTCTTATCCAAACAAAATAGCCCTACAATATGATTTCTAGTCCATAATACTATACCTACACTATTTGGAACATTTAAGAGCTATTGCAGTTTTGCAAGCAAGAATTAATCACACAATTCAGCAACTGTATTTCTAAAGTAGGTTACTAACATATATGGTATTTCTACTTTTTCACATCAGCTATTTCTAAGGACAAGTTACTAAACACAAGTACATTGTGCTCTGCTTCTTCAGATCAATTCCCTCCTCTTAATATCAAATGCAAGAACAACATTCCATTCCTACAGCCTTGAGCAGGGATGTCTCTTGATGTCACACCTGCACAGAGATCCTTTCCACCTTGATGTCAAGACACCTTGCTGGTACGGATCCTTGGTAAGCGACTAATAGTTTGGTTTGGAATTTGTCAGCTTCACTAAGGGTACATCTATCTATCTGTCTAGGATCCCTTAGACACAAACTGTCTGGGATTAGGAGTGGATCCAGCCGTGCTGAGGAACCTTACCTCTGTGCATTGAAGAGTTCACACAGCAATGGGGTTGGCTCTGATCCTCATGACACAGCAGGAGAGAGTCCTGTAGATGTGTGTGTTACCCTGTCCTCTCTGTGGATAATCACCCAAAGAGAAAAACCCAGTGAGGCCACGGGCTACTCATCTCCAGCATCACATCCCGTTCAGACATAAATAATTCTCACTTCATGGACTCAGAGCTTCCCCTTTAAACTGAAATCGGTCGGGTCTGCCGTACAGAACTCCAAAAGGACTCAAACATTCCTTACATCTTGATTTTACCCTCATCCTCGTTGCCTGCTACCCGTATAAGTTCTCCTCCTGCTGAATTTCAGCCACGTGCTTTCATCTGGCGATTTCCACGTGCCCCTTGTGCTCAACAGGCTGTGTGCAATTCCCAGCTGATGCCCACGGTGTGCCCGAGCTGCCGCAGCACTCACAGCACCGAGCGCCCTTTGTCAAACGGCATCGCAGCAGGCGCCCGAATCGAGGTACGATGTCATTTCACAGTGCTTGTATACTCGCCCTGTTTGTGCTACAGGGAAAAGCCACCGACCGAGCTGAAGCAGCATCTGCCAGCACCACGGCGTTCCCCGAGTTCTGAGAAATACATTTGCCATCGCCCTGCCTCCACTGTATTTTTATACGAATATTGGATCCCTTAATTTCAAGGACTCACGACTTCCCTGCACGTGCGCAATATACGTAAATGAAGCATTTGCCAATTACCGAATTAGAAGAGTTCAGAAGCTCCGTCCAGCCGCGGTGCAAACACGCCTCTTCCGCCCGGCAGCGTTCTCACATCCAACATGGCTCCTCGACGGCTTCACCCGCTGCTCAGCGCCCCCCCGCCGGTCTGAACTTGCCGTGCCCTTTCTCAAAATGGCTGCCGCCAGCTTCACCCCATGGCCGCCTTGCCCGGGTGACGGCCGGGTCGCGCGGTCACGTGACGGACGCGGAGGGCGGAGCGGTACCAGGCGTCCGATTTGTCTGCTCCTCCTGGCCGTGCCGTGCGGTCGGCTCTCGTGGGGTCCGGGCCTCCCGGGGACGGCGCCGCTTGCGTACGGGATCGGCGGCAGCGGGGTGAGCGGGGCCGGTGGGTGCGGGCGGGGAGGGAGAGCCGGGGGAGGGGAGAGCGAGCGTGCTCCGAGCGGCGTTCTGTGCCGCAGCCTGATTTCTCTCTCCTTTCCCTGGCCGAATTTCGGCGCCCCGTTACGCGTCCTCGGGGGGGGGGGGGGTTTGAGCTGATGGGCAGCCGGCGTCTGGGGGCTGTGCGGGTTCTTGTGGCGGTGATGCTGCAGCAACGCGTCCTCCGTGCTCCCTTCGCTGAGCTGTGCCGCGTGTGCTCTGTGGCTGTGCTGAGGCTGCACGAAAGACATCGGTTGGTGCCTGCAGACTCGTGAAGGAAATTTACACTCGCGTTCCGAAGACGGTGCTCTCTTCCCCCTCCCCTTCCCCCCCCCTCCCGACGTAGAAACGCGTCTATGATCGCTGTGAGCAATGTCTGAGAAGGAACTGAGGAGCTGAGAAGGATTTCAATTCGTGCTGCTTTTTTCCCCCGTACTCTCTCCCCCCTGCGCCACCATGTGGCCATTATCTGCTAATTGTACTTTCAACGGTGATTATTTTTCTCATGAACCTGAAGCTGTGAATGCTGAGGTGTCAGGACAGCTGTCCTTAACTGCTGTGAGAAAAATGTTGTGCAAGTTGTAGGGCATTTTTGAGTTACGTTCTCACCTTGGCCTACGCAGCTGAATTCAGGTATGGTTTAGATTCTGAAGATCTATTCAAAAAAGGGATGTTCTTAAGAGCTAGCACAAAAAACACAGGAGGAAAAGAACATAATGAAGTTAATCTAGCTGTATGTTTCTTAGGGTCTCTCTCAGGTAGTGCGTCTGCAGTTACAAAGAATAGGTGTGAGGGTTTTGTTATCTGGGGTATCTCTACAACTTTCTGAGGCTTCAGTCTGAAAAACAGACTAGCAGACTTTTACTTTTTCTCCCAGTTGCTCTGGTTAGGAAGTGCAGCTGGAGGCTGTAACCCTCAGTTGCTCGTTTCATTCAATGTGCAGCTTTTTGTGGTGATGCAGGCAGAGAATGTATTGGTTTTTCTTTATTCAGTTCTCAACACTGGGAATTGGCTCAGGAAGTGGATTTGCTGTCTTTTCCTTTCCTGTGGGTTTGTTTTGTCTGTTTGTGGGGGGAAGGATGGTGGGCTGAGGGGAAGCAGGGAGGTTGCTTGTTGGATTGTTTTCCCTTGTTTTATCTGGGAACATTCTCTTTGCGTTGCAGGGTATTTTTATTTTTATCCAGAAAGCTACACCACTGTGTGGTGGAGAGGAGGAGGTGTACATGGTTGTGCTAACCTGGTGTAGTGCTATGCATGTGAACAACAAAGGCAGCAAACCGGTTTTCCCAGAATGACTGCGTGTAACTCAGCAGCTGATTGCTGTGAAGGATTCCCCTGTGCTCAGTGTGTGCAGTGCCAGCACAAGAGCTTCAGGGTGGGCGCTGCGCCTGTTTGGGTGACAGGCAGGAAGTTTGCATCCCTGTATTGTCAGAGAGCTTTACTGAGTCGTTTTTCTCCAGGTGTTAATTTTTGTAAAGCATGAAAGCAGTTCTGTGGAAAGTGTGAGAAATACCTTAAAGAAAAAGAAGGCTTAATTCAACAGCAAGCAGAAAGATCTAAGAGCGAGCAAAGTTGACTGCTAGGCACCTGCAGAATTAAGCTACTGCCTGCTACAGTTATTGCTGTTACAGTACTTTGATCTGAAGTGCCTACTGAGGTTAGTGTGCTTTCCATGTTCTTTGTTGCTGGTTTTATTTTGTCCTTAAGTAGACATTTGATACCTTTCAGTTTGAGAAAATAGCATGAAGTACCTCCGTATTCTTATCCCACTGGAGATTGGTGTCTAAGCCAGCATTTCTTTGTGCCTGGAAAAGGGAAGTATTTTGTCACGCTGGCTTCTGAAAACGTGGCTTGGCAATTGCTGTGCAGTTCTTAGTAGTCTTGCACTGTCTGTGCCGTAGTCCTGCAGAGAGGTGGCTCATACAGTGCCATTAAGATGAAGGCAAATGCCTTGATTTTCATTCTTCTGCTTGTCTCTGCATATGTAACAGCATTCAAGAAAATGGCTGTCACGTCGTCTGAACAGCTCAGAGCACCTGGGCAGCTCTTCCCATTCCCATGTTACTTCAGACTGTCCTGAGGTCACGTTCCTACTTTTTTCTTTTCTGCTCACTCACACTAAAAAAACCCAGCAAACAGCTCTACCTCCTGTAGTCAATTATTCCTTAGGAAGAAGCCCTTCTGTGCTTTCTCTTGCTGGTCTCTTTACTCTGTCTGCCACAGAACTGATGTTTTAAGATGTGCTGTAGTATAATTCTGTAATCTTCTTCTATGGGTAGAATTTGTTTTGGAAATGTGGTTACTTTACGTTGGAAATAATTTTTGTATGTGACATTAATTTGCTCGGACTAGAAATCACAGATATTTTTACTAAGATGCAATTATTTTCTTCTGATCTCTGTTCCATTTCATCTCAGCACACGCAGCGTAGTTTACTCAGCCAGGCTGGTTGTACTTGTGAGTGGACGGATGCTTAAAGGAGGTGGAAGCTCTGCAGCTCTGACAGATGGCCCAGGAAACCTTACTGTCATCAAAGCTGTGGTAATGTACATCAACAGAAAGGGAATAGACAAAGGAAATGTGCTGTTACAAAGAGCCAGCTTTGGTTTATGCTGTATCTGTGAGTATCCTGTACAGTGCTTTTGTAGCTGTGTTACCGAGATCAGAAGTCTTTTTTCCTACCTAAACTCATAAATGAACTTGAATTTGATTACACACTGGAGGAGGAATTTGTGTTGGTTTTTCTTTTAAACAGCAGTATTAAAAATACGTAGAGTTTGTATAATAGCAATCATCACTGAGATAGTGGAATAAATAGTTGAGGGTTGATCCTGTGTTGCTTTTTGTTCTGCATGTACAGGATGTTTTTCAAATGAAGATTGGCGTCTGATAGATTCCAGCAATGTCTGTTCCTTATGTTCCTTTCTTTATTCAGACACTTAATCGCTCTCAATCTGTCAGGCTTCCCCTGCCTCATTTCTGATCTTCACCATGCTGGACTTTATGCCTTCACTGTATGTGTTTGGGTCTCTTTATTAGCTCTGTTTGTTCTACTAGCTGTATGCAAACATATTGGGAGGTAATGAAAAGATCTTTGAAAATAGCTTGGAGATATTAACCTGAGGCAAGAAGGTCAATTTTACTGCCTTAAATTAGGCTTCAGAGGATGTCCTTGAACTCAGAAGCTTGGGCTTTGTTGTAGCTTGATATTTACTACTTGAACTTTCTTTATCTCTAGGACTGGAGGGGGAGCTTTTCTTCACACCTTGCTGTGTGTGAAATCTACACTCGAACTGCACTCGAGATGGGCAGAAATGTAGCTGAGCAGAGCCTCCAGCAGCTCAGCCCTTTCCTTCAAACGATGAAGATGGCTTTAATATTCGTAAGTCATAAATCTCGTGTCAAAACTTAATTCTGATATGGACACACCTCGCTGTAGGAGACGTGGCAGGTGTGGTCTTTGAGTCACCACAGGTGTGGGACACGTGAAGTAATCTGGACGTGTTTCAATTTCTGTGTATTTTTCCCCGTTTCTCTGATCATTTCTCTGTATTGCTGCATCTGGCAGGGATTGCTGTCCTGGCCCAGAGCTCTGTTCCCTCATGGGCTGCACTCGTTTTGCTGTCCCACCATTTGGGTTGCACAGGCCATCCATGGCCAGTGTTCCCATCCTCCTGGGCCTCCACACACATGGCAGTTAGCAAGAAAGAGCAAAGTTGTTCAACCTTGTCCTGAAGTTATCAATCTGTTCATCCAACCTGCGCCTTGGTCACAGTGGCAACGTGCCGTTAGCAATGCCATCACTGCACTCAGGTCACAGGCTCTGACAGCAGGCACTGGGGATAATTTCAGGTGAGGCCGTTCTTCACATCCAGGCACACAGATGGTATCTTTTTCCAAATGGACTGTGGTGGTAGGCGGGTAAATCCAGTTGTGCAGGATCTGCAAAATAAAATTATGTACTACGTACATAGTTCTCCAGAGTGGTGGTGATCTGAGGTGGATCTCCTTTTCTCACAACTGTTTTTAAAACTGACAATATCAGTAATTGTTCTGTTGTGGGTTGAATAATTAAATCTCGTTCACCATTGCTGAACAGAATTTGATTTGTCCTTGATAATCTGCATCCATTACTCCTCTCGTGACATGAGTTTTCTTCCTCCAAAACCCAAGGGAACCTTTTTCTTTCCCTGTTTTTGCCAGAAGCTCCAATTGGCTCGTGCCCCATTTGCAGACACGTTTAACTCTGTTTCTGCTTTTTGCATGGGCCCTAAGTCTGAGGCCCTTTGAAGAGCCTTTGTTGCTAATTCAAAGGCAACCTGCTGTTCGTTTCACCTCTCCAACTCTTCCTTGTCACTTTGTATATATACGGGGTTAAAATTTGTCCTAGGTATGGAACGTGCTGTCTCCAAAAACCGAACAGCCCAATACACTGCTGTGCCTCATTCATATTTTAGGGTACTGCAAAGTCTAGAATGTTGTGTCGGGTTTTGGGTAGTATTCCCCAATGCCCAAAATGCCTCTGAGTTCCTAAAAACGTCACTGTTTGAATTTCAGTAGGATGAATTTCCCAGCCTTTCTGTTTCATCTGATCCACAACCAATTCCAGCATTTGTTGCACCCCTTCCTCGGTTTCCCTGAGTCAGGACGCCATCTACGTAATGAACTGTTTGCATGTGAGGAGGCAGTTTGGTGTCATGCAGATGTTCAGCCACAGTTCTGTGGCAGATGGTTGGGCTGTGCAGCCGTCCCTGAGGCAATCTACAGACAGGATCTTGTCACCTCTGCCACGGGAAGGCGTTCCTCCGCAGTCGGGATCGTGAAGAAGCTAGCATTAGCTAAATCAATTACAGCATGCCCTGTTCTGAATGGTTCTGAGCTTTTTCTATTAAAGCAACACTACCTGCTGCAGCCGCTGTGAGAGGCGGGGTGAGCTTGTTTAATTCCTTCCACAACCCACCGCTTTTTGACAGGCCATGTTGGATTGTTCCGAGCTGTAGTAGTTGACTTCAAAACTCCTGCATGCAATAAATCATTAATTGTCCTTGATATCTCTTCATGCTCCTCCCGCCTCCCCAGGTCCTGTACTGTTTCACTGTCACTACTTCAGTTGCAGCAGGAATCTGCACAGCAGGCATTGTTACTTTTCCTTCTGAAATTGTTGGAGCACGAATGCAATTCCTTATTCCAAACTGGGGCTGAGCACTGGGGAGATTCAGTGTTAGTCATTTTAGAATGCCCATCCCTGCGATGTATTCTGGGGCGGGGACAGTCATCACAGGATGCAGTCGTTGTGGGAGGTTTCCTATTCTCATTTCTATTTGTGTTTGTACAGCTTCAGTTTGTTTCCCTCCCAACCCTGTAATAATTACCAGTTGTCCTTCACGTTTCTTGGGGTTCCCATATGTTAAGGAGGCCTCTGCTCCGGGGTCATTTAAGGCTCTTACAGTTTGCGAGGACCCGTTTTTCCAAAATATTTGGAGCTCCCTCAGAGCAGCTGATCCTCTCGTGTTGGGCCCTGTGAGTAGATGAGACTCCCATTGAGGCTCTCAAGGGAGTGCAGTAGCTGGAATTGTTCCTGGGTCTTTTGCTTTAGAATTTGGCACTTTCTTGCTAGGTTTCTTAACCCCTCTTTGTTTATGTATCCTCTGTAATTCAGGAATTGGAAAACCATCCATCTTATTGTGAGGCATCCTGTCTTGTAATAAAGCTGTAAACACTTATTTTCAAGAAATCCTATTTTCACTGCCTTTCTGCTCTTCCCTCTTGTCCATTCTCCCCTGCCATCTCCTGCTTTCCCCTGCCCCATTGGCTCTGCTCCTCTTACCTGTATCCTTTCTTCTCTTCTGCCCTCTCTGTCCTCCCCTCTCATTCATCACACTTCTGTTCTCCTGGCTTACAATTTCCCTTCAACTTCGTGGTGGGCTGCCAGGGGATTCTGTTGTCAGCCTGGAGCAAGGACAGCACAGGGATAGGGAAGGGAAGGAAACAGGAGAGGGAGAGGGGCGGGCAAAAGGGAAAAGTGTAGGGGTAGGGGCAGGACGAGTGATAGGGACGGGGCAGGAGAGATGGGCAGGAGAGGGAAAAGAGAGGGATGGGCAGTGACAGGATAAAGAAAGGCGTAAGAGTAGGTGTGGAGGTAGTGGTAGGGTCAGGGTAGGGACAGGAACACAGGCAAGGTGAGGTGGAGGATCAGGGACAACACAAGAACAGGAATGGGCTAAACGGAATGGGGGCAGAACAGGGCCTGGTCAGGACTACATCAGAGGCAGGAGAGGGACTCAAAAGGGGCAAGACTGGAGACAGGCACTGCTGGGACTGCTGACACTTTGTGGTTTAATGGTGACACATTGCTGGGTTTAATGGTGGCACATTGGCACAGCTGTGCTGGGTTTAATGGTGGCACATTGGCACAGCTCTGCTGGGTTTAATGGTGACACATTGGCACAGCTCTGCTGGGTTTAATGGCGGCACATGGCACAGCATGAAATTTACTCACGAAATTTACTACGCAGTCTCTGGTGCCCCCTCGTGTGGCCCCTAATTTCTTCCCAGGGGGCACCAGAGACCTGGGAATAAATTTCGTTGCAGTTCTGCATATTGGCCATACGAGGGGGCAGCAGGGACCGCAGAATGAAATTCCAATGTGTGAAAACACAGAAAAGAAATTGAGGGTAAGGGAGATGACGAAGAAAACGAGGAAAACTTCGACAAAGCCAGCAAACCTGCACTCAGTGCTTATGAATATCTGTCAATAAATAAATAATAAATAATCACTAGAAAATTGATGTTGTCGTGCTTTTTATTCTAGTTTGTTTTCAGCCAGCGTCATCAGAGGTGATGAAAAACTCAGTGTCAATCTGACAGATGTGTGCAGCAAAGCCAAGGATTTGCTTTTGGCACCGAATTCCAAACCCCACAGAAACAGGGAGGCTGCAGTGTGCATCCTTCCTGCAGCCCCTGCAGTCCTCGAGTCAGAGATCGCTGATGTACTGCAGTGCCCCATTCCTGCTTGGAGCGACTCGCAGCGGCGGAGCGGCTCGCAGCGTCTCGGAGCTGCTCGCAGTGGCTCCGAGATTCTCAGTGCAGCAGCACCAACACGAGCGTGTGTCGGGAAAGCAATACATATGAGCAAATCTGGGCCCTGTAACGCGCTATATATATACATTCCGGTTTCTGCCATGCAACACGCATGCGCCAGCTGCGGCGCGGTAATACGGATGCGCCTTCCTGGACATCGCAATGTGCATGCGTCAGTTTCCTCACCGCAGTGCTCATGCGCAGTTCTCCTCACTGCAATGCGCAAGCAGCAAGTCCACACTGGAGTCTTTTTGGTGCGAAATTCACATCTGTTTTTGCATGCTCGTTGGGCACAGATTGGTTACGCGGGGGCACCAGAGAAAAAACTTAGTTGCAGTTTTGCATATTGGCCACACGAGGGGGCACCAGAGACCACGGAATAAATTTCATTGCTGTTCCGCATATTGGCCAGATGACGGCAGCAGAAATGGTGGAATAAATTTCGTAAATCAATTATAATAACATAATGGCACTGATGACATTTATAACATCATCATGCCAGCATCCCAACTGTCTGCTTTAGAGCTTTCTTCTTCATTTTGTCTTACACTTTGAAACTGTATTTGCTCATTATAAAAATAAAAACACTCATTATAAAACTAGAAAACACCTCCAGGCCAAAAGTTATCCATTTCCATGGTGCTACAACCCTTCAGTGAGCATATGCATCTGGAGTTTTTAGCATAGGCTTTTAAAAACAAAGCAAGAGAATTTTACACCCAGAACAAAGGTATGCAATGATGAAAGGCACTCAAGCTCTGCCTGTAGGGTAAAAAATAGTATAAAAACAGCTAAAGAGAGGGGGGAAGATGAAGGAAGCAACCATTGGAGGGAGGTCAGAAGACCTGATCCTTCTGGGATCAGTCAGCAGGCAGAGCCTCTCTTCCCCCAGCAGAGATACCAGCCAGGAGAGAGGTGCACGCGCGCAGTTATGCTGAGTGCTGCCCTGGGGAAAACTCAGAAATCTCTGTGGAGTTGTTCTCTACCTCAGCATGCCTGGGGCCAGGCTGTGCTACTCGTAATTCCTTGCACATGCTTTGCAGACAGTGCACTTGTGGGCAGTGCAGAGGATTGGTGCAGCCATTGCTTTGACAAACTGCAGCATTCACAGATTAAGCTGTGGGAGCTCTGACCCAGCACCACGAGACGAATAACGAGGAGGTGGTGCAGCAGCTTCTGAGTGCTGCTGGACAAATCAGGCCATGCACTCTTTGCAAGTCTGTAATTGTGATTGTTTATTGACTGCAATGAGACATGGAGTGCCGAGTTGAGTGGCACTTGCAGTGCTGCCCCGTAACCGCCAAGGACTCACCTTTGCATGTGCAGCAGCAGCTCTCAGAGAAGCCTTCTACATTTCTGCTATCCTCTCTTTTTGTCTTTTTTTCTTGCTATAAAGCAAGTAAAAAGATAAATTCATTTTGTCAACAGCAAAATTGCAGAAACATGGGTACCACAGATGCAGATAGCAAAAAAAAGACAAAGGAAATTTGGCTAGGAAGCCTCTCAGGGAATATTTCCAGTGGGGCATACAGAAGACCAGTATGTAGTTAATGGGAAAAGATGGGCTTACACATTCTTGCTTTGAACTTTGTAGCCTTCAACTCTTTTCCGCTCTACAGAGAAGGAAAATGCTAAGCAAACCCTAAGCAAACTCAATGTGATTGATAAGAGCAGCAGCTCACCAGGGCAGGTACCACAGCACCTTCTTTCCTCTTAACTTTGAGGTCCATAACTGCTTACGTGGTGCTGGATCAGGCCCAGGGTGTACCGCTGGAGCTGGTACACCATCTGTGCTCTGCTGCATCCTCTGAACATTCTCCCCTCTGCACTCTACCTTCACTTGTTTCTTGGCAGGCCACAGCTCTGCTTTTTGTTTCTCTTCTTCCAAGTCCTTGCACTTTCTTCCAGACGGCGTCTTGGAGAAAGAGTGGATGTCAACTGCAGGGAAAGGTCTTTCCCTGAGCTGGGACCTGCTATTCCAGGATGCACTCCAGCCTGGAGAGGAGCTCCCTCAGAACAGACTTCTTTCACTGCTTTCATGTACATCATAGAATGGCTTGGGTTGAAAGGGACCACAGTGATCATCAAGTTTCAACCCCCCTGCTATGTGCAGGGTCACCAATTGGATCTTAGATCAATTAGATCTTTTAGATCTTGCCACTTGGCTCAGAACCTCTCTCTGCTATAATCAAGAAAGGAGAAGCAACAAGATTTGAAGAGTTCAAAACTACTTTCAGACTGCAAAATGGGTCACAGTACTAGGAAATCAGTGTGTTCATGGTAACGGATCTTAGGATCTTGGGTGAACTGTGGGTTCACATTTCAAATCAGGACAGGAAAGGTAACTGTAAATCCCAGGGATTAAGACCTGAAGCAAAACACAACAGTCCCAGGGAAGGACAGAAAGCCTATCTTTGATGCTGTGCCACACTCTGTGCTCCTCCCCTGCACTTCACAGGAAGACTGCTTTTGCATCAGCTTCTGACAGAAAGGAAACAAAAAATACTTGAAGAGCATCTCCTCAGAGGAAGATTTTAGCACAGTCAACGACAAACTTCTGGTCTTCAAGAATAGTTTCTTCAATTTGCTTTTCTGCTGCTAGAGTGTTGTGCCATTTCTGCAGTGAGCACAGAACTGCAGTGCCCTTTCCCCTCTCCTCCATCACACACAGGCCTTCATGCAGCCCTGTTTAGAGGCAGTACCTACACCACAGCTCACAAGAGCTTCTTACCTGGGGAGACTTTCCATTTTCCCCCACACCCTGCACCATCCCATGAATGCTCAGGCTCCATCCCTGCAACAACAGACTGTGTGTTGATTTCACAGACACCAGGAACAGCGTTGTCCTGTTAGCCCATGTCCACCCCCCGAAAAACAAAGGGCACTGTTCTACAGCCAGAACAGAAACTGATGTTTATAGTGCAATGCACTTACAAAAAACATTACCAGTCTTGTTCCCACTCAGATGGCAGGTGAACCTCAATCTGCTTGACAGCTCTAAATTCTGCCGAGCAAAAGTGCATCAGCAAACAAAATGCTATCTCCTGCAAAAGACACATTTTTTGCCTCTCAAAGTCTACGTAGTGACACTTGTTTTGTCATTACCCACAGCAACCATCACCAACCAAAACAAAACCATAAACTTCTGTTTGTCATTACTGCCAAACAAACAATGTCCACCACACAAAAATGAGAGATCACAGAATCCTAGAAGGTCTGGGTTGCAAAGGAGCACAACGCTCATCTTGTTCCAACCCCCTGCTGTGTGCAGGTCACCAACCAGCAGCCCAGGCTGCCCAGAGCCACATCCAGCCTGGCCTTGAATGCCTCCAGGGATGGGGCATCCACAGCCTCCTTGGGCAACCTGTTCCAGTGCCTCACCACCCTCTGTGTGAAAAACTTCCTCCTAATGGAAGAAGATGATGGCTGGAGATGATTGCTTAGCCTATTGTTCTCAGAATTCCCATTGAGAACTGCTGTTGGCTGAGTAAGAGCAGAGACTCCTGTTTTCCATCTTAGCCCATATTTCTGCTCCCAAAAACATAACTCCTCTTTGACAGCCGAAACACAAACCAATACGTCATTTCTCACTGCTCCTTCCTGCACCCCAAAAGGAATGGTTACTTGGCATCCCCTATCTGCTCAGAAGTAACATTCAAAATTTATTCTTTCTTCATGACAGAGAACTGCAGAAACTCCCTTCTGCATGGCAGTAAGGATGGTCCGTCCCCATCGCGTTCCTCTGTGTGCTGAAAGGCACTGTTGGATCTCCTGCAGCCTGCTGGCTGCTGCTCACAAGCGCAGGGAGCTGCACCACAGTGCTTCTAAAGAGAGAAAGGAAGAAATCTTGGTGGGAACGGGCAGCCAAGGTTTGCAGAGAGGTTCCAAGCTGTGCCAGAAATGGGATATCAGAGTGCTGAGACAAAACTTATCGCTAAAGGAAACATTTGGGAGCACATTCACAACATCTGCAAAAATTATAATTACTGGGCACAGTTAGTTTTCCTATGGCTCAGCTGGAGGAGGCAGCTGCTTTCAGACATCAGCTCAGGGGGTTCAGCTGAGACACCTGCATAGTGCTGGGATAATTCTGACAGAAACAATGTCTTCAGATACCACAGTTAAATCCATCCAGAATTATCGTGCAGTCTTTGCTCTTGATCATCACTTCTTCCCCACCCTTCACTACTCCAAGCAGCTAGAACAAACTTCTCAGAAGAAATCTAGGGCAGTAGGGACCTGGCAGACCATAACCAAGCACAGCTTGCAGGAGCTTGCCCACTTTTTGCTACCGCCCTGCTCCAGCAGGTAAAGGAGTCTGAGTCGCGCTGTCATTTTGCAGTTGAGGAGAAAAGATTTTTGACAGCTAATGCCAACATTTCTCACTAAGATACACCTAAGGCATTGAATTCTCTTCCCAGCACCAAACCCAGCTCACCTGTATGTTCTGGTCAGCCTGAGCTGTGCCCAGCTCACGCACACGCCGCAGCAGTGCTTCTGACGGTCTCTCACTGGGTGATCTGTTCCAACGAGGCCCAAAGCTCTGCTTCCACATGCATCACGCTCACCAGCTGTGGGACAAATGCTCCCCCCCAGCAATGACTGCAAAATTGGTGAGTGCCCACAGCACTTCTGTGCTTTCATCATAAGCAAAGGGAGGGGTCACCTCCTAGATCCAAATTTTAAGAAACCAACAGAATGTTCACCCAATGGGGTGATCTGAAGTAAAATAACAGATAAATTAAGATGACTCTTCTGCATCCAGCTCAGATCACCCTCCTGTACAGGCACCACACAGTCAGACCAAGGAGATGATGCTTCTGGGCTGCCTTCAGCTTGGAGACTGGAAAGCTTTGGGCTTCCGAACACTCAGCAAGCATTTGGACGAGACAGCTTCCTGCTGGGAAGCCCTCCAACATCATCGTTGCCTCCTCCAGTACCATACCTGCAGATGCTTCAGAGCTCATTAGCATGGACTTCCTTCCTCCCATCAGCATCTGCTCCTGCACTGACCTTCATTCATTCTGGGATACCATCTGCTTCCAGCATAAGCTGACCTGCGAGACAGAGATAGGAAACGTGGGATTAGCACAAATGCAGAAGCCCAAGGCTGTGTCACCACCATGTATTGCAGCCTTGGGAAGTCAGATGCAACTACAACCTTGGTCAGAATTAAAACAGGCACCATAAATTAACTGTGACCTCTGAAGTTCCTGCCACGATCAGAAATAGATGCTGAAATAGCTCACATAACTGTAGGTGGTTACCTCCAAGTTCTTTTGCTTTGGGGAAAATATGGCAACAGGGAGGAAATGCAGAAACTGAGACATGCAGCCTGGTCAATTTGGTGGCCTTCTACAATGGAGTAACAGCATCAGTGGGAAAAGGAAGAGCAACTGACATCACTTGCCAGACTTTTGCAAGACCTTCAGTGTTGTGTGAGTTTCCTGTTAGCACTGAACATGAACAAATCTACCACAGAGCCACACGGTGAGCCTTCACTCACCTCAGCAGAGGTCAACCTGCAACCCCATCCTTCTGCCTATCCATGTGCTCACATTTAGGATGGGAGTGAAGGGGAGCAGCGGGAAGCTGTTTGCATTCCCTGCTGTCTGCTGCAGGATTGTGCTAGTGGCAGTGCAGTTGGTTTGCTTTTTCTTGGGAGGGTGGGAAGGAGATTTGGGTTAGAGGCACATCCTGTGCCATAGCATCCTGAAGGCATGCGTGGGATCAGGGGATCTGCCAGAGAAGTGGGTGAGGTTGCACACTGAGCCACAGGAGGGGAAGGAGAGGTGACCCAGCACGGCTCTGCATGATGCTCTGCAACATTGGACAGCTTGTTCATGGCTCATCAGTGGGATCAGACGAGGAGAAGGAGAGAAGAAAATCAAGGATGGGAGGGAACCATCAAGCAGTTAGTGGATGTCCATGCAGTCTTGCAGACCCAGAGCTTCCCAAGTTGTTTCTGATTTTGTAGCACTTGGGTGCTGCAGGGTGAGCAAAAGGTTCTGCTGCATGATTCTTCTGCAAGAGCCACTGAGATGCAGACCAAGCAGAACAGCAGGATGCTGATCAGAGTGAGCTCGTCCTGCCGCAGCGTGATGATGACAGGTCTGCAGATGATCTGTGCAGGCAGCCGGAGGATGGGAGCCAGAAATGGACACGGCACGAGGAGAGAGGTGTTAGGGAGCAGCCAAGGCATCACAGTGCATCAAAAAGCCCTGAAAGGCATCACAAAGCCACCGCCAGGAACCTTGGGGTTATCACGAGCAGCATCCAGGATGCTAGAGATTATTTACTACCGCACCAAATGGTAGCTGCAGACACCCCAAAGCCAGACGAAACAGGAACAAACCTGGAGCTCTGCTTCATGCACCCCACAGCCTCAGCGTTGCAAGCTGAGGTGCCTCGCTGTATGTTGCATTCATCCCAGACATTTGTATGCTCACTTCCGTGGCCCAGGCCAAGCTTGCTGAGCTGCTCCTCAGTGCAGGGGGCAATGGTGCAGGTGCTATGTGGTGGCTATGCACAGCCTGCCTTTGACTTGCTTTTCCTCTCTCCATCTTCCCTGAGCAAACAGCCTCTCCAGTTCTCGGCAAAGCTTTACCAGCCACAGAAATCCAGTTGATGCCCGCCATGCTTTTCTCTATCCTGAAACACCATGCTGCTGCAAGAAGCAAGGAGTAAAATCACAGAAGCACAGAACTGGGCCTGGAAGGACCTCCAGGGATCACTGAGTCCAACCCCCTGCAAAACGGGCTCCTACAGCAGGCTGCGCAGGTGGGCGTCCAGACAAGGAGAAGCCACAGCCTCCCTGGGCAGCCTGTTCCAGAGCTGCGCCATCCTCACCGTGAAGAACTCCCTTCTCATCCACGGGCGGAACTTCCCGTGCTCCACTTTTCGGCCATCTCCCCTTTCTTGGGGCTGTGCAGGGCTCCTCTCCCTGTCCCGCGACCGCTCTCCCGCACACCTCCAGCGGAGCTGCCCTCAGCACTCGCTCCTGGCGTGCCTCAGCTTCCGCCTCGCTGCTGCCAGGACAGCAATGGCTGCCGCCGAGGTCTGCCGCGCCTCCAACAGCCGGCTCCCAACGGCCGCTCCCGCGTGTGGTGGCTCAGCCAACCACAGCCAGCGGAGCTACCGCGGATCAAGGAGACCCCAGGGGAGGGGGCAGCGCTGCCGCCGACCAATGAGAAGTCGGGTTTGGGTGAGCTCGTTCTGCTGCAGTGTGATGATGACAGGTCTGCAGGTGATCTGCGCAGGCAGCTCGTAGGTTGGGAGCCAGTAATGGACATGGCACGAGGAGGGAGGTGTTAGGGAGCAGCCAAGGCATCACAATGCATCAAAAAGCCCTGAAAGGCATCACAAAGCCACTGCCAGGAAGCTGGGCTTCATGCACTCCACAGCCTCAGCGTTGCAAGCTGAGGTGCCTTGCTGCTTGTTGCATTCATCCCAGTCACCGTGAATGAAGACTCCACAGGCAGTCAAGGCGTTGAGTGAGCACAAGTGTGCTTTTATTATTAAAGGAAAAGACAGGAGGGAGTGAGAGGTTTGGGTAAAGATGGGAATCGTCCTCTCTGGGTTGAAAGCTCATGGAGAGAGGGGCTCAGAGCTGTCAGTGTTCATGTCCGGTGCCTGGGTCTGGAGGCTGGATTCCAAATCCCCCTCCAAGAGGCTCTGCTTCTCTTCGCTGATGCCGACCTGCTCCCCCGTGGAGGTGCTGCTGTCGGGGCACCCGGACTGTGCTTGGGCTGGGCTGCACTGCACAGGCACCGGGTCACAGTCCAGGCTGCCTGTGGTGTCTGACAGGCTCAGGTCAGCATCTTCAGCACAGCCAGGAGAAATGAGGGCTTGAACTTGGATAAGCTCCTTCTCTCCATCCCTGTTGTTATGCGGCACGCTGTCAGCTGAACCGCAGCAGCCATTTGTGCTTCCTGCGAGCTCTCCATTGGTGGAAGCACACAGCCCAGCATCGCTACTTGCTCCAGCTCTGCTCAGTTGACAAGAGCTTGAATCACCTATAAAAGAATGAACAGGGGTTGGTGTCAAACTCTCCCAAGCTGAATTACAAAAGTGGTTCTTGATCAGGGGAGAACTGAAGGTGTCAGGTATGGGCTGGAACGCTAGAAGGAGATACAAGCCCACTGACAGCAAGAATTCTACGTTGCTGAGAAGCAGGGTGTTGAAAGCTGGATTTGCACCCTTACCTGCCAGCACTACAACGTCTGTTTCTGAGGGCTCCCTGGCATTGCACTGCAGTTGGCGTTTGGCCCCAGAAGATGGTTTTCCCAGGCTGAAGCAGGAACACCAACAGCCAGCTAGTGATTCCTTCTTCTTGCTGGGTGGACTTGGTCTGGAGAGAGGAAACAGGGAATGGTGTGAGCCGTGCGTGGTGTAGGGTGAGGGAAGAGCTGCACTGAGCTCTTGCCAACAGTTGCTTGTTCCTAGCATCGCCTGGTTCCTGCTGAAACACAGCTTAGAAACTCGCTCTGTTTCAAACACTCGAGGATGGTTCCATTCCTATAGCTCAGCCCTGAAGTCTTGCTGGCTAAATTCCCCTCAACTGTGTCAAGCAAGATGCAGAGCATGTGAGGTCCACAGGCTCCACAGCTGTACAGGACAGCATCTAAGGGATGGCTTTGATTGAGCTGGCGGGCGTAACTGCTTGCTGAGGAATTGCACAGCCATAAAGGAACTTCAAAAGCATCTCTGACTCTGACACTGACACCTCATCGGCCCCATCTCACTGCCATGTCTAGTTTCTAGTGCCAGCAGGTCTGACCAACAGCTCTGCATAGAGGAGAACCGGAACTGGTTTCAGGCACGTGGCCCTGAAATCTGGAAAACCCCAACGTTTCCAGGTACAGCCAGCACAGGCCAGGGTAGATGTCAGCGTGGCTTTATGCAGCTCGTGACTGCCTGCCCAGCAAGGAAGGAACGGCAGCCTTATGTGGCTAAACTGAGCCCGGCGGGCAACTCAATGTTACTTCAGTCTCACAGTCCAAAGGGAGTGGAGATTCACTGCAACACTTCAGGCACCATTAGTTTAACTGAGTTTCAGCAAGCTTTGGCACTAGAAATAATGGAAAAAAAGCAAAAACAAACAACAAAAACCTACCCAAACAATGCTGATAGGTGCTGGAAAAGGAAGTCCTCTTTACCTTTCAGGTGGAAAGTCGATGACTGTGTGGAATTTGCCCGGTAAAGTTGCGGAGCCTTCTTCCACCTCTATGTCCCTGCTCTCTGTCACAACCACAGGAGAGCTGCTGTGGCCTCGCCTCTGTGCCTGCGCCTCCTCCAGGCTGAGCAGCTCTGTGGCAGGAGAAGACGCCTGCACAGACTGGGGCCCTGAGGGAGAACTGTGCCCTGTAAGGGAAAACCACAGGTGAGAGCCAGGATCAGAAAGCGGCAGCACTACGGCCATCACAGGTCCGGGGGAGCTGCTGTGTTTTCCTCAGACTTGCTTAACCGAGCCACTGGAAGAAGAGCAGCTCAAAATAACCATGTGCTCAGAGGTGTGTCTATGGCAAAGGACACAGTCATAATTAAGAGCAGCTCCCTGTATTCGAAACAGGCAAAAAAACCCTAGAAAATGGGGGCAGGGAATTGAGAAAGCTTCGCTGCCACACGTTAATCAAGCTTCACCTGCTTGCAAAACATCATAATGACAGTGATAGTTGTCTCCTTGTCACGTTTGGGCTTGCACATTCTCAGCATCCAGCAACAGGGTGCCAGATTCTAACCTAAGCCCAGAAGTCTGCTGTCCCCTCAAAAGGAAAAGCATATTTCAGAGATCTTGGAGAAGGCCTGCATTTGATCCAGGTGTCTGACCAAGATAAAGCTAATGGAGGAAGACACTCACCTGCTCCATCTGTGATGTCAGGTTCAGATGTGGAGCAGAAGAGGACCTCTGTGTGGTCGATGATGAATTCCACCACAGCCGACTGCGTCTGCAGTTCCGTGCAGGCAGCTCTCCCGCTGGCGCAGGCAGACTCACTCTGCTGTGATCTGTAGAAAAGGCAGGTTTTAGAAGTCATTGAGCCAAGATTCTCCAAGTCTGAAATGTTGCATCCAGAAACATTTGTTCTCTGGAGACTTCCGCAGTGGGCAGTCAGTGATGCCACTGCAGAAGTTCTCCTGGCTGATCAAGGACACACCAGCCCCATCTAAACAAGAGAGCAGCAATGCTCATCTAGAAATTGTGCCCACGTGGGGTTGGAGAACAGTCCAGGCTCCTGCTCTGCTGTCAGCCACTCACTGCACATTTTACAGGAGAAGAGCACATGTGGTGCAGAAAAAGGGAAGACTGCTTTATTTTACTGGAGAACAGATGTAAGCGTTCTGTTGAAATGGAAAAAGAAGTTTACCTTAAGAGGTTTGGAGCCCACACAATTGCTAAGTTCTTAGCGTGCATGTTGGTGACAGAGCTGTTTGCAGCCAGACAGGCCAAGTGTCTCATCAGGTATTCCAGGGTCCTGGAAAACAAGAGCAGCAAATGTTCAGCACCAGCCAGCATGCAATGATGCAATTCACAAAGCAAACCTCACTTTGTGCTAGTTGTTATTATTGCTACTGATGCTGAAGATGAAGTAGATCCAACTTGACCAAGTGCCACGCTGCAGCACCCAGCACCAGCACAGCACAGCCACAGCCATCAGCTGCACCAAGTGTGCCCCCGTACCCAGGAACTGACCCCATCAATTAACCCCATGCAGTGTTTCAGCACACCCAGGCATCCCGTTGCTCGCGTGAGACAAAGCCTGGAATTGCACTTTGCCCTCTGAAGTGCAGCAGGGCTGAGCTCAGCGGGCTGAGGGCAGCACTGACCTGTAGTGAGGAGCGGGCAGCTGCTGGATGGCGTCCCGCATTCTGACCAGCCGCTCCTCCTCCGTAGTGGCACCAACAGCATCCTGGAAAAGGGCAGAAAGGGATTGAGACACAAATCAGGCGAGATACCTGCCGCAGGGTCGGGAACCAAGGGGACAGCACGCTGCTGGTCAGCACTGAGAAAGACTTTAGGCCTCCTCAGAGGCATCTGGCGAACATAGCGGCACGCAGCTGGTGCCACCACGGCCAAGCAGTCCAAGCACCAGGCCGGTTTACAGCCTGGTTGGGCAGCTCAGCTCCTCGCAGGGGGCATTCATCTCCAAGTACACTTGGCTATTAATCCCCTTCCCGTTCCAGAAAGAATTGGGGAATAGCAAAAAAAAACAAACAAGCAAACAACACAGGAATTCTCGCAAAGCACTGTGAATATGGAAATAACCACCTCCTGGGGCCACCAGAAGTGGCATCAGCACCATGCAGGATGTGGCAAAGACATGCGAGTAAACCCCATGGGGCTAACAGAAGAAGGGCCTCGGAGCTGGGGCACTGCTGCAGCCATCTCCCAAGAGGCCCAGGGAAGAGGTAAAGGAAAGGCGTTGCCTTGTGCTTACCAAGAACTTGTCGTACAGCTGGTCGGTCAGCAGGGGGTTCGGGAGCTCCCTGAAGTACATTTTGCAGAGGGAGCTCGCGCTGTGAACGTCGCGGACGGTCAGCTCAGGAACCTGCTCAGACTCAAATTCCTGGCTGCAGAGAAGGACACAAAAATGGTTGAGAAAGAGGAAAGCAAGTCAAAAGCCACACCCAATGCAATCCAGAGTTGGAAGGGCTTCCTGATGTACAGGAGAACACAAACACTCGGCCAGCAGCACCACGTCAGCCGTGCTGGATGGGATGTTCCCAAAGGAGACCTTTTCTCTGTGCTAAGGCATTGCCCGCAGGCCTCTGAACGCCCGCAACAGGGCACGTGCCCCTGCTGGCAGCTGTGTCTGTCAGTCGCAGCACTCTTACCGCAGTCTCTGGATGCTGGACGTGACGCCGGACAGGCGGTATATCCCCTGCACCACGCCGTGCTGCTCGATGAACTCGGCGCAGCTCTGGAGGACCTGGGGGACTAAAGAACACGTGCCGGCGGTTACTGGAGCTCCTTATTCAAGTCCTGGCTTAGGCTGCGCTCCCGTCACATCCCATCCACTAAGCCTAGCTAGGCTTGGCTGAAGCAAATACAAATGTGCTTGTCTCTTAGGAGCATTAGCCTCACTTTTTCTTTCAGCCATCAACTCCCATTCCCCGTTTCTCCACTGGTATCAACCTGCCCCTTGCTAGATACCATCTCCCTTTCATCTCTAGGTTCCCAAACAGGGAAGCTCTCAGGAATGGGCTGTCCCTTACCATCACGACCAGAGTGGAGAAGATGCTCTCCCAGGTCACGGCCAAACACCCTTTCCTTCTCCACCTCCCGCTCTTTCGGTTGCTTTGGGCGGGCCTTCACCACGGAACGAAGGAAGGTGAGCAGCTTGCCGCGCTTCTTTGGCACTGCACAACAAAAGGAAGAAACCAGTTCATTTTAGGCTTGGCTCCGTTGGACGAGGCCGAGCACAACACATTCTACAGAGCACCTCAAAACGGGAAGAACATGATGAGCAAGTGCGTACAAAAATGGATTTTCCCCAACCCTGGAGGAGTCCAAGGCCAGACTGGATGGGGCCCTGGGCAGCCTGGTCCAGTCCCACATTAAATGTGGAGCTTGGTTGGCAGCCCAGCTTGAGGCAGGGGCTTGGAGCTTGATGATCCTTGAGCTCCCTTCCATCCCAAGCCATTCTACAAGGATTCTAGGATTTTCCCAACTCCAGTCATAAAGGACACAGGAGGACTGGGCCAAATCTCTGCACGTTCTGTTGGACTTTAATGCACTCCTCTTGCTTAGCTTGCTCAACCTGGGGACTAAGGACCCTCTGGAAAAGCCACGTTCTGATCAAGCGTGTCACTAGCACAACCAGACCTCTATCTGTCCACCAGGGACGCTGGCTGTTCTCAGCCTCGTACTGACTTGCAGGAGAACTGCCTTTGCCTTCCCTCATTCTCGCTGCCTACAAAACACCAGCCATACGCCCCGTGCTATGCATGAAGGATCATCAGCACATAGGATAAGGTGGGATGGATAAGGGAGGTATTAAACACGGAACACACCCAAAAAAGACTCCATTTTGCTTCCCTGCACCATCAAATGGATCATCGTACCTGGCTTTGGCACTGAATTGATGAGAGACTCCGGGATTTTTCCGTTAATGAGCTCCACACACTCACTGGGGAAAAATCCAACCTGTAACAAGAAGAAGAAGAGAGGTGCGATACTGAAGGCAGCGTTTCTCAGGCCTGAACTGTTCAAACATCACATTTTCCTCATAACGTGCCTGCCTCATGCTCCGTAAGACAATCAAACAAAAAAATGGCCTGCTTAAAGTTAATAATTATTCAAAATTTGCAGGCAAATATACATAAAACTGTATGGAGCGGGGAAAGGACAAGTATGCTATGCGCCCCTCAATCTCAAGCGTGCCCCATGGGAAAGACTTCATACGGAAGCTATATATTATGACACATTGATGCAGCTAGATCTGAGTTAGCACAGCCTATCAACTTTCTGCTTGCTGACTGAGATGCAGCTGCCATCCCCAGCTCTGAGCTACCCAGCGTTCGGCAGCCAGCAGCAGCAGCAAGCACACAGAGGCTCTGTTACCCTGCCTCATCTCAGCTGACAGGCAGCGACTTCCTGAAAGACATTGACTTCACCTTCTGCATGGGTGCAAGCACAAGTGCTCAGAGACACTGAAACACGTGTCCTAGCTGCTGCATTTCCAAAGGTGCGGTTCAGTGGCCGTGACCTGATGCATGTTGTGAGGGCTCTTCTTTCTAAGTTAATTGAGGAGGCAGTTTCCTACAAAGACCAACTTTCAGCTCTGGCCTAAGCCCACAGCAAAAGGGAAAGTCCCCTGACACCAACACAGGGAAACCATTTTCCATGTGGAGCCATGCTGTGCAGGCAGGGCAGCTCTAAGCTGAGATTCCTGCCTCGACCGAAGTTGCGCTCTCACGTCTGAAGCTTGTGCCTACCTGAAAGCCGTGCTTGCCTCTCCAGCGGGGGCTCAGCTCCTGAGGTGGCATATCGATGACGCACACGAGGTCTCCCACCTGCAAGAGATTGCAACGTCAATCCCACCTTCAGCACGGCTGGGAGGAAAGCGCAGCTCAAATGACTGCATTCTTCTGCACTGCCCAATATCGTCAAGCTTGAGAGCCATTGCACCAGTGCAGCTCTTCAGGCATTTGCGGTTGTACAACTGAACGTGGAGGTAGAAGAGTCACTACAATACACAACATACAGAATTCAGCTGTTCGGTATGAAATGGTTCTCAAAAGCAGCAGGCTCTTGGCCAAAGGGAGAGCTCCAATTAAACCGCAGGCATAAGTCAGCGGAACAGATCCTGAACAGATCTGCACACTCCATACACTGGTCTGCCATTGCTCAGAGACCAGGCTACAACACTGGGCAGTAGCTCTTTGATCAGAAGATTCCAATGCCAAATAGAGCCATAGTTTAGAGATGGCTGAACTCCTCCCTGCATCCAACCCACTGCAAGTCTAATCTGGAACTGAATCTTCTGGGCTTCACCTCACCAAACACTCTGAAGGTCTCAGAGAATATTCCTGATAGCTTCACATGTTATACTCTTCTGTACATGACAACTAGGAACGCCCTTAACTGCTTACCTCCAAGGAGAGTTCATCCGGTGCCTGGGCAACGTATCTCTTAATAACGTGGGCAGCAGCAATAGCTGGGATATTAAGAGATGACTCCTCACGGACCAGCAGGGGCTTCCCGTTGTTCTCAGTCTGAAACAGAGAGCACAGGCCACAGTGAGGAGCTGAGGGCAAACGAGGAGGATTTCAGGGTGAGGAGCACATCGGCAGAGAAAGCTGCAGGAAATGCACTCGGTCCTTATCATGGGCACACAAGAAGGAACGGCAAGGCTAAGAACATGCCCGCAGCAAGGAAAGAAAGCATTAAGGCAGCTTTTCAGTGACACTGATAGAGCCGCAAGGATTCGCTCTCTCTTGAAAAGCAGGAGAGCACATCTGCGGCTCACTCTGCTGGCTCAAATCAGGGAACAAAGACCAATCAGAGCTCCATACTCTACCTCCATCCGTGTCACGTCAGGCCCACAGCTGATCTCGCTGCACGCGATGCCCATCACAGCAGGCACGACAAGCTGGAACTGAAGAGAAACACGCTCATATTTTCTCTCTACACACACCACAGTATCGAGAGACTACTGGAGAACTACCCTTGGCTATCCTCTGGCACAGGCAGGTGCTCTAGGAGCAACCACTCTGTTCACTCCGTTCAAATGGGACAGCCCATTAGGCAGCATTTGAGCAAGTGGCTGTCCCTCTGCTAGCAGATGGGGACTGGCACAAAGCCGCAGATGCATTCGCGCAGGGCGCTCTGACAGCGCAGCAGCAGGGCAGTGAGAGGAATCATTGCTGCAGGTGCATCTGCTCCCCGGCCACGGCTCCCAGCAGCCTCACCACCGGCACCTGCTGCAGCCCCGCACATCAAGGATTTCCTCTGCTTGCATCTCTGCTGTGCTCCCTACAGCTGCCGGGCACACTCACACAGCCCAAGCGTGCGGGCTTGTGACCTTGGGTCACGCTGTGCAGCTCGGCACAAACTGGGCCTAGGACTCTTTGCCTAAGGGTTAGGTTTCCTTCAGACCAGCTGGCCACAGCACCACACACAGCATCCTTCTGAGGGCGGAGCTGGAGGGGAAGGGAAAAAACCCACACGGGACCAGTGTCCCATCAAAGCTGGGTGAGGCTGTGTTACTAAACACGGTGCGACACAGTGCTGGTCAACCACGTGGGAGGACAAAGCGTGGCACGTACCTGGCAGGAGATCAGAACAACGTAGACAAGTGTCTGGAACTCGCAGCTGATTCTTGTCACTTTGCTCTGTTCTTCCACGAGCAAAAGCTGCACCAAGGGAGCGGGTAGAGGAGAGAGAAGGAACAGGTCTGTGAGCTTGCACAATGTAGCAAAGATGATAAGGGAAAAGCCATGGGACAAATGCCATCTTTGTGGATCTCTTGGGAATGCAGGTACTGGGTGAAAGTTACGTCTGATGGACAAGAGTAAGCAGTGTGAGCTGCTAGGAGCTCCACCAGCCAGCAGTTCTCAACACCTCACTGCCCACCCGTCCATCCCACGCCCTGTCTCAGCTTACCTACAAGATGCTGCACAAGATGGGGTGAAAACGAAGGCACTCAGTCGCTGCACAAGGGCAACAAGCGAGCTACTCGCGCAGAGCTCAAGCGCTCCAATGAAGGGACGCAGCACGCACTGCTCCTCCCCTCATTCCAGCCGCTTGTGACATCACTAAGGGCCACCAGGCTGCTCCGCCATGACGACAGGGTGGGGACGCAAGACCATGTCACAGGACCAGAAGATTCCAACATGGCACACAACATTCTAGAATCAGCGGGTGGTTGGAATTCTACCTCAGCCCAATCCTGCAGAAGCTGCCATGCGGTTGCCATGACCACAGCGCAGGACCCAGCGCTTGCTCCTGGGCAGCCTCGTACGACTGGCCTCAGGCCGTCCCTCTGCAGGGCCTTCCTGCCCTCGGGCAGATGGACATTGCTTCCCAACAGCGTACCTTGCAGCGCAGGGCCTATGCAAAATCCACACTGGAGTCCTTTGTTTAATTC
Source organism: Tetrao urogallus (assembly GCF_951394365.1). NCBI lineage: Eukaryota > Metazoa > Chordata > Aves > Galliformes > Phasianidae > Tetrao > Tetrao urogallus. The sequence goes on along the minus strand of NC_136816.1, from coordinate 130,936 downwards.
AAGAGCATGTAACAGCTCCAATCCATTTCACCTGCAAGGTCAAGGAAGAGATGGGAGAAACATAGAACTACTATGAGACTGCTTTAAGAATTCTTTCCCAAGTGGAGTTTTGCCTTTTTTGCTTCCACGACCATCTCGTTTTCTCCTCCCCTTGTGGGGAAGCTGCCTCCAGTGCCTGACTTCAGCAGACAGCATGAAACACGACACAAAGACAAACGCTTGCCGTGGGTGTGGGGTGGCTGTGCTTTGCCAGGCCCACGGCTGGGCAGTAAGTGCCACACAGCAGCCCCGAGCCGAGCCCTGCATGCAGTCACTGTGCCCACAGCTGGTGCACCGCTGCCAGAACTGATCTGAGGACACAGGTGGACGCAGGCACTCCTGTTCCTTCTGCAAAGCCATCCTTTGCAGAGCCCGCTAGGTGCTGCTCACTGCTATGCCATCCATTTACTGCAGCCCTGGGATAAACACACGTGCAGTCTTCTGTGCAGCAGTGAGCTCCAGGCATGAAGCACCAGAGGGCAAACGGAATCTACTGCTGACTCCATCAGCTCCTTCTTCTACCAACCACGGGGCAAAAACCATGGGACAGAACACAAGGGGGAAAAGCACTTCTGCTTGCATGCCTACAGTGAAATTCAAAACAGCTACTGCAAGAAGAGCTCGTGGGGTAAACCCATCCTCAGAGAGGCAAACGCATCTGGTTCCAGCAGTTAGTATGGCACATTGTTGATGAAACGCTGCTTCGTTGCTCAGAGGGCATGCAGCACGCCGCTTGGACAGGCACAGCAGTGCTGCAGCATCCAAGCTGAGCAGCAAAACCTCCCCAGCTCCCCTGGCCAATGCTGCCAGGGAAATGAACTGCCTGCAGCCCCACATGGCTCACTGCACGGACACTGGGGGGCTGCCTTAGTCTCAGGTGGAGGGATTTTCTTCAGAGTATCTGATATGATGGTATGTTTGGGCTCTAGGAGAAAAATCACACTGATAACACTCCGATGTTTACAGATTCTGATAAGCAAAGTTGCACAGAGCCAAGGCCATTCTCAGCAAAGCTCTCAGCAAGAGGCTGGGAGGGAAGAGAATGAAGACAGCTGATGTAAACAGCTAGCTGGACATTGGTTGGCGGGTGGTGAGCCACTGCTTGTACATCACTTGTAATTTATTCGTATGTACATATATTCAAAGATATGTATATACGTAACTACTATCTTTTTATCTTAGTAAATGGTTTTATTTCAACACATTAGTTTGACTTTTCTCTTTCCACCCAATTCCACGGGGAAGAGAGGAGTCAGCGAAGGACTGTGTGGTGCTGAGCCACCCGCTGGCTTAAACCACAACAGGGCTGCAGGGCAACGGGAGCAACATGAAGTGCACTGTGTTTAGGAAGAAATGAAAATGGGCTTGAGTTACACAATTCAACTGTTTCATTTCCCATAAAACAATGTATGGCATCAATGAAATCTTTCCCTCAATAAAAACATTTGCAAGGATGCTTTGAATGACTGAGAGCATAGGATACCTTTAACGTCATGCTGCTGACAAAATGTCCTTTTAGTGCAGCAACTCCTGGCACCAATACCTCTGAGTACAAGCAGCAAAGGGCACTGGGTTGCTTTGAATGCAGTTTGAGCACGGATCTGAGGCCTCCATGGAAAGGCCTTGCGGAGCACATCGTGTCCTGCACCAGGCAGAGCGCCGTGCGTCTCTCATCTCTCCAAGCTTCGGGGCTTTGAAGCTGCACAGTGTTTCTTGAGAGCTTGTCCCCCAGAACTCCAGGGCACATTGAGCTGTTCCCCGGCAATGCAGAACTTGCAGAGTGTCAAACACAACAAAGAAAGAAGAAAAGAAGAGGCAAAGGTCGTGGTTATGCACAGAAGCGTACAGGCATGGTTCAGAAGAAGGACACCTGCACATCATGATCCACACACATTGGCCATCGCAGATCATCCATTGATAAACCACCCTTGGCAGACATTCATTTTTTTTTTTTTTTGCCTCACGGCTGTATGGGAGCTGTGAGGTCACGACCTGAAGCAGTGACTGAGCACCTGGCGAGGGCTGCAGCTCCACGGGCACAGCTGGGAGCAGCTTACTTGCATGTCTGCAGCGTGATGCCACCAGCGGTGCTTGCGCAGTGCGGTGCCGAGAGTGGCGCGCACGTAGAGCCGAGCCGATACCGGCACATGCGCAGTTCTGTGCCGGGACTGGTGCTGGAGTGAAGCAGTGCTCTGATTCGCGCATGCGTATTGCTTTCCTGAGACTTCTGGTCCCGGGTTGCTTTGGAGTCGGTGCTGCTGGACGCCGGTACCGCAACAGCGAATCCCCGAGCTGCTCACGTTCCGCTGTCGCTGCGAGGGCTTTTACGTGGCTGGGGGACGGTGCAGGGCTGGGGCTGGAAGGGCCGCTCGCTAATTCACCGGGGTGGCGAGCAAATTGCGTGGCACGAGGCGCTGTGGAGCAGCTGTGAGCCCAACCGCTCCGTTCCTGGGTGGGTTTGGGCATAAAACGGTGGAAATAAATGAGGGGCATCCTGGATTAGAAGGGGGAGAAGATCGCAGAGCCGGCGGTCCGAGAATCGTCTGCTTGCCCGTACCTGTGGTGGTGTTTCGAAAAAACTGCTATCGTTAAGTTGATGGGCGCATGTTCGCTATTAGCTGGAGGACTGATCACGATAGAGAGTGGCGGATTAGCTGCACAGAGCGGTTAAAACGCCACTTCTGCATTTCACAGAATCACAGAATCACAGAATCACAAGGTTGGAAACGACCTGCAAGATCATCCGGTCCAACCACCCTCCCATTCCTATCATTTGTAGGCACACGCGTTGTGCTGCTGGCAGGACTCGGCGGCAGACAGCTGCAGTTCCGGGCATTGGCCACGAGGTGGCAGCAGAGACCGCGGAAAGAACTTTTCCGACGGGACTGGGGGAGCGGCGGCGCAGAGCCTGGCGATCCGGTGTGTGCGCTGTGAGGACGGGAGAGGAGCACGAAGTTCGAAGCGGAGGGGCTGTGGGGGGAAAGACGAAGAAGAAAGAGGTAAACTACTCCAAACCCAGGAGACTACTCCAAACCCAGGAGAGCTGTGCCAAGTGCTTATAAATAGCTGTAAAAAAGGAGTTGTTTTTTTTTTTTTTTTTCCTTTTTTCTTTTTGCCACCGTCTGTTGCATTGTTTCTAAATGTTCGAATACCAAAATGCAACTGCCCAGCAAATTTAATGATAATGGGATTAGAGCCCATTGGCACAAAGTGCCGGGCCATATTAATGTTTGCTCAGCCTCTGTCTTGTTTATACTTCTACGTATTTTTCTTCAAAAGCCTTTCTTTCACTGCGGGTTTCATTTTTGGCTTTTTGTTCTTTTCATGCCACAAAATGGGAAGTTTTAGGTCCTAGCAAGTCTAAGCAGCCAGATCTAGCACAAAGCTGCAGTTTTGAGTTCTGTGTGGACCATTACAGTGTTCCTACAAAGATTAACAAAAACTGCAGTTCTCCCCCTATGTTTGCAGATGGAAAAAAATAATTCACCTGCCTAGAAAGAATTGATGTGTCACAACTGCCATTGGCAAGATGGCCCGAGAGTTGTGTGGGTGCATCTGGCTGTGAGAGGAATGTCTCTGTGGGAGGACAGCTTGTTCCCCCCTCTGATGGGGGCAGCTTCTCAGCTGCCCTACCCTGGTCTTCCTGCAGCTGGACAGATAGCCCAGAAGGGCACGGGGTACACAGACCCTCCCCGGCCAGCTGCAGCAGTCGCTCCTGCCAGCACTCCCTTTCCCCTCGACCATTCCCATTTCGCAGGCTGGAGCCCTGTGTGGCAGAGGAGGAGAGAGCTGCAGGCAGAAGGAAAACAGGGTGCTGGGATTCCTGCAGCTCGCTGCCAGCTGTCTTCTGTGACATTTTGGGGGTGGGCAGGGGACTGTGGGAGCACCCTCAAGGCTCTGGGCAGGAGGGAAAGAAGCAAAGATGTAGCTGCAGGCAGCGGGCTCTGAGCTGGAGCAGTGCAGCCGGGCACTGTGCAGCTCCCAGTCTGGGCACACGGAGCAAGTTTGTCCAGCTGAGGGCTGCAGGGCTGTCCTTATCAAGCACTCCCCCATCGCACAGGTCTGCAGCGACTGCACCAGTTGCTCGAGCTCTTCCCACTGCAGGAGCTCAGAACTGACAAGAACCCTGACCCAAGCAGGTAATGGCAACATATGCACACAGATGCACACGCCTGATACAGAATCTGGCATACTATAGTCCTCCCAGAGCTTCTTGCTGCTTTTTAGGCTGCTCTACAGCTATTCTGTCCATTCCCCTTCATTCCCCTATGTCTTGCCCCCTTTCTTCGCCCATTCCTTTTTCAGGTGTTCTCCTTGCTTTCCTCACTTCCTTCCTCATGCCTTCTCCCTGCAATGGCCCCATGTTCTGCTGATCTTCTCAGCTGACAATCCTTAAACCACACTTTTCAAAGACATGGGATCAGACCGCATACTATCACTGATTTTAAAACAGCCAAAGAAGTACAGTATTATGTATGGATAACAAACTCCTATCTGCTGGAAGACCAATATCAGCTCCTCATCCTGGAGCATCACCATCGCCCCCAGGTTGGGCTGGTGCTGCTCATCTGCCCCGCAGTGCTGCTTGAATGGCACCAGCACCTCCTGGCACAGCCTGCCACCTCCCTCTGTCACCTCTACATGTCACCTCCTCTCACCTCTGTATTTCTGACTCCACACATCAAACCCATGTCCCCCCATGTCTTCACACGTCCCTGTGTCCCCATATGCCCTCTCATGTCCCCTCAAGTCCCCCCATGTCCCCTGCCCCACTTTGCTCCTTGCTAATGTCACTGTGGGGTTGAGGACGGGGGCAGGGATGCCTATGGGATGCGTGGAGTCCTGGGACGAGTTGATGGCCGTGCGATGGTGCCCTCGGCGCATGGCTGTGACATTGGGCGGGGGTAGTGCCCCACAAGTGGGGGTCATTGCCCCCAAAATGGGGCTCGTGCCCCACGCATGTGGGCAAGTTGTACGGGCAGTGCCTTCTGGAGATGATCTGTCTTTTCTCTCCATCTGCAGCGACTTCAGCAATCCTGCGTCGAGCCGCAGCAGCAATGGGGCACTGCAGCACGTCAGCGACCTCTGGCTCGAGGAGCGCAGGGCTGCACAAAGGACGCACTGCAGCCTGCCTGTTTCTGTGGGGTTTGGATTGCTGTTGGAGCCCAAAGGCCACACGCTGCCATACAGGCAGGTGCCAGGTTCACCCACTGAGGACGCCAAACCCTCCAATAATGTCACAGTGGCCTTTAATTGCTGTGCGAGGAGATGACACGCGTTTCTCCCTGGGGAGCTGTAAGCTGAGCCCGGCAGTTGGGCAGCCAGCACTCGCTCCATTGACGCCGCTCATCTCAGCCCTTGTGCTGCACATGCAGTTTCTGAGCACCTCGCTGTATCAGAACTGAAATCTGTGCTCCCCTATCTATTAGAAATGTCACCAATTGCTATTGAGGACAGACTGGAATCAAAATACATGGGCCATCCTAGCTCGCCCGTCAATAAAGCTCCCCTTGCCAGACAGGCAGACCCAATTGGCTGCTGGTGTTGTTTTTTTTTTTGTTTGTTTGTTTTGTTTTTTCCTTCATGCCTTTATGGGAGTTTTGAGATCACAGCCTGAAGCAGTGATGGAGCACATGGTGGGGGGTGCAGCCCTGCCGGCACAGGTGGAAGCAATGAAGCAGTGGGAGCAGATGGGGCTGAGCCTGGCTCCAGCCCTCCCTCACCTCATCTGAGAGCTGGCAGCCCCACAGGCAGTGTCTCTTCCCACTGACCCCCCTTGCCCCATGGGTTGTTGGGGGGCTCTGGTTCTTGGAAAGAGGTAAACAATTCTTTCTTTATTGTAGGGTTTTGATCTTTCCATTCCTGTGGGGATCCTAAGCTGGTTTAGAGTAGCTCTATCTGCTTTGCCTGTCTTTATGGTGCCCTTCAATTTTTTTCTGGGGGAAATGAAGGGGGTATCTCCTTTTCTCTGAACTGGCAATGCAGGGACTGATGTTCGTTCCTTTCTTTTGCTCTTATCTAATTTCTGGAATGCACCAATCAGCCCCAAGGTAACGCTGGTTGGCTGTGCATTGCAACTCTGGAAATGTCTGTTGCTGATGCTCTTTTCCATAAAGGGATTCTGTGTTCTCCATATCTTCTTTGCGGCTCTTTTTAAACTCAATACTTCTCATGAAGTCTCTGTTCCCTCTTTTGTGATTCTTACTGCATAATCTCCAACCGGAGGCTCCAAACTTGGTTTGTCTGCTACCACATTGTCCCAACCCATTTAATGACATGTACCCTCTGTGTCCCCTTCCACTGTGTCTTTGCATCCACCTGTGTCTTTGTGTCCTCCCTGTGTCCTCTCCCCATGTCCCCTCTTGTCTCCTGTGCCATGTATTAATTCCACCCGTGCTGAGTGTTGTTTGAGGGCACGTATTTAAATTATGTTCCGTGTCTCTTTGGATCTCGTTCTGTTTTGCAGCTTGATGGGATTTAAGGGTTTCTGGGGTTCCTCTAGTTAGTGGATTAAGCTCTGTGAAATCTGTGGAGCAGGCAGTGGAGCCCCTCATGAGCCCCTTGTTCATGCATCACTTGAATGCAGGTGGGTTTTGTGATGGCTGTTGGAAGCTCACTTGAAGATGGAGTGGGGGTCACAAGGGGCTCCCTGGGCTCTGTTCTTCCAGCCCGATAAGCGATGTGACTGGTGATAGAGTGCGGTGCATCCATCAGGCTGGGACCTGAGCTTAAGAAAATCTCTGGGCCCCAGAGGCCCTTTTCTTCATCCTCACTTAGTGCAATGCAGTCTCCACTACTCGAGCACACTGAACACAAGTGTTCTGTTCCTGTTTTGTCTGGTTCTCTCCTAGGTCTCCCTTATGAATTTGTAACAGATGCCAGGGCATGGAGCTCAGAGCATGCTGTGGCTGACCACCCTGGGCTCCTATGTTTTTTTCTGTTTCTTGCAGATCTTGCTTTGTATTTACAGGAAACCTATTTAAAGGAAAGATTTCCCTCTTCTGGACCACTTTGTCAGGATCAGCCCAGATCTCCATCCCAATTGTCAGGGGACGTTCTTAGTTTCCTAATCTGTATGATACCCAGCCCCCCCCCTTCCTTCCACCCCCTGACACCCGTTAAATAGCTAGCTCTGCAGCTACGGGACCCAGCAGTGTGATGAAACAAGGCCTCTGGTCTGCTGAACACTGGGACTGCCATGGACAGGCTCTGTGCTGATGTGGATCTTCCTGGTTGGACTGCTTGGAGAGTTTCCCCAAAGCTGTTGAGCACTCAGGCTTCCCTGCCTGCCCTGATTGCTCACCAGGCCATCGACGTCCTTTGTGTCGCCGTGCCTCATGGCATCAGCTGTCACACCATAGACTCCTTGGAGTCGGAAGGAACCATTTGTGATGATCTAGTCTGACTCCCCACAAGGAACAGGGATGTTCACAGCTAGATCAGAGCCTGATCCAACCTCACCTTGGAAGGGACAGGGCATCCAGCACATCTCTGGGCAACCTGCTCCACTGCCTCACCACCCTTACTGTAAAAGATATTTTCCTTACATCTAACCTAATTTTTCCCTTGTTCTTTCCTTTCGCTCCCCTTTAGGTATTGAACGGCTGTTACCAGGCCACCTTGGAGCCCTCACTTCTCCATGCTGAACAGCCCCAGCTCTCTCAGCCTGTCCTTGGAGGAGAGCTGTTTGATCCCTTGGTTCTTTTTTTTTTTTGTGGCCATCCTCTGATGTGATCCAACAGTCCTTGTCTCTTCTGCACTGAGGACTCTACATCTGGACACGATCTCTAGATGTGGGATTGTGTGGAATATAGACTCAGATAAGGGAAGCCTCTTTACTTCACAGGTTCTACAGGAGCTGATGAGAACTTCAGAAATAAAGTGGGAGCTCCATACTCCATGGCACCCTCCTTCTTCAGGGAAAGTAGAATGAATCAATCAGATGCTGAAAAAGCACTTGTCAAAATTGGTTTTAGAGACCAAATTACCATGGACAAAGTGTTTACCTGTAGCCCTTGTCAGAATACGAACCACACACAGAAAAGGCTTAGGAGTATCGCCATGCAAAGTGCTGTTTGGGTGGCCGTACTTGGGAATGGTGAGATGCCCGCTCTTGAAACCAAGGGTAAGTTTCTTCAGAACTGTGTACTCAGGTTGTCTGCTGCTCTGTTACCCCTTAAGGAATGTGGATTGTTGGCTCAAACTCCACCTCTGGAATTTCCAGTGCACTCATCCTGTGTTGGAGGCTGGTCTCAATACGCACCTGGAAGGAATCAAGGCTTCAGCCTGAGTGGGATGGAATGGACCATTTCAGGTACTGCAGTGGATGTCGTCTACCTTGACTTCAGCAATGTTTTGTTACAGTCTCCTGTGACATCCTGCTAATGAAGCTGAGAAAGTGTGGGATAGAGGAGTGGATGATGAGGTGGGCTGAGAACTGGTTTACTGGCTGAGCTCAGTGGTGGTGATCGGCAGCGCAGAGTGCGGCTGGAGAGCTGTGAGCGGCGGTGCTCCCGGGGGTTGGTGCTGGGTCTGGTTGTGAAGGGGAGATTGTGGTTTTGCTGTAGAAGCTTCTAGTATTTTCTGTATGTAGTACTGGCCTTTACTGAACTTACAGCCCTCTTGTGAAAGAGCTGTTTGCCTTCCACTAAGAAAGGTGTTGAGCAGAGTGAAAAGTTAAAGATTTGGGGTGTTCTGAATTGAGCCAGGCACAAAATAAGGCAAATGTGCAGGGTGGAGAGAGAGAGCCCAGCACAGGGCAGAACAAACGTGCTCACTCTTGGTTGGCACACCAAAAGCCTGTGCTGCCATTCAGGCTGGGGAGCTGGGCAGTATCAAACCAGATGAGATGCCACAAAAGCAAGTGTTGAGCCTTGCACCTGGGAAGGAATGGCCGCAAGTATCAGTACAGGCTGGGACGTGACCGGCTGGAGAGAAGCTCTGCAGAGAAGGACCTGGGAGTACTGATGGATGACAGGTCGGCCATGAGCCAGCAGTGTGCCCTGCTGGCCAAGGAGACCAATGGGATCCTGGGTGCTTTAAAAGGAGCATGGCCAGCTGAGCAAGGGAGGTGATTTTCCCACTCTGCTATGCCCTGGTCAGGCCTCACCTGCAGTACTGCATCCAGTTCTGGGCACCCTCCCTGGTACAGAAATGACAGAGATCTCCTGGAGAGAGTCCAACAGAAGGCCAGGAAGGTGATAAAGGGCCGGGAGCATCTCCCCAGTGTGGAAAGGCCGGGGGACCTGGGTCTGTTCAGCCTTGAGGAAAGAAGACTGAGAGCAGATCTGATTAATGCTTACGTATTTGTTAAGTGTGGGAGTCCAAAGGACACGGCCAACCTCTTGTCAGTGATCTGTGGGGACAGGAGAAGGGGAAATGGCCACAAACTGGAGCACAGGAAGTTCTGCACCAAAATGCAAAGGAATTTCTTCACGGTGAGGATGGTGCAGCTCTGGAACAGGCTGCCCAGGGAGGCTGTGGCTTCTCCTTGTCTGGAGATATTCCAGACCCTCCTGGACGCCCACCTGCGCAGCCTGCTGTAGGGAGTCCATTTTGCAGGGAGGTTGGACTCAATGATCACTGGGGGTCCCCTGCAACCCCAATTCTGTGCTTCTGTGATTTTAATTCTTGCTTCTTGCAGTGATGCAGTGTTTCAGAAGAGAGAAAAGCACGGCGGGCATCAACTGGATTTCTGTGGTTGGTGAAGCTGTGCTGAGAACTGGGCTGGCTGCTGCCCCTGGAAATGTGTCTGCAGACTTTGCACCCAGAGGAATGACTTTTCCCTGCAGGTTGGGCTTGTCTAAGGTAGGTCATTGCTAGGTGAGCTTTGGCTTTAAAACATCAAGTTGTACAAATAAGGAAACTTCAAAAGCAAGATTGCCAATTCTTTTTTACATAGGTGATTTTTTCACGAGGAAAGATTTGAAATGCTGTTTGCTAATGGAAGATGGAGAGAGGAAAATCAAGTGAAAGGCACGCTGTGCATAGCCAGCACATAGCATCTGCACTGCTCTCCCCCTGCACAAAGGAGGAGCAGCTCAGCAAGCTTGGCCTGAGACATGGAAGGCAGCATACAAACATCTGGACCAACCCCAATGGAGCTGGTTCTGCAGGTTGGTTGTCTTCTGCTGTGTGTTTGCCATCCTGTTGTTCCGGGTAGATTTGTTCATGTTCAGCTCATGGATCTGAGGTCTGAGTATAAGTCTGTGGGCATCGTCCAGGAGTTGGGATTGGGTACGAGGCAAGGAAAATTGGGGTAAGAGAAGGAGGTTTAGGACCAGGAACCTCTTCCATCACTATTAGCTCTTGCTGTTCTCTTTTTGGCTTAGGAATCCATGTGGATTTTTTTAATGAAGAACAGACTCATGCAGCTCGTGAGTGAATTCATTCACTCCTGTTAATTGGCATTCTTCTCTACGTGGAGCTGCAATTGCAATGGATGCTTGTGGTCTGATGTACAGCCCCGTCTGATGTGCTCAGATGAGCCAAGTTGGCAAGGCCTGACTCTCGGTTGGTGAGTTGTGCCCAAGGTCAGAGAGGTGACTCTTGTCGGCTTTGAGATGCATCCTCCAGTTGCACGCTGTGTTCTTCCTGTTGCGTTGAGCTCTTGAGCTCCAGCCCTGAGTGAGGATGCAAGCGCTACCACAGAAGGGATGGTTGAGATTGGAAGTGCAGTGCAAAGGGCTGGAGCCAGCAGAAGCTGGGATGTGATCATCCCCTGTACTCAGCTCTGGTGAGTCCTCACCTTGAGTGCTGTGCTCAGTTCTGGGTCCCTGACTACAAGAAGGACACTGAATCCCCGAGATATTGCCAGAGAAGAGCAGTGAAGCTGTGAGGGGTGTAGAGCACAAGTCTTATGGGGGGGCGGCTGAGGGAACGGGGATTATTTAGTCTGGGGAAGAAGAGGCTCGTAACACTCATCTGAGTTGTCATGCTGACAAGAACAGCAGAGGAGCAAATTTTACAGGGTTGCGTGCTTTACTTTACTTTACTTTTTTTTTTTTTTTTTTTTTTTTTTTTTTTTCCTCCAGTCATAACCATGGAACTACAGAAGCGTTACCCAGACAGAAGGAGCCTTTGTCACCTGGACTTCCTACCAATGACACAGGCAGTGGAAGTCAGCATCCCAAGCATCCATGAAACCCCTGCACAGGACTGGTGAGAGTTACCTGGCGCCGTCCTTTGGCAATCTCAGGTCTCTCTGTAAGCTCCCAAGCTGTGTCGTAACTCCTTCCGTGGTGCTGACTCAGCTCTCCCAGTCTTTTGTGTGGGAGAGCTGGAGTTGAACTCCTTCCTGCTTCCTGCCTCTGTCCTCCCTGCTTTGCCCACGGCCCACTGAGCCTCCATCCTTGTTAGGTGTCTTGAATTACTGAGTTGCTTAAGGATTGGGTGGACCAATTAAATTCTTAGCGATGTCTCTAGATCCACGTGTGCACAAAAGCACACTCTGATGCAGTCAGTGTAATGATGAACACACGCCTTGTTTCCTTTAGCCCGTATTTTTAGTTCAGGAGAACAGATTTCTGGAATGATGTTCAGCTTAGCACCAGAATCCCCTTGCCGCCCCCCATTCCAGTCACTCACGAGGGCTTGAGATCCACAGGGAGGAAGTATTGCCGATAATTACAATCCGTGGTTTTGAAACTGATTTAATCTATGGTGTATGATATGAATACTCCTGGTGAATGATGTGGTAAGGCATCCCAGCAATTTTCAACAGGAATACTTCAAGGCAGCTTTTCAAGGTTTCTTTGAGAACTCTTCAAGTCTCCAGGAATTTTAAGCGCCAAGGTTTCTTAGCCTTCCGAATGGCAGTGTTTCTATCGAAGCTGGCAGCCTTTAAACCCAAACACAAACCGAAGCTTGCTCATCTCAGTGGAGGTGCCTTAGCTATATTCTAACGCTGCGTGCAAAATGAGTTCCACGTTCACGAGTCCTTTCTAACTCGCTATGTGTTTGATTGCACAGGAAGAAAAGCTTGATGTCTGTGCCAAGGGAGACGTACACCACACTTGCGCTGCCTGGACGATTTGGAAACTGGAAATTCTGGGGTGTGCTGAAGTATGCCCTCTCAGGTCAGTCTAAGCGTACATAGAGTAGACCTGTCTAACCAAACAGGTCATAGACAGTTAAACCCATTCTGTTGGGAAATACTCTCTCCTTCTAAGTACCTTTAGAACGTGAGTTTCTTCAATTAATTACTCAACTCATTTGCTTTTCCTGAATGATCCTAAGTTCTTTTCTCAGGCTACATCTGTACTCTGCTCAGTCCAAGGAGAAATCCCTGCCTGCAGATGCAATGACACAGTATGGCTCACAACCTCATTTTTCATTGCTTACTCTTACGGTAGCTGCCATCCATGTCCGCCCTGCGTATTCTTAGAGCTCTTCTGGAGTCCATGGGGCAGGCTTATGGTTGAACTAAAGGGAATTTTTTCATATTGCTCTAGCTCCAGATGATTATCCCCAGTATCATTTTATTAAAAAAAAAAAAAAAAGGCGTTTTGAAGTAGTGTGATATATATTCTGTGCCTCAGAATGTGGCACGTGTGGCATGAGAGAGTTTTGAGGCCACGAGGACTGCCCAGACAGCATGAGAACGGTAAGAGCAGAGAGCTAGAGGTGATGCAGTGCTATTCGTGCCACCCGCAGGAAGCGGGAGCTGGAACAAAATATGGCCAGAAGAGTGATCAGATAGCGTTTGGTAAGGAACTATTTCATTAGTTCTAGAACTTTGGCAAAATGTATATTCAGGATGATGATCAGCATGCCAGGTGCTGGGACCATGCCGAAAGAGAAATGGTCTGAAAACGTCGGTGCAATTTGAAATATATCCCCTTCCACAAAGCCCTCAGATGCATGCTGCAACTGCATCCAAAGCAAGCCAGAGCCCTGTGCTTGTTGTAGCCGGAGCTATCGGTGCCAGGAGTTGCTGCTGTGTTTGCAAGGACGTTGTGTCAGCAGTGTGACGTCAGTGGGGTTGTTTGATGGCAATGAAACAGCTGAATGGTGTACCTCAAGACTATGAAAAAAGATGGTAGTGGTGACTGTGTGTCTAGGTATAGATAGCTTGATAGAGATATATAGGACTCCAGTGTGGATTTTACATAGGCCCTGCGCTGCAAGGTACGCTGTTGGGAAGCAATGTCCATCTGCCCGAGGGCAGGAAGGCCCTGCAGAGGGACGGCCTGAGGCCAGTCGTACGAGGCTGCCCAGGAGCAAGCGCTGGGTCCTGCGCTGTGGTCATGGCAACCGCATGGCAGCTTCTGCAGGATTGGGCTGAGGTAGAATTCCAACCGCCCGCTGATTCTAGAATGTTGGGGTGTGTGATGGTGGAATCTTCTGGTCCTGTGACATGGTCTTGCCTCCCCACCCTGTCGTCATGGCGGAGCAGCCTGGTGGCCCTTAGTGATGTCACAAGCGGCTGGAATGAGGGGAGGAGCAGTGCATGCTGCGCCCCTTCATTGGAGCGCTTGAGCTCTGCGCGAGTAGCTCGCTTGTTGCCCTTGTGCAGCGACTGAGTGCCTTCGTTTTCACCCCATCTTGTGCAGCATCTTGTAGGTAAGCTGAGACAGGGCATGGGATGGACGGGTGGGCAGTGAGGTGTTGAGAACTGCTGGCTGGTGGAGCTCCTAGCAGCTCACACTGCTTACTCTTGTCCATCAACCGTAACTTTCACCCAGTACCTGCATTCCCAAGAGATCCATAAAGATGGCATTTGTCCCATGGTTTTTCCCTTGTCTTCTTTGCTAAATGGTGCAAGCTCACTGACCAGCTCTTTCTCTCTGCTCTCTCCTCCCTCTACCTGCTCCCTTGGTGCAGCTTTTGCTCGTGGAAGAACAGAGCAAAGTGACAAGAATCAGCTGCGAGTTCCAGACACTTGTCTACGTTGTTCTGATCTCCTGCCAGGTACGTGCCACGCTTTGTCCTCCCACGTGGTTTAGCAGCCCGCGTTGCACCGTGTTTAGGAACACAGCCCCATCCGGTTCTGATGGGACACTGGTCATGTGTAGGTCTTTTCCGCTTCCCTCCAGCTCAGCTCTCAGAAGGATGTTGTCTGTAGTGCTGTGACCAGCTGGTCTTAAGGAGATCAATCCCTTAGGCAGAGTCTGACCCCCGGTTTGTGCAGAGCTGCACAACATGACCACAAGCACGCGTGCTTCGGCTGTGTGAGTGTGCTGCCCGACAGCTGTGGGGAGCACAGCACAGTCCCCATCTGCTAGCAGAGGGATAGCCACTTGGTCAAATGCTGCCTAGTAGGCTCTCGTTTGAATTGACTGAAGATAGTGGCTGTTTCTAGAACATCTGCCTATGCCAGTGGATAACTGAGGGTAGTTCTGAAGAAGTCTCTCAATAGAGTGGTGTGTGAAGAGAGAAAATATGAGGGTGTTTCTTTTCATTCCAGCTTGTCGTGCCTGCTGTGATGGGCGTTGCGTGCAGCGAGATCAGCCGTGGGCCTGACATGGCACGGATGGAGGTAGAGTATGAAGCTCTGATTGGTCTTTGTTCCCTGACTTGAGCCAACAGAGTGAGCCGCAGGTGTGCTCTCCTGCTTTTCAAGAGAGGCAGAGTCCTTCCAGCTCTATCGTTGTCACTGAAAAGCTGCCATAAAAGCCTCATGTCCTTGCTGCGGGCATCTAGATGGCCGTGGAAGTCGTAGTACCGACAGAATCAGATGTGGCATTATAAACGTGCAGAAGCATTTTCCCCGTCCTGCCTGGATGTTGTCACCCACAGACAAAGTGTTGTTCTCATATTCAGCAAGTGAAAGGAAGCTGGCACTTGTAGTGAGCCAAGGATTGGGTCAGTGGCCCAGCTGCTGTGTCCAGTCCACGGCTGAGGTCTCCAGGCAATAGGTGACAGGAAGTGAGCAGACTCTTACGCTCCTCTTTGGGAAGGCAGTAGTGCGTGGCAAGTTTATGAAACTGCCGGAGCCGTCTTGGTTGTGGAGTTTGTCCTCTTAGTCTGGGTAGAGAGATGCATCTTTGCACTGCCTGGCAATAGTGCTGCGCGCCGGGAAGAGAAACAGCTGTTATTAGACTTGCAGTTTCTTGTTAAGCGCTCGTGATAAGGACCGAGTGCATTTCCTGCAGCTTTCTCTGCCGATGTGCCCCTCACCCTGAAATCCTCCTTGCAGCCCTCAGCTCCTCACCGTGGCCTGTGCTCTCTGTTTCAGACTGAGAACAACGGGAAGCCCCTGCTGGTCTGTGAGGAGTCATCTCTTAATATTCCAGCTATTGGTGCTGCCCATGTTCTCAAGAGATACGTTGCCCAGGCACCGGATGAACTCTCCTTGGAGGTAAGCAGTTAAAGGCGTTCCTAGTTGTCGTGTACAGAAGAGTATAAGGCGTGAACGCATCAGGAATATTCTCAGACACCTTCAGAGTGTTTGGTGAGGTGAAGCCCAGAAGATTCAGTTCCAGATTAGACTTGCAGTGGGTTGGATGCAGGGAGGAGTTCAGCCATCTCTAAGCTATGGCTCTATTTGGCATTGGAATCTTCTGATCAAAGAGCTACTGCCCAGTGTTGTAGCCTGGTCTCTGAGCAATGGCAGACCAGTGTATGGAGTGTGCAGATCTGTTCAGGATCTGTTCCGCTGACTTATGCCTGCGGTTTAATTGGAGCTCTCCCTTTGGCAAAGAGCCTGCTGCTTTTGAGAACCATTTCCTACTGAACAGCTGAATTCTGTATGTTGTGTATCGTAGTGACTCTTCTACCTCCACGTTCAGTTGTACAACCACAAATGCCTGAAGAGCTGCACTGGTGCAATGGCTCTCAAGCTTGACGATATTGGGCAGTGCAGAAGAATGCAGTCATTTGAGCTGCGCTTTCCTCCCAGCCGTGCTGAAGCTGGGATTGACGTTGCAATCTCTTGCAGGTGGGAGACCTCGTGTGCGTCATCGATATGCCACCTCAGGAGCTGAGCCCCCGCTGGAGAGGCAAGCACGGCTTTCAGGTAGGCACAAGCTTCAGACGTGAGAGCGCAACTTCGGTCGAGGCAGGAATCTCAGCTTAGAGCTGCCCTGCCTGCACAGCATGGCTCCACATGGAAAATGGTTTCCCTGTGTTGGTGTCAGGGGACTTTCCCTTTTGCTGTGGGCTTAGGCCAGAGCTGAAAGTTGGTCTTTGTAGGAAACTGCCTCCTCAATTAACTTAGAAAGAAGAGCCCTCACAACATGCATCAGGTCACGGCCACTGAACCGCACCTTTGGAAATGCAGCAGCTAGGACACGTGTTTCAGTGTCTCTGAGCACTTGTGCTTGCACCCATGCAGAAGGTGAAGTCAATGTCTTTCAGGAAGTCGCTGCCTGTCAGCTGAGATGTGGCAGGGTAACAGAGCCTCTGTGTGCTTGCTGCTGCTGCTGGCTGCCGAACGCTGGGTAGCTCAGAGCTGGGGATGGCAGCTGCATCTCAGTCAGCAAGCAGAAAGTTGATAGGCTGTGCTAACTCAGATCTAGCTGCATCAATCTATCAAAATCTATAGCTTCTGTATGAAGTCTTTCCCTTTGGGCACGCTTGAGATTTAGGGGTGCATCGCATACTTGTCCTTTCCCCGCTCCATACACAATTTTATGGATGTTTGCCTGCAAATTTTGAATAATTATTAACTTTAAGCAGGCCATTTTTTTTGTTTGATTGTCTTACGGAGCATGAGGCAGGCACGTTATGAGGAAAATGTGATGTTTGAACAGTTCAGGCCTGAGAAACGCTGCCTTCAGTATCGCACCTTTCTTCTTCTTCTTGTTACAGGTTGGATTTTTCCCCAGTGAGTGTGTGGAGCTCATTAACGGAAAAATCCCGGAGAGTCTCATCAATTCAGTGCCAAAGCCAGGTACGATGATCCATTTGATGGTGCAGGGAAGCAAAATGGAGTCTTTTTTGGGTGTGTTCCGTGGTTAATACCTCCCTTATCCTTCCCACCTTATCCTCTGTGCTGATGATCCTTCATGCATAGCACGGGGCGTATGGCTGGTGTTTTGTAGGCAGCGAGAATGAGGGAAGGCAAAGGCAGTTCTCCTGCAAGTCAGTACGAGGCTGAGAACAGCCAGCGTCCCTGGTGGACAGATAGAGGTCTGGTTGTGCTAGTGACACGCTTGATCAGAACGTGGCTTTTCAAGAGGGTCCTTAGTCCCCAGGTTGAGCAAGCTAAGCAAGAGGAGTGCATTAAACTCCATCAGAACGCGCAGAGATTTGGCCCAATCCTCCTGTGTCCTTTATGACTGGAGTTGGGAAAATCCTAGAATCCTCGTAGAATCCTGTCTTGGGATGGAAGGGAGCTCAAGGATCATCAAGCTCCAAGCCCCTTGCCTCAGGATGGGCTGCCAACCAAGCTCCACATTTAATGTGGGACTGGACCAGGCTGCCCAGGGCCCCATCCAGTCTGGCCTTGGACTCCTCCAGGGTTGGGGAAAATCCATTTTTGTACGCACTTGCTCATCATGTTCTTCCCGTTTTGAGGTGCTCTGTAGAATGTGTTGTGCTCGGCCTCGTCCAACGGAGCCAAGCCTAAAATGAACTGGTTTCTTCCTTTTGTTGTGCAGTGCCAAAGAAGCGCGGCAAGCTGCTCACCTTCCTTCGTTCCGTGGTGAAGGCCCACCCAAAGCAACCGAAAGAGCGGGAGGTGGAGAAGGAAAGGGTGTTTGGCCGTGACCTGGGAGAGCATCTTCTCCACTCTGGTCGTGATGGTAAGGGACAGCCCATTCCTGAGAGCTTCCCTGTTTGGGAACCTAGTGATGAAAGGGAGATGGTATCTAGCAAGGGGCAGGTTGATACCAGTGGAGAAACGGGGAATGGGAGTTGACAACTGAAAGATCAACTGAGTAGGCGATGGCTGCAAGGTAAATGCTCCCAAGGGACAAGCACATTTGTATTTGCTTAAAGCAAAGCCTGTAAGCCAATCCCATGGTAGCCTGAAAAGAAAGGAAGCCTTTTGGCCAAAGAGAGTGTCCTGCATCAGTTTCCCACTCCTTCCGGGCGTGAGATTTTCCACCTCCATTCCCGTGGGAGCAGTGATGGGACTTGCAATGTCTGCGGCTTCCCCGGAATTACTTTCTCCAGGCTGATTCCTAGGTCCTGGCATTTCTGGAATGCAAAGAACGCATCTCTGTCCAGTTTCCTCAGCAGCTCCTGCAGAGGTGTCTCTGACAGCTTTCCCCTTCAAGGAAGAGCTAAGCAGTAGCCTGGCTGGGCTTAGTGGATGGGATGTGACGGGAGCGCAGCCTGAGCCAGGACTTGAATAAGGAGCTCCAGTAACCGCCGGCACGTGTTCTTTAGTCCCCCAGGTCCTCCAGAGCTGCGCCGAGTTCATTGAGCAGCACGGCGTGGTGCAGGGGATATACCGCCTGTCCGGCGTCGCGTCCAGCGTCCAGAGACTGCGGTAAGAGTGCTGCGACTGACAGACACAGCTGCCAGCAGGGGCACGTGCCCTGTTGCGGGCGTTCAGAGGCCTGCGGGCAATGCCTTAGCACAGAGAAAAGGTCTCCTTTGGGAACATCCCATCCAGCACGGCTGACGTGGTGCTGCTGGCCGAGTGTTTGTGTTCTCCTGTACATCAGGAAGCCCTTCCAACTCTGGATTGCATTGGGTGTGGCTTTTGACTTGCTTTCCTCTTTCTCAACCATTTTCGTGTCCTTCTCTGCAGCCAGGAATTTGAGTCTGAGCAGGTTCCTGAGCTGACCGTCCGCGACGTTCACAGCGCGAGCTCCCTCTGCAAAATGTACTTCAGGGAGCTCCCGAACCCCCTGCTGACCGACCAGCTGTACGACAAGTTCTCGGTAAGCACAAGGCAACGCCGTTCCTTTACCTCTTCCGTGGGCCTCTTGGGAGATGGCTGCAGCAGTGCCCCAGCTCCGAGGCCCTTCTTCTGTTAGCCCCATGGGGTTTACTCGCATGTCTTTGCCACATCCTGCATGGTGCTGATGCCACTTCTGGTGGCCCCAGGAGGTGGTTATTTCCATATTCACAGTGCTTTGCGAGAATTCCTGTGTTGTTTGCTTGTTTGTTTTTTTTTGCTATTCCCCAATTCTTTCTGGAACGGGAAGGGGATTAATAGCCAAGTGTACTTGGAGATGAATGCCCCCTGCGAGGAGCTGAGCTGCCCAACCAGGCTGTAAACCGGCCTGGTGCTTGGACTGCTTGGCCGTGGTGGCACCAGCTGCGTGCCGCTATGTTCGCCAGATGCCTCTGAGGAGGCCTAAAGTCTTTCTCAGTGCTGACCAGCAGCGCGCTGTCCCCTTGGTTCCCGACCCTGCGGCAGGTATCTCGCCTGATTTGTGTCTCAATCCCTTTCTGCCCTTTTCCAGGATGCTGTTGGTGCCACTACGGAGGAGGAGCGGCTGGTCAGAATGCGGGACGTCATCCAGCAGCTGCCCGCTCCTCACTACAGGTCAGTGCTGCCCTCAGCCCGCTGAGCTCAGCCCTGCTGCACTTCAGAGGGCAAAGTGCAATTCCAGGCTTTGTCTCACGCGAGCAACGGGATGCCTGGGTGTGCTGAAACACTGCATGGGGTTAATTGATGGGGTCAGTTCCTGGGTACGGGGGCACACTTGGTGCAGCTGATGGCTGTGGCTGTGCTGTGCTGGTGCTGGGTGCTGCAGCGTGGCACTTGGTCAAGTTGGATCTACTTCATCTTCAGCATCAGTAGCAATAATAACAACTAGCACAAAGTGAGGTTTGCTTTGTGAATTGCATCATTGCATGCTGGCTGGTGCTGAACATTTGCTGCTCTTGTTTTCCAGGACCCTGGAATACCTGATGAGACACTTGGCCTGTCTGGCTGCAAACAGCTCTGTCACCAACATGCACGCTAAGAACTTAGCAATTGTGTGGGCTCCAAACCTCTTAAGGTAAACTTCTTTTTCCATTTCAACAGAACGCTTACATCTGTTCTCCAGTAAAATAAAGCAGTCTTCCCTTTTTCTGCACCACATGTGCTCTTCTCCTGTAAAATGTGCAGTGAGTGGCTGACAGCAGAGCAGGAGCCTGGACTGTTCTCCAACCCCACGTGGGCACAATTTCTAGATGAGCATTGCTGCTCTCTTGTTTAGATGGGGCTGGTGTGTCCTTGATCAGCCAGGAGAACTTCTGCAGTGGCATCACTGACTGCCCACTGCGGAAGTCTCCAGAGAACAAATGTTTCTGGATGCAACATTTCAGACTTGGAGAATCTTGGCTCAATGACTTCTAAAACCTGCCTTTTCTACAGATCACAGCAGAGTGAGTCTGCCTGCGCCAGCGGGAGAGCTGCCTGCACGGAACTGCAGACGCAGTCGGCTGTGGTGGAATTCATCATCGACCACACAGAGGTCCTCTTCTGCTCCACATCTGAACCTGACATCACAGATGGAGCAGGTGAGTGTCTTCCTCCATTAGCTTTATCTTGGTCAGACACCTGGATCAAATGCAGGCCTTCTCCAAGATCTCTGAAATATGCTTTTCCTTTTGAGGGGACAGCAGACTTCTGGCTTAGGTTAGAATCTGGCACCCTGTTGCTGGATGCTGAGAATGTGCAAGCCCAAACGTGACAAGGAGACAACTATCACTGTCATTATGATGTTTTGCAAGCAGGTGAAGCTTGATTAACGTGTGGCAGCGAAGCTTTCTCAATTCCCTGCCCCCATTTTCTAGGGTTTTTTTGCCTGTTTCGAATACAGGGAGCTGCTCTTAATTATGACTGTGTCCTTTGCCATAGACACACCTCTGAGCACATGGTTATTTTGAGCTGCTCTTCTTCCAGTGGCTCGGTTAAGCAAGTCTGAGGAAAACACAGCAGCTCCCCCGGACCTGTGATGGCCGTAGTGCTGCCGCTTTCTGATCCTGGCTCTCACCTGTGGTTTTCCCTTACAGGGCACAGTTCTCCCTCAGGGCCCCAGTCTGTGCAGGCGTCTTCTCCTGCCACAGAGCTGCTCAGCCTGGAGGAGGCGCAGGCACAGAGGCGAGGCCACAGCAGCTCTCCTGTGGTTGTGACAGAGAGCAGGGACATAGAGGTGGAAGAAGGCTCCGCAACTTTACCGGGCAAATTCCACACAGTCATCGACTTTCCACCTGAAAGGTAAAGAGGACTTCCTTTTCCAGCACCTATCAGCATTGTTTGGGTGGGTTTTTGTTGTTTGTTTTTGCTTTTTTTCCATTATTTCTAGTGCCAAAGCTTGCTGAAACTCAGTTAAACTAATGGTGCCTGAAGTGTTGCAGTGAATCTCCACTCCCTTTGGACTGTGAGACTGAAGTAACATTGAGTTGCCCGCCGGGCTCAGTTTAGCCACATAAGGCTGCCGTTCCTTCCTTGCTGGGCAGGCAGTCACGAGCTGCATAAAGCCACGCTGACATCTACCCTGGCCTGTGCTGGCTGTACCTGGAAACGTTGGGGTTTTCCAGATTTCAGGGCCACGTGCCTGAAACCAGTTCCGGTTCTCCTCTATGCAGAGCTGTTGGTCAGACCTGCTGGCACTAGAAACTAGACATGGCAGTGAGATGGGGCCGATGAGGTGTCAGTGTCAGAGTCAGAGATGCTTTTGAAGTTCCTTTATGGCTGTGCAATTCCTCAGCAAGCAGTTACGCCCGCCAGCTCAATCAAAGCCATCCCTTAGATGCTGTCCTGTACAGCTGTGGAGCCTGTGGACCTCACATGCTCTGCATCTTGCTTGACACAGTTGAGGGGAATTTAGCCAGCAAGACTTCAGGGCTGAGCTATAGGAATGGAACCATCCTCGAGTGTTTGAAACAGAGCGAGTTTCTAAGCTGTGTTTCAGCAGGAACCAGGCGATGCTAGGAACAAGCAACTGTTGGCAAGAGCTCAGTGCAGCTCTTCCCTCACCCTACACCACGCACGGCTCACACCATTCCCTGTTTCCTCTCTCCAGACCAAGTCCACCCAGCAAGACGAAGGAATCACCAGCTGGCTGTTGGTGTTCCTGCTTCAGCCTGGGAAAACCATCTTCTGGGGCCAAACGCCAACTGCAGTGCAATGCCAGGGAGCCCTCAGAGACAGACGTTGTAGTGCTGGCAGGTAAGGGTGCAAATCCAGCTTTCAACACCCTGCTTCTCAGCAACGTAGAATTCTTGCTGTCAGTGGGCTTGTATCTCCTTCTAGCATTCGAGCCCATACCTGACACCTTCAGTTCTCCCCTGATCAAGAACCACTTTTGTAATTCAGCTTGGGAGAGTTTGACACCAACCCCTGTTCATTCTTTTATAGGTGATTCGAGCTCTTGTCAACCGAGCAGAGCTGGAGCAAGTAGCGAAGCTGGGCTGTGTGCTTCCACCAATGGAGAGCTCGCAGGAAGCACAAATGGCTGCGGTTCAGCTGACAGCGTGCCGCATAACAACAGTGGCGCACACAAGGAGCTCATCCAAGTTGAAGCCCTCATTTCTCCCAGCTCTGCTGAAGATGCTGACCTGAGCCTGCCAGACACCACAGGCACCAGCCTGGACTGTGACCCGGTGCCTGTGCAGTGCAGCCCAGCCCAAGCAGAGCCCGAGTGCCCCGACAGCAGCACCTCCATACAGGAGCAGGTCAGCACCAGCGAGGAGAAGCAGAGCCTCTTGGAGGGGGACTTGGAATCCAGCCTCCAGTCCCAGGCACCGGGCAGCAGCAGTGAGAGCTCTGAGCCACTCTCTCCGTGAGCTTTCCACCCAAGAGAGGACGATTCCCATCTTTACCCAAACCTCTCACGCCTTCCTGTCTTTTCCTTTAATAATAAAAGCACACTTGTGCTCACTCAACGCCTTGACTGCCTGAGGAGTTTTCATTCCCGGGGACTGGGATGAATGCAACACACAGCAAAGCACCTCAGCTTGCAACGCTGAGGCTGTGGGGTGCATGAAGCAGAGCTCCAGGTTTGTTCCCGTTGTGTCTGGCTTCGGGATGTCTGCAGCTCCCATTTGGTACAGTAGCAAACCATCTCTAGCATCCTGGATGCTGCTCGTGATAACCCCAAGCTTCCTGGCGGTGGCTTTGTGATGCCTTTCAGGGCTTTTGGATGCACTGTGATGCCTTGGCTGCTCCCTAACACCTCTCTCCTCCGGCCGCGTCCATTCCTGGCTCCCAACCTCCGAGCTGCCTGCGCAGATCACCTGCAGCCGTGTCCTCATCACGCCGCAGAAGGACGAGCTCATCCTGGCCCGGCCTCTCATTGGTCAGGGGCAGCGCTGTCCCGCCCCTGCCTGCCTCTCATTGGTCAGCGGCAGCGCTGTCCCGCCCCTCCCTGCCTCTCAGTGGTCAGCGGCAGCGCTGTCCCGCCCCTGCCTGCCTCTCATTGGTCCGCGGCAGCGCTGCTCCGCCCCCGGGCGTTCGTTGGTCCGCGGCAGCGCCGCCGGCTGCCATTGGCTGAGGCGCCGTGCGCGGGAGCGAACGTTGGGAGCTGGCAGTTGGAGGCGCGGCTCTCCTCCCAGAGCGCCGCTGCAGCCGCCTGTGCTACCCCGTAGGAGACCGCGGCGGCAGCCGGAGCTGTCCGGGCGGCACCGGGAGGGAAGCCGCGGCAGCTCGGGAGCGAGTGCTGAGGACAGCTGTGCCGGAGGTGTGTTGGAGAGCGGTGCCGGGACGGGGAGGGGTGCTGTGGGGGGCTCTAGGAAGCTGCGGGGAGGCGACGGGTGGGGGAGATATATAGCGAGATGTGAGGCTGTAGGCGCCTGTGAGGTGATGTAGGGGTTATGGGGAGCTGCTGGGGGGAGAGGCAGATACGGGGCTCTGAGGGTGGTGTATAGGGAGGTAGGGGGCTGTGGTGGGCCATAGGGTCATATGGGACTATTGGGGGCTGTTGGGAGCTGTAGGGAGGAAGGAATATGAAGCTGTAGTGCATTGTGGGGGGACTGTAGGCGTGGATATGTAGATTTCTATAAAAAATGAAGCCCCTGTTTTGGGCTGCATTGCAAAAGGGGTGACCAGCAGGGAGAGAGAGGTGATTGTCCTCATCGACTGAGCTCCTTTGAGGCCTCATCTGCAGCGCTGCATCCAGGCCTGGGGCCCGCAGCACAGGAAGGACGTGGAGCTGTGGGAGCGGGTGCAGAGGAGGCACTGAGATGTCAGAGGGCTGGAGCAGCTCTGCTGTGAGGAGAGGTTGAGGGCAGTGGGCTTGTTCAGCCTGGAGAAGAGTAGGCTGCGGGAGACTTCATTGTAGCCTTGCAGTACTTGAGGGGAGTGTATAAGCAGGAAGGGAGCGGCTGTTTACGAGGGTGGATGGTGATATTAGGAGGAAGTTTTTTGCACAATGGGTGGTGCCACACAAGAACAAGAACAGGTTGCCCAGGCATCAATGATTTATAGGCTGGTTCGGCCCTTATTTTTGTTTTAACTAATGAAGTGCTGGAGAAAGTTTTGGGAAAGTTTCAGGTTGAAGAGTTGGTAAAGCTGTGACAGTATGTAGATGATTTGCTGGTTTGTGGAAAAGAGGAGTCTAAAGTAAAGGAGACTGCAAGTGAAATTGTGAAGTCGTTACTTGTACCGTATGTCTTCAGTGCATTATTTTCTGAAAGTGTGCACCCAAGCAGAGATGTAAGGGATCGTGTGCCTTCAGAGCCTAGAAAAATGTGTCCAGTTTCAGCAAAGTAGGTCTTGGGCACTGTGGTGGATGCATATGTCTGTAATGGGTGTAACATACTGTGACTTGGTTGCATTACTGTGACTAATTGAAGTGCCTTAAGGAAAGGCTGTTTTCTTCTGTTTGTTTATTCCCTTTGCTGAGCTATTTGCACGGAATGAGCTGATGTTGTTGTTGCTGTGGGGTGTCATCAGAAGGATGGGAAAGCGCAGTGTTTGTGTTCACATGAGGTTACAGCAGGGCTATGTCAGACTATCGTGGATGTTCTTTAAGTAGTTTGAGGCTCCTGGAACATGGAAAATAATCATGACAGCTGGCTCTGTCTTCTATCGAGCTCTTAAAAATACTGCTTGAGATAACAGCAGGTGAGATGAAATGCTGAGCAGCATGGGGCTTGTGTCTGCCTTCAATAATTCTTTTCCTAGGCAGTGTGTGTTAAATTTTGTTCTATGGACTGTGACAGAAATCTGGATTGCTCCGTGAGGTGTTAAAACTAGCTTACCTGTTGACTACTGACATAAGGCTTAGTTGATTTGAGCTATGGAACTTTCAGCTTTTTTTTTAATGGCTGTTTGTAGGTATCAGATAGCAAATAAAACGTAGATCACAGTGGCTGGATTTGTTTTAATCAGGTGCTTCTGACACCATGCAAAACTCTCTTCTGGAGAAAGTTCCAGAAGCTTTCAGTGTTTAATTCTGGCTGTACAATAGCAATTAGTTCAATTTATAACACATGAAAAGCAAGCTGATAGGGATCTGGTTCCAGGTGGTTTAAATTACAAGAGGGAGATGGTGCAGGTGTAGTAAGTAGGAGGTTACCTTCAAAGTGCCTTCCTGGTTCTCGGTGCTGCTTGATGTTTATTTACCCATTTGTGCTGTGTTCAAGTGCAAGCACTGTAGGGTGTAGAGAACACTGTAGAATGCCTGGTGCTGCCACGACCAGTCATAGATACTGGAAGGAAAAGTTGTTATGAACTACCGATGGAAAACATGGACAGTTTTGAGGCTTCATCTTGGCAGAAGTTGGTGAGACAGTCCTCTGATAATCAGACAAAAGGTAAACTGGTTTAAAAATGAGTCTTACTTTCAAGAGGGCCTTGTGTGGTCTGGTTGTTTACAGTAATGCAGGACTAGTTGGGTAAATAACTGATTGGAAAACCTGTAAGGGAATTAGGTTGTTTTTTTTAGGTTAGGGTTCTTCCTATTGAATCCAGTACAAGTGCTTGCATGACTGGGAGCCCAACTGTCTGCCGCGGTTGTTCTCATGCTGCCTCTCTGATGTGCTGCCTCTTCAAACTGCTAGGGCTGGCAGCAGTGACCAGCACTAATGCTGCAATTAGAATGGGCGATGCGGAGAAGGCTGTGGCAGAAATGATGAAGCCAGAGGCCCAGCTAGCAGAGGTTTATGCATTTGCTGCCGATCTTTATCCCAAGGAGCTGGCCGCCTTGCAGCAACAAAGCCATGATGTAAGTAATGCATTCTGATGTCTGTGAATTGATATGGATCACCCAATCTGCCTTGTCTGTTTCACTCAATGGGCCTGTCTTGAGTGTTTGTAGAACTGCCTTGATGCTTAGTCTGCTCTGACGTGATGCTTCATCTTGAAGTCTTGAGCTACTCGGCACTGTGAGATTCTAGCCATAGTTTTGAAGAGCAAGTGTAATTGATCTGTATTCCCCTTTGTATGCAGGGTAACCTCACCCATGCAGAATTATCTGTTGCTGTAGAGATGCTGTCTTCTGTGGCTGTGATGATCAGGGCTTTGGGTTCAGGGGATGTGAGTGCAGTATGGAGACAAGTGAGCAATCCTGTCCCAGGGCTGACAAGCACTGAGGATGAGAACTGTCAGAGGTGAGTGTTTGGAAGGTTCGTGTCCGTCTTTGATGTTGCTTACGTTCCCGAGAGGTTCGGTTTTCTTTTCTTCCCCTTATACTTCAAGTTCTTTCACTGCTGACTCCAATATTAGTTTATTCTCTCTCGGTTCTTGCATCTTGTCTTTGCATTCCCCGTTTCTTACTAATCTGCTCTGAGTACCGTCTCTCAGAGCTTTATCAAGGTTTCACGACAAAGCTATGTTCTGGCCCTACGAGGTTCTCAATTGCACTAGGCCTGTTCCTGCCCTGTGTTTTTTGTCTGAAACTGTCATGTGGTGTTTTAGTGCTTTTCTGGATTGTTTTGCACTGGAGCTGACCACCTTGCTCACGGTCTTTTGTCTTTTTCCTATTCCTTCTTTCTTTCGTACATGTCAGTTTTAACCCTTGTGTTACTTCTTCCATTTTGTGTTTAGTTCTCGTTGCTGTCTTGTGTGTTCCCTGGCCAGTTTTTCATGACGTGATACTTGCTGGTTTTGATTTTTGTTCTTTGACAGATGTGTGGACGATGTGATGAAGCTGAAAGCTCAGATGCGTGCAGAAGAAAATGAGTTTATCACGTGGAATGATATCCAGTCACGTGTGGATCGTGTGCACTTAGCTGTGCACGAAGAACATGAAAGTAAGTTTTGCTTGATTAGTGCTAGACTGATCCTAGATCATAAGGTGTGCTAAAACTAGGTGCATGCCAACGAACAATCTTGTTGCTTGATTCGTATAGACTGAGATAGTTGCCTTTTGCCACTGCTTCTTGTGTAGCTGAGTTGCCCTGAAAAGGCTGTAATGTAGAGAGGCTTAAATGTTATGTCAGAGCCTGGAATCTTGACTAACTTGCTTCCTGGATCTGCAAATAGACACGGGCTTCCTGTGTGGCTTCAGTTCATCTGATCACGTGACCCGAACAAGTGCACGCCACGTGCATGCGTGCACCAGAGCACTAGTTTTGCAGCCTTGTATTTGTGAGGCATCACAGCAGAAGCCTGGAAGTTCATGTAGTCCAGCTCCTTGTTTCTTGTAACACTCCTATAACCCCTAAAACAATAGAGACAACAGAGAACCCAAACCATCAACCGTAAAACGCAGAGAATTTTATAATGACATCAGTTGACATCTTATGGCATAGTTTTGGTAGGAAACTTTTTAATTCTTTCACCTGTTAGTGTTTCATAGAATCATAGAATGGCCTGGGTTGAACAGGACCATAGTGATCGTCTAGTTTCAACCCCCCTGCTGTGTGCAGGTGGCCAACCACCGGCCCAAGCTGCCCAGAGCCACATCCAGCCTGGCCTCGAGTGCCACCAGGGATGGGGCATCCCCAGCCTCCTTGGGCAACCTGTTCCAGTGCAAATATGTTCAGTTTCTTGTGTGCCCCTGTGCATGGATACTTCTTATCTAGTGTCAGAGGAAGTCCTGAAGCCATAGCGACATGTACCCTTCTGCTGTCCTGAAACTTGGTTTCAAATTCAAGAATGCTTTCTAATGAGGAGCTGTAACATATTGTTGTTTCACAAGGGTAGTCTTTTTCTGCCGCTGTTGGCTAATTAATCAAGGATAATTACTGCTTGTCCTCTGTGCCCTTTCCTAAGTCAAAAGTTGCCGTGTCTGTTTTCCTTCGTTGTTCCTGAGATGGAGTAGTGTCAACCGTAGTGTGTGTGTTTTTGTAAGAAAGGTCTTTCTTTTCCTACTTTCCCCCCGCTTTCTGTCATGGGGAGAGCAGCATGCCTAAAGGTGTGCATACTGTGTGTGTACACACTGTAGGAGGAAGCAAGCAGTCTGTACCATAGTCTGCCTAGGTGACGGGGAGTTGTCAGATGAAGGACAGAACAAATGCAGGCATTCTATGGGCTAAGATAATACTGAGAGGGAAATGCAAGTGATGCTGAGACAAAACATAGAATCCTAGAATCACCAAGGCTGGAAAAGGCGTAAAAGATCATCCAGTCCAACCGCTCACCTATTCCCAATAGCTCCCACTAAACCATGTCCCTCAACACAACATCCAGCCTTTCCTTGAACACCCCCAAAACAAAACATGCTGTTACGGCCTAGACATC
The DNA here is from genome assembly GCF_951394365.1 of Tetrao urogallus. Classification (NCBI taxonomy): domain Eukaryota; kingdom Metazoa; phylum Chordata; class Aves; order Galliformes; family Phasianidae; genus Tetrao; species Tetrao urogallus. The sequence continues at coordinate 102,435 of NC_136816.1, read as the reverse complement.
ACTGTGAAAAGATACTCTGAACACACCTGGGTGCTTTCCTGTGCAACCTACGTTAGTGAGCCTGCTTCTAGTGAGGGGTTTGGTCTACATGATCTCCAGAGGTCCCTTCCAAGCCCTGTGATGATTTTTGTGGATCTGTGATGCTCTAAATGAACTGCCCAACAGTTCAACTTAAACAAATTTCATCTAGTTATTGGTGATGTGGAAACTTAAGGTGAAAGATCTGGCGCGCTAGCAGTCATGGAAGCAAGTAATAGTTAATGTTAGATCTTTTAATAGAAGGCCTACAATTAGGTATTTCTGTGTGTGAGGCTGTGAAATCACTAGTAAAGTAGAATAGAGAACAGTAAGAACAAAAAAATCTAGCACTACCAAATGAGGGAAGAGGAAGAGGAAGAATGGACTGACATTTTGAGTGGGTTTTGTTAAGTGTTCTCTGCAGCTCATTGCTACTACTTGGACACGTTTCAAATTTTGAATTTCAAGTTTTCTGTCAAGAAAGAAATAGAGAAAAAGCATAAATTGGACAATGCTTAGTTGTTGTTTGCTATCTTACTGTATGTTTCTGTGTAAAAACAGTGGAGTCCTGCCTGCAATCTCTCTTAGCGTGAGAGATAAATAGAAGTGTATATTGGAAGCCAGTTTGATGGCATACGTCTGAGAACAGAAGTAGGTATGTGAATATGTAAAATGTACACAGAGCTGATTTTTGCTAAACATCATTTAGAGGTGATGACAATTGATGTGGAAGAATAAGGACAATTCAGAATGACATGAATATGTTTCACCGCGTTCTTGAAAGCCACGGTTAGAAAACAATTCAATGGCCCCGCTTCACAGAACAAGTGAAATGGTGTGCGTTTAAAAAATAGAGTGCAGGACAGAAAGAATTCTAATGGTAGTCTTGGTCCACTACCAGCTGTGACTTTGAATAATGTGTGAAAGGAAGGCTTTCTGTAGATCTTCATACTGTTCTTGAAGTATGCCTCTGTGCACTGCTGTAGATAACAAGTTTCGTGGAATCATGGGACATCCCAAGTTGGGAGCGACTCACGGGGATCATGGAGTCCAACTCCTGGCTCCGCTCTGGACCGCCTAAAAATCAGACCGTATGCCTGAGAGCATTGTCCAAATGCTTCTTGAACTCTGGCAAGCTCATTGCTGTGCCCGCTGCCCTGGGGGAGGCAGTTCCAGTACGGGACCACTGGAAACAGAAATCCAACTCAGATCTCCCCTGTCACATCTCCAGGCTGTTCCCTTGGGCTCTGTTGTTGTTTGCCAGGGAGCGATCAGTGCCTGCCCCTCTGCTGCCCCTGGTCGGGAAGCTGTAGAGCACCACGAAGTTTCCGCTCAGTCTCTTCTCTGGACTGAGGACTTCAGCTGCTCTTCGTATGTGTTCCCCTCTAGACCCTACGCCATCTTTGTAGCCATCCTTTGGACACTTTCTCATAGTTTTATGTCCTTTTCATACTGGGGTGACCCAAACTGTACGCCGTACTCAGGATGAGGCCACAACAATGCAGAGTAGGGTGGGACAGTCCCCTTCTCTTGACCTGCTAGTAGTCCTGTGCTTGATGCACTCCAGAATACTGTTGGCCCTCCTGGCTACCTGGGAGCGCTGTTGACTCGTATTCAACTTACTGTCAACCAAGACCCTCCAATCTCTTTCATCATGGCTGCTCTCCAGCATCTCCCCCCTTAGTCTGTGTGTATAGCCAGGGTTGCCCTTTCCCAGGTGCAGAATCTGTCCCTTGCTCGTACTCCATTTCTTGCAGTTGGCGATTGCTCAGCTTTCTAATTTCTCAGGATCTCTGTGCAAGGCCTCTTCACCCTCAACAGATTCAGCAGTTCCTCCCAGTTTAGTGTTGTCAGTCAGCTTGCTCGTAACACCTTCTAGTCCTACATCCAAGTCTTTATGAAAGCATTAAAGAAAGCTGGCCCTAAAATAGAGCCCTGGGGAACGCCTGGAGTGACTGACTGCCAGACCGATGTGACCTCGTTTACTGTGGCTTTTGTGGGCCTGAGCCATCAGCCACTCATTCACCTACTGCATTGTATTGCTGTCTAGTCGTATGTTGGATGTTTTGTCCAGGATTCTGTGAGAAACGGTGCTGAAAACTTTACAGAAATCCAGAAAGCCCTCAACGGGCTTTTCTAGGTGAACTACAGAGGTGACCTTGTCATTAAAGAAAGCACAGTTAGTTAAATGGTCCTTGAAATGGTGCTTTTTTTGCAGCAGTCGTATCGTACCGTCTTCTTAGCAGTCCTGGTTCTTGTGGTGTCCCGAGCGTGTACTGTTCCTTAATCTTTGCTCTGTCCAAATGCAGTGCCTGCTATAAAACGTTCCACTTTGTGATTCTCCTACTGCGTGCAGAAGAAAAAGCTGCAGTCTTTGGGTATTTTAACCCAAGTTGTATCCACTCTGAGCTCCTCGCTTTCTTCCACAAGATCTTTGTTGTAAACTCTCCAACTGCGATTTGAACTGTTGCTTCTTTCAGCAAGCAAGAATTGAATATTCAATATACGTTGCATCACACGATCTCCGGGTGTCCATTCCAACCCAAATTACTTTGTGATTTGCTGTAGGTTTGGCATGTGTGACTCAGGCTTTGTTCGCATTTAGCTAAGTGTAAGCTATCTATTTATGTCTGTTTTCAGTTAGTTGAACTGTAGTCCTCGCTGTCCCTGGCAGCACCCTCATCTGTTGTAATACAGCTCATAGTACATGCATCCAGTCAATCCTGGTATTTCAGAAGTGAAGGCACTGTATTTTTGAATGGCGTTCTGTGCAAAGCTATAGCTTGGTGTGAAGAGCTTTATTCTGAAGGATTCTTGAAAACTTGTGACTTACTAGCCCTGGCCATTGAGGTTTTGATAATTCTCTTCTAGTGGATTTGAGCTACGTGTTGAAGAACTCAGTTCTGTCCATTCATGTGGTCTCCCCGAGGGATTTTTTTTTTCTGCTTTTTCCTTTATTTATTACTATGTCCAAAAATGTGTGGCTTCCTTAAGGTGGAGAAGTGGTCTTGCTTTCTTTGCTAGTAGAAAATGATTGCTACTAAAATGTTGCTATTCTCCGTGGGTATTTGGTTTAGCACCAATAGCACTTTTCTTCCAAAGCACAGTTTCCTGATGATGGTAAAGGATTGGACAAGGATTGGATCTTGTATTTCTTCTTCTATCCCTTTCTCTCTAGGAGTTTTGGCTGTTGGGCTTATCAGCGAGGCGCTGGATGAAGGAGACACCAGAAAAACTCTGCAAGCCTTACAGGTTCCTGCAGCAAAACTGGAGGGTGTAACCCCAAAGGTAGGTCAGCATTATCAGGGCACACTGCTTGGGGCTAAGAGAGAGAAAGCACCGGTGGGTGTAGTTGAAAGTACCTCTCCAGAAGCCTTTGCATCTGTGTACTGAGGGCATTCCTGATGTTGGGAAAAAAGCTGGGAAACAGATGTGGAAATGAAAGGGTGAACGCTGCATGCTATCAGCTGATGTCACCTGGCCAGTTTGGATCTGTCTGTATGAAGGCAAGAGAGATGCAGGCATAACACGTGAATCTTTGTGAACTACAGAGATGGGCTTAAAGATATGAACTGCTTGAGATGGATTGCTCTAGCTAATCGTACGTCCAGAGTGGCACACGTACCTTCTTTTTGGAGATATGAGGAGATGTGTTCAGTTTCATTTGTTTTTATAAGAAGGCAGTGTTTATCCTAATAGTTGTGAATTTCCAAATGCAAGTCTCGTTCAGTCTCCGTTTTTCAGTGCTATTTGTTAAATGTATCCATAGGTGTAGTTACATAAAGCACAAATGAAGTTTGAGAAGTAGGCAAAAAAACTTGTTAGGTGATGAATTTGTTCAGAAGGAGGGGAAAATAGAAAACAAAATATATGCTTCTAGCAAGATGTGTATGAATGCCTGTCACTCACTAGGTGACACTGCAGATGCTATGCATTTTTTGCATGGTGGTTGTGTGTTGTGGTAGCCCAGGACTTCTCCTGACTTAGATGGAGTTGCCTCTTGATGTAACTGGTCTGTATGTGCAGGTGAAAATGGAGAGAGGAAGAATGATCTCACCTTACTGCTTTAGGAAGGAAGATGAAATGCTGTATGGGTGGTGTTTGGTTGCCCTGCCTCGGGCAGGGGGTTGGAGATTCGTGATCCTTGAGGTCCCTTCCAACCCTGTGATTCTGTGGTGTACATGCTACTGATTTTTTTTTTTTTTTTTTTTTAACAGATGAGTGGGATGCTATTTTATTTCCTTATGCTTACACAGAAGTAGCAGATGTGCTTCCTTTCAGTTGCCTAAGTGTGTTTAATTTCTTTTTGTAATATCTTTTCAGTTGTGGAGCTCATTGTTCTAATTCCAGCAGGGATTTTAGCATAGAGACTGGGATGATGCTGTGTTTAACACTGGTGTTTTTTTGTATGTTTGTTTGCTTTGTTTTTTTTTGAGTAAGTGTAAACCTTCACGATGGCAGTGTCCGAAAACTGCGCTGGTGATGAAGATCACTGAGCAGCTTCGTCAGTGGCCCTGAAAGGGTTCATGTTCCTCAGGAACCCATTTTGTGCTGAAGCATTTCCTCCTGCTGAGTGAGAATGAAATAACGAGTTGTTCTTAGTGTGCATGGAAGCTTCTGCCAGGCTGGATTGGTGACTTCAGTTGACGTGAAATTACCTCACTGAGGCATATGTTCAGTGTAGGTCTCCTCCCTGCAACATGGCAGCAATTTCAGAGATGGTGAGATCGTGGTACAGACTAGCACTGTGGGTAGAACAGTTGCTGTCCTGAGTCAGCGTGCTTACTAGCTGGTGACTTCTGTACCTTGGGACTGAGAGGGATTGTAGTTCAGCACAAGGCAGGGGATCTGGCGTATGATGCGATTTCTCACGTGATGAGCAGTGAGAGAAGTGTTAACCCTGCAATGTGTGACAGCGCGTGTCCCTGCTGGGGGGACTGTGACAGGAAATGCACGGGAAAGATCAGAGGGTTTTGATAGTCCTGGGATTGATGACTCTGCTGGTAGAGATGGCAGTGCAAGAGTTTGTTCTTGTAAGTCTGCCACCCTTCCCCAACAGGAATTTCTACATTGCTGAAGCAGTCATGGGACTCCTTGGACATTCAGATAAAACTTGTTAAAGGGATGTAGGTTTCAATCCAAAGCAGTGGTAATGTGGAGGGTATGTAAGGAAATGTCAGTTTTCAGTCCTGCCACAGAACTCTTCATGCTGGAATACAGTGGCTCTTTGTGCAGGGTGATTATTAATCCGTGTCAGAAGTCAATGTTTCCTGTGTCCTGTTTGCACATCAGGAGTTGTTGGAGGGATGGCAATTGCTTCTTAAGATCTCCTTCCATAGTAACCCCCAGGAAGCAACAGTGGGGGTGGAGGAGCTGTGCTTGGCAGCTGCTGGACTATTGTTCATGACGTGTATTTTGGGGTTTGCTAAACACTTGTCTCTTGGAAAATTTCTGCGTGTAACGTTATTTAATGAGTTTCTTCAGCCAAAACATAAGATACGGTGTGATCAGTACTCCACAGCAAACGGTCTGTTAAAAGAGAGACTTGAGAGATGCTTTTACTGTTGTACGTTTGTATTTACCCCCAGTACATACAGTGCTTTTTGATTTGCTGGTACAGCAATCTGCAACCCTTTGTGGACGGGACAAGAGCAGCCTGCTGTTGTGTTAGTTACCCATCAGTTTTTGGTTGCTGCTCCTGTATGTGCATTTCCGCTTCCTAAAGTTTCCTTGAACAAGTCCTTGCTGCCTGGTACTGGGAAAGGATTCTTGTTAGTCTATGTTTGTGTCCACCTCAGCGGAACAAAGCTTTTCAGGAAAAGTCCTAGGAGTGCTGGTAGGCAGACACCCAGGTGGCTGTGAGTCGGCAGTGTGCTCGTGCTGCCTGGAAGGCTTCAGTAGAGAGGTGATCCTTCCACTTGGCATTGGTGAGGCTGCTCCTGTACTGTGTCCAGTTCTGCCCTGCCCCCCCAGACAGGAGACATGAATGTTCTGGAGATAGGCCAGCGTAGGGCCACTGAAGTGCCTGAGGGACTGGAACACCTCTCCGGAGAGGAAAGCTGAGGGTGAGGAGACTCTTGAGTCTAGAGATGAGAGGGCTTGGGGGGAATCTGTTCAGTGTATGTGAAAGCTGGAAGTGAGGATGCAGTTGAGGACAAGAGGCATTGAGTACAAACTGGGGTTCAAGAGGTGCCATCTAAACGTCAGGCAGCACTTTACAGTGGAGGTAACTGAGCAGTAGCGGAGGTCGAGCAGAGAGGGACTGGAGTCTTTTCTGTGGAGTTGTTCAGAAGCCATCTGGATCTGGTCTGTCCTGGATAATGTGCTCTCGGTGTCCGTGCTGGAGCAAGGGGATTGTCCCAGATGAGCTCAGAGGTCCCTTTCCATCTTAAATTGTTCTGTGATTTTCTTTTTGGGGCTCCTTGGAAAGGCACGTCCTGTTGGCAAGTACAGCTTTAGGACTGACCAGTGCAGATTGCTTGGCGTTGGGATGTCCTGATGTTTGTTGGAGTGATACCACTGATGGAACTTGTTGGTGGGAGTTCCTTGTCCTGAGAAGAGTTTTGGCCTGGTAATGCTGTAGTTGCTTCTGCTGATAACAAATGTCCATTATGGCCTTGTGTTGAAATTGATTAGAAAGATACTGGAGTGCTTCCTGTATCCCTTGAGATTGCAATTGCTCAGAGGTGGTGGTTTTGTTTTGCACAACCAGTGACACTCTTCCTCATGCTGCGAATGCTTTCCTCATCATATTCTCTTCAGGACACTCAGGATGAAACAGCTGTGCTTTGGCTCGATGAAACTCAGGACGGGATTCAGAAGGCTAACAGGGACACTGAAGAGTCACAGAGATGTAAGCATTGTGGCAAATACCGTGGTTCAATGCCATTGTCAACCCAATATTCGTCACCAAATGGAAGAATGCGAGCAAGAAATGTACACATGCAAAGGAAATTAGAATACAAGTGTTTGCTTCAGGTAGGTGTAGAAGTTTTTTCTTTCAACAATGAATGTCACAGCCTTTCAATTTCAATTCTTTACATCTTTTTGGAAGCATATGTCGTTGTTTCAGTTGTGCTTGTGAGACTGTGTTACATCCTAGGCAGAGATACCTATTGAATCTCTGTCAAAGTGTTTGACATTAGCAGATAACTGTGTCTGTCTGTGGTTGGGTAGTCAAGCGTGGGGATGTTCATGTGCGCCGTTCTGGTGCATCTTAGCTTTCATTTGTGTTGTACTGTTGCCTTAATTCTATGAAGTATTTCTCAAAGTACTTTTTTTTTTTTTTTTTTTTTTTGCACTAAGTGCAGATAAAAACACAAATCAGTGCAGTTGGCAGGTGGACTGTGCCAAAGAACATTTGGTCAAAAGCAGGATTAAAGTATGCTTCTTTGAGCCAGAATAAGATCTTCAGATACCCTTCTACCTGTGTGTGTGTGAACAGAGATTTGCTCAGTGCTGAAAATGACTGTATCTCGTGTTTACTGCATCGGTGAGATACCTGTGGTTGATTTTGTACTGTGTTTGCAACAGAGTTGTGGAGTAGCCCTGGGTTAGCTCTTTCCTCATCTTTTTCTTGTTGATAACCTGTTCTGTGTTCAGGTTGCTATTCTTGCTAGGAACGGTGCAGTCACTGGAAAGGTGCTTTTTGAGTCAGCTGTCTGCTGTACCAGGGCTCTGCAAGAAGAAGCTGCCTTGACTGCAGCTGTTGTCAGAGTACAGCTGAGTGAATGGATAAAAGGTTGTAGAGAAATACTGTCGATAAGTCAGCACCGTAGTAGGACTAAGAGCACACAAAAAAGCGCTGTCAGACACTGTGCCATACACAGATGCACACTGTACTGAAAAGATTGTTGTACACCAAGTTGTCTTTTTTTAACCCGTATTTTTATGCATAAATACAGGAAGGTATTTGTGTCCACTCGCACAGTGCCTTGCTCTCTTGTTTGTTGTGAGTCACTGAGCTCCTGACTGCCCAGGTAACCTGCCTCCTCCTGTTGTTGAAGTTTCCTTAGGAATTCTGGCCGTGAATGAAGCAGTCGATCACGGAGATACCAGCCCTACCGTGAGTGCCTTGCGCTCACCAGATGTGGGGCTGTGCGGAGTCGCTCCAGAGTGTGCAGAGACATAGCAGCGAGAGTTGGCGGAAGTGGAAAGGAGAACAATGGCAACAGGTGAACCCCAAATAGCTAACTGCTAGTGCAGTAAATTCAAGATGATTGCCTGTAGGATGGAAAGCAGAGGGGGAGAAATGTGAGGAGAAGTCTTGCGTTCTGGGTATCTTGTTAGAATCTCACGTTACAGGGAATTGAGGCTGCCTTGTAAGCTGAAGTCTTTGTTAAAGGAAAGAAGAAAAAGGTAGGAAGGAAATGAAAAAGTGAGCAGTGAAATATTCCCCACTTGTAGAATATATTGTGCTTAGGTAGTTGTTGCGGTGGTTCATTGGAATCTGAGGCATTCCTTCTATTGCTTGGAGGAAGGACCCTCTCCATGCGTTTCCTTCTTGTAGTATTTGTATGTGAGGAAGATAGAGACGTGTTTGCTTTCAACATAGCACCATTTCTGCTTTTAGGAGGCAGTGGCAGTGAACGGGTGAAACACTGGGTGAGAGGAGGCTGTCATCATTATCATAACCTGAGGACCAGAGAGGGAGGATGGGATGAGCCGACTGAATTTGTGCAGCATGACACACAGCTGTCACGGGAGGAGATGCAGGTAAAGTACGTGCTCTTTTTCTCTGCAGTTGAAGTTGCCCCTGTTTCAGGCCTTATTGCAACTTTAAGAAGTAATGTTTCACCACAGTAGTGATGTTAGCAAGCTTTGTATCTTATTTCCGTGTTCATTGTCTACTTTGCACGTCAGCACCTGCTGCTGTAGGAGCCCGTTTTGCAGGGGGTTGGACTCAGTGATCCCTGGAGGTCCCTTCCGAGCCCAGTTCTGTGATTCTGTGATTTTTCTCTTTGCTTCTTGCAGCAGTATGGTGCTTGGTGTTTCAGAAGAGAGAAAAGCACGGCGGGCATCAGCTGGATTTCTGTGGCTGGTAAAGCTGTGCCCCTGAGAACTGGGCTGACTGCTGCCCCTGGAAATGTGTGCAAAGTCTGCAGAGGCAGAGGAATGACTTTTCTCTCAAAAGTTGAGCTTGTCTAAGGCAGGTAGGTCACTGCTAGGAGAGCTTCTGCTTTAAAGCATCAAGTTGTATAAGTAAGGTAATTTAAAAAGCAAGCTTGCCAGTTCTTTTTTACCTAAGTGATTTTTTAGCATGGGAAGGTTGGAGAGGCTTTTTGCTAACAGGAGATGGAGGGAGGAAAAGCAAGTGAAAGGCACGCTGTGCACAGCCAGCACACAGCACCTGCACCATTGCCCTGCACAAAGGAGGAGCAGCTCAGCAAGCTTGGCCTGGGCCATGGAAGGGAGCGTGCAAACGTCTGGAGCAGCCCCAGATGGGCTGGTTCTGCAGGTTGTTGTCTGCTGCTGTTTTCTCTCATCCTGTTGTGCTCGGGGGTGGATTTGTTCATGTTCAGAGCTAGCAGGAAGCTCGCACAGCCCTTTGTTTCAGCTGTCCCAAGGCTTTGGTCCCTGGCTGCTGGGATGGGGCGTTTGAGGAGTGATGCCTGTGCTGTTGTCCAGCCAAGCTTTGGGGATGAGTCTCGTTAGCGGGGCATGTCTGTCAGGGCTGAGGGTGGGGGACCGGGCCAGTGGCGCTTTGCTCTCAGTCTCGGTGTTTGTCTTTGCTCAGGAGGGCAGGTGGTGAACCTCACGAGCCAAAGCCTGCAGATGGGGTTTGCGGAGAAAGAGGTCCTGCAGGCCTTGTGTGGCAGCCACGGAGCTGGAGCGAGGCTGCGTCAGTGTAAAAGCCCAGCAATGCACGGAGGTGTGAAGGTGAGCTGTGGGCTCCAGTAACACAGGAGAGGATGTGCATGTTGGGGGCTTGGATGCTGCTGTGTGTTTGCAGTGACTGTGGGGTAGTTAGCACTGCTGGGTCAGCTTGAGTGCATGGAACAAGTGTGACGTGTCTTCCGGTTGCACGCTGTGTTCCTCCTGTTGCGTTGAGCTCTTGAGCTCCAGCCCTAAGTGAGGATGCAAGCGCTACCGCAGAAGGGATGGTTGAGATTGGAAGTGCAGTGCAAAGGGCTGGAGCCAGCAGGAGCAGGGATGTGATCATCCCCCTGTACTCAGCTCTGGTGAGTCCTCACCTTGAGTGCTGTGTTCAGTTCTGGGTCCCTGACTACAAGAAGGACACTGAATCCCCGACATATTGCCAGAGAAGAGCAGTGAAGCTGTAAGGGGTGTAGAGCACCAGTCTCATGGGGAGCAGCTGGCTGAGAGAACTGGGGTTATTTAGCCTGGAGAAGAGGAGGCTCAGGGCAGACCTTATCCCTCTCTACAATGAGCTGAAGAGAGATGATGTCGAGGTGGGGGTCGTCCTCTTCTCCCGTGTAAGTAGCGATAGGACTGGGGGGAGCGGCCTCAAGTTGCACGGGGGGAGATTGAGGCTGGATGTTAAGAAACCCTTCTCCACAGGAGTGCCCAGGGAGGTGATGGAGTTACTGTCCCTGCAGGTGTTCAGAAACGTTAGATGTGGCAGTGAGGGATGTGGCTTAGTGGGGAATATTGGTGGTAGGTGGACGGTTGGACTGGATGATCTTGGAGATCTTTTGCAAGCTTGCTAATTCTATGATTCTGTGAAAGGCATCTGCTGGGCGTGTGCTTTGGTGGGTGAGCATCAGGCTGCTGGACAGCAGGCAGCTGTTGTCTGTGCAGACAGCCACATCCATGGGGAGTGGAGGCTTTTTCACCTTAGCCTTGTCTTTCATGTCTCACGTGCAGTAAGTGCTGTTGTTACACACAGCATCTTGGGGGCAACCTTGATTTCTGCAGCCCCGAGCTTTGTGGCACGAGAGCTCTCCGCCATGCTTCTCCCTGTGATGTGTGACCGTATGGAAGGCCTCGCAGAAGCCTGGGTAGGTGATGGCAGTCGCTCCTCCTTTCCCCAGCGATGCTGGAAATAGCGTGGAACGGGACGGGGGGACATCCCAGCCGTGGGTTCCTCTCAGCAGGTCTGAGCGGCTGTTCTGATCCTCGTGTTTGAACTTGAGGGAATCTGATGCTAAGTAGAGAAATGAGGGGCTTGTTAATGAAGAAAAAAAGACTGTGTGGCATCTTGTGGTGCAGGATGTTCTCCGAACTGCTGCTAACAGTGCCCAGGATGCTCCCTTTTTGATGGGGAGAGGTTTAGCAGGGATTTCTTAAATGAAAATAGTTTGTTGTGTAATTTCCTTTTCATCGACCTTTCATGCTACTTCTTGATAAGTTATCTTTGGACTATGAATCAATATTTATTATTGAAGAGAATTGAAGAGAATACGTACGCACCCTGCGCCTTCATCTGCACCAAGAATCTTCTAAACATCTTTGCACTGTTTCTTTTTGGCCCTGAGACGAAGCTGTGTGGAATATAGGCTTGGATGCTTTTTCAGTCAGGTGCAGGACACGTAACGCTCATCTGAGTTGTCATGCTGACAAGAACAACGGAGTAGTAAATTTTTCAGGGTTGCGTGCTTTACTTTACTTTTTTTTTTTTTCTTTTTTTTTTTTTTTCCCTCCAGTCATAACCATGGAGCCACAGAAGCGTTACCCAGACAGAAGGAGCCTTTGTCACCTGGCTTTCCTACCAATGACACAGGCAGTGGAAGTCAGCATCCCAAGCATCCATGAAAGCCCTGCACAGGACTGGTGAGAGTTACCCTGGTGCCGTCCTTTGGCAATCTCAGGTCTCTCTGTAAGCTCCCAAGCTGTGTCGTAACTGCTCCCGTGGTGCTGACTCAGCTCTCCCAGTCTTTTGTGGGGGAGAGCTGGAGTTGAGCTCCTTCCTGCTTCCTGCCTCTGTCCTCCCTGCTTTGCCCACGGCCCACTGAGCCTCCATCCTTGTTCGGTGTCTTGAATTACTGAGTTGCTTAAGGATTGGGTGGACCAATTAAATTCTTAGCGATGTCTCTAGATCCACGTGTGCACAAAAGCACACTCTGATGCAGTCAGCGTAATGATGAACACACGCCTTGTTTCCTTTAGCCCGTATTTTTAGTTCAGGAGAACAGATTTCTGGAATGATGTTCAGCTTAGCACCAGAATCCCCTTGCCGCCCCCCATTGCAGTCACTCACGAGGGCTTGAGATCCACAGGGAGGAAGTATTGCCGATAATTACAATCCGTGGTTTTGAAACTGATTTAATCTATGGTGTATGATATGAATACTCCTGGTGAATGATGTGGCAAGGCATCCCAGCAATTTTCAACAGGAATACTTCAAGGCAGCTTTTCCAGGTTTCTTTGAGAACTCTCCAAGTCTCCAGGAATTTTAAGCGCCAAGGTTTCTTAGCCTTCCGAATGGCAGTGTTTCTATCGAAGCTGGCAGCCTTTAAACCCAAACCCAAACCGAAGCTTGCTCATCTCAGTGGAGGTGCCTTAGCTATATTCTAACGCTGCGTGGAAAATGAGTTCCACGTTCACGAGTCCTTTCTGACTCGCTACGTGTTTGATTGCACAGGAAGAAAAGCTTGATGTCTGTGCCAAGGGAGACGTACACCGCACTTGCGCTGCCTGGACGATTTGGAAACTGGAAATTCTGGGGTGTGCTGAAGCATGCCCTCTCAGGTCAGTCTAAGCGTACATAGAGTAGACCTGTCTAACCAAACAGGTAATAGACAGTTAAACCCATTCTGTTGGGAAATACTCTCTCCTTCTAAGTACCTTTAGAACGTGAGTTTCTTCAATTAATTACTCAACTCATTTGCTTTTCCTGAATGATCACAGAATCACAGAATTGTAGGGGTTGGAAGGGACCTCCATAGATCATCGAGTCCAACCCCCCTGCCAAAGCAGGTTCCCTACACCAGGTCGCACAGGTAGGCATCCAGGCAGGTCTTGAACATCTCCAGAGAAGGAGACTCCACCACCTCCCTGGGCAGCCTGCTCCAGTGCTCCGTCACCCTCACTGTAAAGAAGTTCTTGCGCATGTTTGTGCGGAACTTCCTATGCTGCAGTTTCCAGCCGTTTCCCCTTGTCCTGTCTCCACTCACCACTGAAAACAGTCTGGCCTCGCCATTCTGCCCCCCCCACACCTTAGATATTTATAGACCTGGATCAGGTCCCCTCTCAGTCTTCTCTTCTCAAGGCTGAACAGACCCAGTTCACTCAGCCTTTCCTCATAGGAGAGATGCTCCAGGCCCATCACCATCTTCGTGGCCCTCCGCTGGACTCTTTCCAAGAGATCCTTGTCTTTTTTGTACTGGGGAGCCCAGAACTGGACGCAGTGCTCCAGATGAGGCCTCACCAGGGCAGAGCAGAGGGGGAGGATCACCTCCCTCGACCTGCTGGCCACGCTCTTTGCAATGCACCCCAGGATGCCATTGGCCCTCTTGGCCACAAGGGCACACTGCTGGCTCATGGCCAACCTGTCATCCACCAGGACACCCAGGTCCCTTTCCGCAGAGCTCCCCTCCAGCAGGTCATCCCCCAGCCTGTACTGGTGCATGGAATTATTCCTCCCCAGATGCAAGACTCTACACTTGCTTTTGTTAAACCTCATCCGTTTTTTTCCTGCCCAGCTCTCCAGCCTATCCAGGTCTGGCTGAATGGCAACACAGCCTTCAGGCGTGTCAGCCAATCCTCCCAACTTCGTATCATCAGCAAACTTGCTGAGGGTGGCCATTATCCCCTCATCAAGGTCACTGATGAAGATGTTGAACAAGACCGGACCCAGCACAGACCCCTGAGGAACACCGCTAGTTACAGGCAAATGATCCTAAGTTCTTTTCTCGGGCTACATCTGCACTCTGCTCAGTCCAAGGAGAATCCCTGCCTGCAGATGCAATGACACAGCATGGCTCACAACCTCATTTTTCATTGCTTACTCTTACGGTAGCTGCCATCCATGTCCGCCCTGCGTATTCTTAGAGCTCTTCTGGAGTCCATGGGGCAGACTTACGGTTGAACTAAAGGGAATTTTTTCATATTGCTCTAGCTCCAGATGATTATCCCTAGTATCATTATATTTAAAAAAAAAAAAAAAAGGCGTTTTGAAGTAGTGTGATATATATTCTGTGCCTCAGAATGTGGCACGTGTGGCATGAGAGAGTTTTGAGGCCACGAAGACTGCCCAGACAGCATCAGAAGTGTAAGAGCAGAGAGCTATAGGTGATGCAGCGCTATTCGTGCCACCTGCAGGAAGCGGGAGCTGGAACAAAATATGGCCAGAAGAGTGATCAGATTGCGTTTGGTAAGGAACTATTTCATTAGTTCTAGAACTTTGGCAAAATGTATATTCAGGATGATGATCAGCATGCCAGGTGCTGGGACCATGCCGAAAGAGAAATGGTCTGAAAACGTCGGTGCAATTTGAAATATATCCCCTTCCACAAAGCCCTCAGATGCATGCTGCAACTGCATCCAAAGCAAGCCAGAGCCCTGTGCTTGTTGTAGCCGGAGCTATCGGTGCCAGGAGTTGCTGCTGTGTTTGCAAGGACGTTGTGTCAGCAGTGTGACGTCAGTGGGGTTGTTTGATGGCAATGAAACAGCTGAATGGTGTACCTCAAGACTAAGAAAGAAGATGGTAGTGGTGACTGTGTGTCTAGGTATAGATAGCTTGATAGAGATATATAGGACTTCAGTGTGGATTTTACATAGGCCCTGCGCTGCAAGGTACGCTGTTGGGAAGCAATGTCCATCTGCCCGAGGGCAGGAAGGCCCTGCAGAGGGACGGCCTGAGGCCAGCCGTACGAGGCTGCCCAGGAGCAAGCGCTGGGTCCTGCGCTGTGGTCATGGCAACCGCCTGGCAGCTTCTGCAGGATTGGGCTGAGGTAGAATTCCAACCGCCCGCTGATTCTAGAATGTTGGGGTGTGTGATGGTGGAATCTTCTGGTCCTGTGACATGGTCTTGCCTCCCCACCCTGTCGTCATGGCGGAGCAGCCTGGTGGCCCTTAGTGATGTCACAAGCGGCTGGAATGAGGGGAGGAGCAGTGCGTGCTGCGTCCGTTCATTGGAGCGCTTGAGCTCTGCGTGAGTAGCTCGCTTGTTGCCCTTGTGCAGCGACTGAGTGCCTTCGTTTTCACCCCGTCTTGTGCAGCATCTTGTAGGTAAGCTGAGACAGGGCGTGGGATAGAGGGGTGGGCAGTGAGGTGTTGAGAACTGCTGGCTGGTGGAGCTCGTAGTGTCATACTGCTTACTCTTGACCATCAGACGTAATTTTTACTCCGTACCTACATTCCAACGCGATGCATAGAGGTGACATTTGTCTCGTGGCTTTTCCCTTGTCTTCTTTGCTAAATGGTGCAAGCTCACTGACCAGCTCTTTCTCTCTGCTCTCTCCTCCCCCTACCTGCTCCCTTGGTGCAGCTTTTGCTCGTGGAAGAACAGAGCAAAGTGACAAGAATCAGCTGCGAGTTCAAGACACTTGTCTACCTTGTTCTGATCTCCTGCCAGGTACGTGCCACGCTTTGTCCTCCCACGTGGTTTAGCAGCCCGCGTCGCACCGTGTTTAGTAACACAGCCCCATCCAGTTTTGATGGGACACTGGTCATGTGTAGGTCTTTTCCGCTTCCCTCCAGCTCAGCTCTCAGAAGGATGTTGTCTGTAGTGCTGTGACCAGCTGGTCTTAAGGAGACCAATCCCTTAGGCAGAGTCCGACCCCCGGTTTGTGCAGAGCTGCACAACATGACCACAAGCACGCGTGCTTCGGCTGTGTGAGTGTGCTGCCCGACAGCTGTGGGGAGCACAGCACAGTCCCCATCTGCTAGCAGAGGGATAGCCACTTGGTCAAATGCTGCCTAGTAGGCTCTCATTTGAATTGACTGAAGATAGTGGCTGTTTCTAGAACATCTGCCTATGCCAGTGGATAACTGAGGGTAGTTCTGAAGAAGTCTCTCAATAGAGTGGTGTGTGAAGAGAGAAAATATGAGGGTGTTTCTTTTCATTCCAGCTTGTCGTGCCTGCTGTGATGGGCGTTGCGTGCAGCGAGATCAGCCGTGGGCCTGACATGGCACGGATGGAGGTAGAGTATGAAGCTCTGATTGGTCTTTGTTCCCTGACTTGAGCCAACAGAGTGAGCTGCAGGTGTGCTCTCCTGCTTTTCAAGAGAGGCAGAGTCCTTCCAGCTCTATCTGTGTCCTGAAAAGCTGCCTTAAAAGCTTCATGTCCTTGCTGCGGGCATCTAGATGGCCGTGGAAGTCGTAGTACCGACAGAATCAGATGCGGCGTTATAAACGTGCGGAAGCATTTTCCCCGTCCTGCCTGGATGTTGTCACCCACAGACAAAGTGTTGTTCTCATATTCAGCAAGTGAAAGGAAGCTGGCACTTGTAGTGAGCCAAGGATTGGGTCAGTGGCCCAGCTGCTGTGTCCAGTCCACGGCTGAGGTCTCCAGGCAATAGGTGACAGGAAGTGAGCAGACTCTTACGCTCCTCTTTGGGAAGGCAGTAGTGCAAGCGTGGCAAGTTTATGAAACTGCCGGAGCCGTCTTGGTTGTGGAGTTTGTCCTCTTAGTCTGGGTAGAGAGATGCATCTTTGCACTGCCTGGCGATAGTGCTGCGCGCCGGGAAGAGAAACAGCTGTTATTAGACTTGCAGTTTCTTGTTAAGCGCTCGTGATAAGGACCGAGTGCATTTCCTGCAGCTTTCTCTGCCGATGTGCTCCTCACCCTGAAATCCTCCTTGCAGCCCTCAGCTCCTCACCGTGGCCTGTGCTCTCTGTTTCAGACTGAGAACAACGGGAAGCCCCTGCTGGTCTGTGAGGAGTCATCTCTTAATATTCCAGCTATTGGTGCTGCCCATGTTCTCAAGAGATACGTTGCCCAGGCACCGGATGAACTCTCCTTGGAGGTAAGCAGTTAAAGGCGTTCCTAGTTGTCGTGTACAGAAGAGTATAAGGTGTGAACGCTCAGGAATATTCTCAGACACCTTCAGAGTGTTTGGTGAGGTGAAGCCCAGAAGATTCAGTTCCAGATTAGACTTGCAGTGGGTTGGACGCAGGGAGGAGTTCAGCCATCTCCAAACTATGGCTCTATTTGGCATTGGAATCTTCTGATCAAAGAGCTACTGCCCAGTGTTGTAGCCTGGTCTCTGAGCGATGGCAGACCAGTGTATGGAGTGTGCAGATCTGTTCAGGATCTGTTCCGCTGACTTATGCCTGCGGTTTAATTGGAGCTCTCCCTTTGGCCAAGAGCCTGCTGCTTTTGAGAACCATTTCATACCGAACAGCTGAATTCTGTATGTTGTGTATTGTAGTGACTCTTCTACCTCCACGTTCAGTTGTACAACCGCAAATGCCTGAAGAGCTGCACTGGTGCAATGGCTCTCAAGCTTGACGATATTGGGCAGTGCAGAAGAATGCAGTCATTTGAGCTGCGCTTTCCTCCCAGCCGTGCTGAAGCTGGGATTGACGTTGCAATCTCTTGCAGGTGGGAGACCTCGTGTGCGTCATCGATATGCCACCTCAGGAGCTGAGCCCCCGCTGGAGAGGCAAGCACGGCTTTCAGGTAGGCACAAGCTTCAGACGTGAGAGCGCAACTTCGGTCGAGGCAGGAATCTCAGCTTAGAGCTGCCCTGCCTGCACAGCATGGCTCCACATGGAAAATGGTTTCCCTGTGTTGGTGTCAGGGGACTTTGCCTTTTGCTGTGGGCTTAGGCCAGAGCTGAAAGTTGGTCTTTGTAGCAAACTGTCTCCTCCATTAACTTAGAAAGAAGAGCCCTCACAACATGCATCAGGTCACGGCCACTGAACCGCACCTTTGGAAATGCAGCAGCTAGGACACGTGTTTCAGTGTCTCTGAGCACTTGTGCTTGCACCCATGCAGAAAGTGAAGTCAGTGTCTTTCAGGAAGTCGCTGCCTGTCAGCTGAGATGAGGCAGGGTAACAGAGCCTCTGCGTGCTTGCTGCTGCTGCTGGCTGCCGAACGCTGGGTAGCTCAGAGCTGGGGATGGCAGCTGCATCTCAGTCAGCAAGCAGAAAGTTCATAGGCTGTGCTAACTCAGATCTAGCTGCATCAATCTATCATAATCTATAGCTTCTGTATGAAGTCTTTCCCTTCGGGCACGCTTGAGATTTAGGGGCGCATAGCATACTTGTCCTTTCCCTGCTCCATATGCAGTTACAAGGATAATTGGCTGCCGGTTTTGAATAATTATTAATTTTAAGCAGGCCATTTTTTGTTTGATTGTCTTACGGAGCACCCGGCAGGCACGTTATGAGGAAAATGTGATGTTTGAACAGTTCAGGCCTGAGAAACGCTGCCTTCAGTATCGCACCTCTCTTCTTCTTCTTGTTACAGGTTGGATTTTTCCCCAGTGAGTGTGTGGAGCTCATTAACGGAAAAGTCCCGGAGAGTCTCATCAATTCAGTGCCAAAGCCAGGTACGATGATCCATTTGATGGTGCAGGGAAGCAAAATGGAGTCTTTTTTGGGTGTGTTCCGTGGTTAATACCTCCCTTATCCTTCCCACCTTATCCTCTGTGCTGATGATCCTTCATGCATAGCACGGGGCGTATGGCTGGTGTTTTGTAGGCAGCGAGAATGAGGGAAGGCAAAGGCAGTTCTCCTGCAAGTCAGTACGAGGCTGAGAACAGCCAGCGTCCCTGGTTCCCTGGGGAAATCCTAAAATGCTTGTAGAATAGCTTGGGAATGGAAGGGAGCTCAAGGATCATCAAGCTCCAAGCCCCCTGCCTCAAGCTGGGCTGCCAACCAAGCTCCACATTTAATGTGGGACTGGACCAGGCTGCCCAGGGCCCCATCCAGTCTGGCCTTGGACTCCTCCAGGGTTGGGGAAAATCCATTTTTGTACGCACTTGCTCATCATGTTCTTCCCGTTTTGAGGTGCTCTGTAGAATGTGTTGTGCTCGGCCTCGTCCAACGGAGCCAAGCCTAAAATGAACTGGTTTCTTCCTTTTGTTGTGCAGTGCCAAAGAAGCGCGGCAAGCTCCTCACCTTCCTTTGTTCCGTGGTGAAGGCCCGCCCAAAGCAACGGAAAGAGCGGGAGGTGGAGAAGGAAAGGGTGTTTGGCCGTGACCTGGGAGAGCATCTTCTCCACTCTGGTCGTGATGGTAAGGGACAGCCCATTCCTGAGAGCTTCCCTGTTTGGGAACCTAAAGATGAAAGGGAGATGGTATCTAGCAAGGGGCAGGTTGATACCAGTGGAGAAACGGGGAATGGGAGTTGACAACTGAAAGATCAACTGAGTAGGTGATGGCTGCAAGGTAAATGCTCCCAAGGGACAAGCACATTTGTATTTGCTTAAAGCAAAGCCTGTAAGCCAATCCCATGGTAGCCTGAAAAGAAAGGAAGCCTTTTGGCCAAAGAGAGTGTCCTGCATCAGTTTCCCGCTCCTTCCGGGCGTGAGATTTTCCACCTCCATTCCCATGGGAGCTGTGATGGGACTTGCAATGTCTGCGGCTTCCCCGGAATTACTTTCTCCAGGCTGATTCCTAGGTCCTGGCATTTCTGGAATGCAAAGAACGCATCTCTGTCCAGTTTCCTCACCAGCTCCTGCAGAGGTGTCTGTGACAGCTGTCCCCTTCAAGGAAGAGCTAAGCAGTAGCCTGGCTGGGCTTAGTGGATGGGATGTGACGGGAGCGCAGCCTGAGCCAGGACTTGAAGAAGGAGCTCCAGTAACCGCCGGCACGTGTTCTTTAGTCCCCCAGGTCCTCCAGAGCTGCGCCGAGTTCATTGAGCAGCACGGCGTGGTGCAGGGGATATACCGCCTGTCCGGCGTCGCGTCCAGAGTCCAGAGACTGCGGTAAGAGTGCTGCGACTGACAGACACAGCTGCCAGCAGGGGCACGTGCCCTGTTGCGGGCGTTCAGAGGCCTGCGGGCAATGCCTTAGCACAAAGAAAAGGTCTCCTTTGGGAACATCCCATCCAGCACAGCTGACGTGGTGCTGCTGGCCGAGTGTTTGTGTTCTCCTGTACATCAGGAAGCCCTTCCAACTCTGGATTGCATTGGGTGTGGCTTTTGACTTGCTTTCCTCTTTCTCAACCATTTTCGTGTCCTTCTCTGCAGCCAGGAATTTGAGTCTGAGCAGGTTCCTGAGCTGACCGTCCGCGACGTTCACAGCGCGAGCTCCCTCTGCAAAATGTACTTCAGGGAGCTCCCGAACCCCCTGCTGACCGACCAGCTGTACGACAAGTTCTCGGTAAGCACAAGGCAACGCCGTTCCTTTACCTCTTCCGTGGGCCTCTTGGGAGATGGCTGCAGCAGTGCCCCAGCTCCGAGGCCCTTCTTCTGTTAGCCCCATGGGGTTTACTCGCATGTCTTTGCCACATCCTGCATGGTGCTGATGCCACTTCTGGTGGCCCCAGGAGGTGGTTCTTTCCATATTCACAATGCTTGCGAGAATTCCTGTGTTGTTTGTTTGTTTGTTTGTTTGTTTGTTTGTTTGTTGCTATTCCCCAACTATTTCTGGAACGGGAAGGGGATTAATAGCCAAGTGTACTTGGAGATGAATGCCCCCTGCGAGGAGCTGAGCTGCCCAACCAGGCTGTAAAGCAGCCCGGTGCTTGGACTCCTTGGCCGTGGTGGCACCAGCTGCGTGCCGCTATGTTCCCCAGATGCCTGTGGGGAGGCCTAAAGTCTTTCTCAGTGCTGACCAGCAGCGTGCTGTCCCCTTGGTTCCCGACCCTGCGGCAGGTATCTCGCCTGATTTGTGTCTCAATCCCTTTCTGCCCTTTTCCAGGATGCTGTTGGTGCCACTACGGAGGAGGAGCGGCTGGTCAGAATGCGGGACGCCATCCAGCAGCTGCCCGCTCCTCACTACAGGTCAGTGCTGCCCTCAGCCCGCTGAGCTCAGCCCTGCTGCACTTCAGAGGGCAAAGTGCAATTCCAGGCTTTGTCTCACGCGAGCAACGGGATGCCTGGGTGTGCTGAAACACTGCATGGGGTTAATTGATGGGGTCAGTTCCTGGGTACGGGGGCACACTTGGTGCAGCTGATGGCTGTGGCTGTGCTGTGCTGGTGCTGGGTGCTGCAGCATGGCACTTGGTCAAGTTGGATCTACTTCATCTTCAGTGACAGTAGCAGTAATAACAACTAGTGTGAATTGAGGTTTGCTTTGTGAGTCGCAGCACGGGATGCTGGCTGGTGCTGAACATTTGCCGCTCTTGTTTCCCAGGACCCTGGCGTATCTGATGAGACACTTGGCCTGTTTGTCTGCGAACAGCTCTGTCACCAACATGCACGCTAAGAACTTAGCCATTGTGTGGGCTCCAAACCTCCTAAGGTAAACTTCTTTTTCCGTTTCAACAGAACGCTTACATCTGTTCTCCAGTAAGATAAAGCAGTCCTCCCTTCTTCTGCACCACATGTGCTCTTCTCCTGTAAAATGTGCAGTGAGTGGCTGACAGCAGAGCAGGAGCCTGGACTGTTCTGCAACCCCACGTGGGCACAATTTCTAGATGAGCATTGCTGCTCTCTTGTTTAGATGGGGCTGGTGTGTCCTTGATCAGCCAGGAGAACTTCTTCAGTGGCATCACTGACTGCCCACTGCGGAAGTCTCCGGAGCTCAGTTTGACAGCTTTGGGCTGCAACAGTTCAGACCCGGGGAAGCGATGTTGGCTGAATGACTTCTAAAACCCGCCTTTTCTACAGATCACAGCAGAGCGAGTCTGCCTGTGCCAGCGGGAGAGCTGCCTGCACGGAACTGCAGACGCAGTCAGCCGTGGTGGAATTCATCATCGACCACACAGAGGTCCTCTTCTGCTCCACATCTGGACCTGACATCGCAGATGGAGCAGGTGAGTGTCTTCCTCCATTAGCTTCATCTTGATCAGACACCTGGATCAAATGCAGGCCTTCTCCAAGTCCTTTGAAATACACTTTTCCTGTCGAGGGGACAGCAGACTTCTGGGCTTAGGTTAGAATCTGGCACCCTGTTGCTGGATGCTGAGAATGTGCAAGCCCAAACGTGACAAGAAGAAAACCGTCACTGTCATTATGATGTTTTGCAAGCAGGTGAAGCTTGATGAACGTGTGGCAGCAAAGCTTTCTGAGTTCACCGTACCTGCTTTTTAGGGTTTTTGTTTGCCTGTTTCGATACAGGGAGCTGCTCTTAATTATGACTGCGTCCTTTGCCATAGACACACCTCTGAGCACATGGTTGTTTTGAGCTGCTCTTCTTGCAGCGGCTCGGAGAAGCAAATCTGAGAGAAACACAGCAGCTCCCCCGGACCTGTGATGGCCGTAGTGCTGCCGCTTTCTGATCCTGGCTCTCACCTGTGGTTTTCCCTCACAGGGCACAGTTCTCTCTCAGGGCCCCAGTCTGTGCAGGCGTCTTCTCCTGCCACAGAGCTGCTCAGCCTGGAGGAGGCGCAGGCACGGAGGCGAGGCCACAGCAGCTCTCCTGTGGTTGTGACAGAGAGCAGGGACATAGAGGTGGAAGAAGGCCCCACAGCTGTACGGGGGAAATTCCACACAGTCATCGACTTTCCACCTGAAAGGTAAAGAGGACTTCCTTTTCCAGTACCTTATCATCATTGTTTGGGTGGGTTTTTGTGGTTTCTTTTTGTCTTGGTTTTTTTTTTTTTTTTTTTTTTTTTTTTTTTTGCCCCCATTATTTCTAGTGCCAAAGCTTGCTGAAAGTCAGTTAAACTGATGGTGCCTGAAGTGTTGCAGTGAATCTGCACTCCCTTTGCACTGTGAGACTGAACTCACATTCAGTTGCCCGCCGGGCTGAGTTTAGCCACACAAGGCTGGCATTCCCTCCTTGCTGGGCAGGCAGTCACGAGCTGCATAAAGCCATGCTGACGTCTATCCCGGCCTGTGCTGGCTGTACCTGGAAACATTGGGGTTTTCCGGACTTGAGGGCCACGTGCCTGAATCCAATTCCAGTTGTCCTCGAAGCAGAGCTGTTGGTCAGACCTGCTGGCACGAGAAACTAGACATGGCAGTGAGATGGGGCCGATGAGCTGTCAGTGTCAGAGTCAGAGATGCTTCTGAAGTTCCACGCACGACTCACACCATTCCCTGTTTTCTCTCTCCAGACCAAGTCCACCCAGCAGGATGAAGGAATCACCAGCTGGCTGTTGGTGTTCCTGCTTCAGCCTGGGAAAACCATCCTCTGTGGCCAAACGCCAACCGCAGCGCCGTCCCAGGGAGCCCTCAGAGACAGACGTTGTAGTGCTGGCAGGTAAGGGTGCAAATCCAGCTTTCAACACCCTGCTTCTCAGCAACGTAGCATTCTTGCTGTCAGTGGGCTTGTATCTCCTTCTAGCGTTCCAGCCCATACCTGACACCTTCAGTTCTCCCCTGATCAAGAACCACTTTTGTAATTCAGCTTGGGAGAGTTTGACACCAAGCCCTGTTCATTCTTTTATAGGTGATTCGAGCTCTTGTCAACCGAGCAGAGCTGGAGCAAGTAGCGATGCTGGGCTGTGTGCTTCCATGAATGGAGAGCTCGCAGGAAGCACAAATGGCTGCGGTTCAGCTGACAGCGTGCCGCATAACAACAGTGGCGCACACAAGGAGCTCATCCAAGTTCAAGCCCTCATTTCTCCCGGCTCTGCTGAAGATGCTGACCTGAGCCTGCCAGACACCACAGGCACCAGCCTGGACTGTGACCCGGTGCCTGTGCAGTGCAGCCCAGCCCAAGCAGAGCCTGAGTGCCCCAACAGCAGCACCTCCATACAGGAGCAGGTCAGCACCAGCGAGGAGAAGCAGAGCCTCTTGGAGGGGGGCTTAGAATCGGGCCTCCAGTCCCAGGCACCGGGCAGCAGCACTGAGAGCTCTGAGCCCCTCTCTCCGTGAGCTTTCCACCCAAGAGAGGACGATTGCCATCTTTACCTGGACCTCTCACGCCCTCCTGTCTTTTCCTTTAATAATAAAAGCACACTTGTGCTCACTCAACGCCTTGACTGCCTGAGGAGTTTTCATTCCCGGGGACTGGGATGAATGCAACACACAGCAAAGCACCTCAGCTTGCAACGCTGAAGCTGTGGGGTGCATGAAGCAGAGCTCCAGGTTTGTTCCCGTTGTGTCTGGCTTCGGGATGTCTGCAGCTCCCATTTGGTACAGTAGCAAACCATCTCTAGCATCCTGGATGCTGCTCGTGATAACCCCAAGCTTCCTGGCGGTGGCTTTGTGATGCCTTTCAGGGCTTTTGGATGCACTGTGATGCCTTGGCTGCTCCCTATCACCTCTCTCCTCCGGCCGCGTCCATTCCTGGCTCCCAACCTCCGAGCTGCCTGCGCAGATCACCTGCAGCCGTGTCCTCATCACGCTGCAGAAGGACGAGCTCATCCTGGCCCGGCCTCTCATTGGTCAGCGGCAGCGCTGTCTCGCCCCTGCCGGCCTCTCATTGGTCAGCGGCAGCGCTGTCCCGCCCCTGCCCGTCTCTCATTGGTCAGCGGCAGCGCTGTCCCGCCCCTGCCCGTCTCTCATTGGTCAGCGGCAGCGCTGTCCCGCCCCTGCCCGCCTCTCATTGGTCAGCGGCAGCGCTGTCTCGCCCCTGCCGGCCTCTCATTGGTCAGCGGCAGCGCTGTCCCGCCCCTGCCCGTCTCTCATTGGTCAGCGGCAGCGCTGTCCCGCCCCTGCCCGTCTCTCATTGGTCAGCGGCAGCGCTGTCCCGCCCCTGCCCGTCTCTCGTTGGTCAGCGGCAGCGCTGTCCCGCCCCTGCCTGCCTCTGGTTGGTACGCGGCAGCGCCGCTCCGCCCCCGGGCGTTCGTTGGTCCGCGGCAGCGCCGCCGGCTGCCATTGGCTGGGGCGCCGTGCGCGGGAGCGAACGTTGGGAGCTGGCAGTTGGAGGCGCGGCTCTCCTCCCAGAGCGCCGCTGCAGCCGCCTGTGCTACCCCGTAGGGGACCGCGGCGGCAGCCGGAGCTGTCCAGGCGGCACCGGGAGGGAAGCCGCGGCAGCTCGGGAGCGAGTGCTGAGGACAGCTGTGCCGGAGGTGTGTTGGAGAGCGGTGCCGGGACGGGGAGGGGGGCTGTGGGGGGCTCTAGGAAGCTGCGGGGAGGCGACGGGTGGGGGAGATATATAGCGAGATGTGAGGCTGTAGGCGCCTGTGAGGTGATGTAGGGGTTATGGGGAGCTGCTGGGGGGAGAGGCAGATACGGGGCTCTGAGGGTGGTGTATAGGGAGGTAGGGGGCTGTGGTGGGCCATAGGGTCATATGGGACTATTGGGGGCTGTTGGGAGCTGTAGGGAGGAAGGAATATGAAGCTGTAGTGCATTGTGGGGGGACTGTAGGCGTGGATATGTAGATTTCTATGAAAAATGAAGCCCCTGTTTTGGGCTGCATTGCAAAAGGGGTGACCAGCAGGGAGAGAGAGGTGATTGTCCTCATCGACTGAGCTCCTTTGAGGCCTCATCTGCAGCGCTGCATCCAGGCCTGGGGCCCGCAGCACAGGAAGGACGTGGAGCTGTGGGAGCGGGTGCAGAGGAGGCACTGAGATGTCAGAGGGCTGGAGCAGCTCTGCTGTGAGGAGAGGTTGAGGGCAGTGGGCTTGTTCAGCCTGGAGAAGAGTAGGCTGCGGGAGACTTCATTGTAGCCTTGCAGTACTTGAGGGGAGTGTATAAGCAGGAAGGGAGCGGCTGTTTACGAGGGTGGATGGTGATAGGACAAGGGGGAATGGTTTTAAAGTGAGACAGGGGAGGTTTAGGTTGATATTAGGAGGAAGTTTTTTGCACAATGGGTGGTGCCACACAAGAACAAGAACAGGTTGCCCAGGCATCAATGATTTATAGGCTGGTTCGGCCCTTATTTTTGTTTTAACTAATGAAGTGCTGGAGAAAGTTTTGGGAAAGTTTCAGGTTGAAGAGTTGGTAAAGCTGTGACAGTATGTAGATGATTTGCTGGTTTGTGGAAAAGAGGAGTCTAAAGTAAAGGAGACTGCAAGTGAAATTGTGAAGTCGTTACTTGTACTGTATGTCTTCAGTGCATTATTTTCTGAAAGTGTGCACCCAAGCAGAGATGTAAGGGATCGTGTGCCTTCAGAGCCTAGAAAAATGTGTCCAGTTTCAGCAAAGTAGGTCTTGGGCACTGTGGTGGATGCATATGTCTGTAATGGGTGTAACATACTGTGACTTGGTTGCATTACTGTGACTAATTGAAGTGGCTTAAGGAAAGGCTGTTTTCTTCTGTTTGTTTATTCCCTTTGCTGAGCTATTTGCACGGAATGAGCTGATGTTGTTGTTGCTGTGGGGTGTCATCAGAAGGATGGGAAAGCGCAGTGTTTGTGTTCACATGAGGTTATAGCAGGGCTATGTCAGACTATCGTGGATGTTCTTTAAGTAGTTTGAGGCTCCTGGAACATGGAAAATAATCATGACAGCTGGCTCTGTCTTCTATCGAGCTCTTAAAAATACTGCTTGAGATAACAGCAGGTGAGATGAAATGCTGAGCAGCATGGGGCTTGTGTCTGCCTTCAATAATTCTTTTCCTAGGCAGTGTGTGTTAAATTTTGTTCTATGGACTGTGACAGAAATCTGGATTGCTCCGTGAGGTGTTAAAACTAGCTTACCTGTTGACTACTGACATAAGGATTAGTTGATTTGAGCTATGGAACTTTCAGCTTTTTTTTAATGGCTGTTTGTAGGTATCAGATAGCAAATAAAACGTAGATCACAGTGGCTGGATTTGTTTTAATCAGGTGCTTCTGACACCATGCAAAACTCTCTTCTGGAGAAAGTTCCAGAAGCTTTCAGTGTTTAATTCTGGCTGTACAATAGCAATTAGTTCAATTTAGAACACATGAAAAGCAAGCTGATAGGGATCTGGTTCCAGGTGGTTTAAATTACAAGAGGGAGATGGTGCAGGTGTAGTAAGTAGGAGGTTACCTTCAAAGTGCCTTCCTGGTTCTCCGTGCTGCTTGATGTTTATTTACGCATTTGTGCTGTGTTCAAGTGCAAGCACTGTAGGGTGTAGAGAGCACTGTAGAATGCCTGGTGCTGCCACGACCAGTCATAGATACTGGAAGGAAAAGTTGTTATGAACTACCGATGGAAAACATGGACAGTTTTGAGGCTTCATCTTGGCAGAAGTTGGTGAGACAGTCCTCTGATAATCAGACAAAAGGTAAACTGGTTTAAAAATGAGTCTTACTTTCAAGAGGGCCTTGTGTGGTCTGGTTGTTTACAGTAATGCAGGACTAGTTGGGTAAATAACTGATTGGAAAACCTGTAAGGGAATTAGGTTGTTTTTTTTAGGTTAGGGTTCTTCCTATTGAATCCAGTACAAGTGCTTGCATGACTGGGAGCCCAACTGTCTGCCGCGGTTGTTCTCATGCTGCCTCTCTGATGTGCTGCCTCTTCAAACTGCTAGGGCTGGCAGCAGCGACCAGCACTAATGCTGCAATTAGAATGGGCGATGCGGAGAAGGCTGTGGCAGAAATGATGAAGCCAGAGGCCCAGCTAGCAGAGGTTTATGCATTTGCTGCCGATCTTTATCCCAAGGAGCTGGCCGCCTTGCAGCAACAAAGCCATGATGTAAGTAATGCATTCTGATGTCTGTGAATTGATATGGATCACCCAATCTGCCTTGTCTGTTTCACTCAATGGGCCTGTCTTGAGTGTTTGTAGAACTGCCTTGATGCTTAGTCTGCTCTGACATGATGCTTCATCTTGAAGTCTTGAGCTACTCGGCACTGTGAGATTCTAGCCATAGTTTTGAAGAGCAAGTGTAATTGATCTGTATTCCCCTTTGTATGCAGGGTAACCTCACCCATGCAGAATTATCTGTTGCTGTAGAGATGCTGTCTTCTGTGGCTGTGATGATCAGGGCTTTGGGTTCAGGGGATGTGAGTGCAGTATGGAGACAAGTGAGCAATCCTGTCCCAGGGCTGACAAGCACTGAGGATGAGAACTGTCAGAGGTGAGTGTTTGGAAGGTTCGTGTCCGTCTTTGATGTTGCTTACGTTCCCGAGAGGTTCGGTTTTCTTTTCTTCCCCTTATACTTCAGGTTCTTTCACTGCTGACTCCAATATTAGTTTATTCTCTCTCGGTTCTTGCAACTTGTCTTTGCATTCCCCGTTTCTTACTAATCTGCTCTGAGTACCGTCTCTCAGAGCTTTATCAAGGTTTCACGACAAAGCTATGTTCTGGCCCTACGAGGTTCTCAATTGCACTAGGCCTGTTCCTGCCCTGTGTTTTTTGTCTGAAACTGTCATGTGGTGTTTTAGTGCTTTTCTGGATTGTTTTGCACTGGAGCTGACCACCTTGCTCACGGTCTTTTGTCTTTTTCCTATTCCTTCTTTCTTTCGTACATGTCAGTTTTAACCCTTGTGTTACTTCTTCCATTTTGTGTTTAGTTCTCGTTGCTGTCTTGTGTGTTCCCTGGCCAGTTTTTCATGACGTGATACTTGCTGGTTTTGATTTTTGTTCTTTGACAGATGTGTGGACGATGTGATGAAGCTGAAAGCTCAGATGCGTGCAGAAGAAAATGAGTTTATCACGTGGAATGATATCCAGTCACGTGTGGATCGTGTGCACTTAGCTGTGCACGAAGAACATGAAAGTAAGTTTTGCTTGATTAGTGCTAGACTGATCCTAGATCATAAGGTGTGCTAAAACTAGGTGCATGCCAACGAACAATCTTGTTGCTTGATTCGTATAGACTGAGATAGTTGCCTTTTGCCACTGCTTCTTGTGTAGCTGAGTTGCCCTGAAAAGGCTGTAATGTAGAGAGGCTTAAATGTTATGTCAGAGCCTGGAATCTTGACTAACTTGCTTCCTGGATCTGCAAATAGACACGGGCTTCCTGTGTGGCTTCAGTTCATCTGATCACGTGACCCGAACAAGTGCACGCCACGTGCATGCGTGCACCAGAGCACTAGTTTTGCAGCCTTGTATTTGTGAGGCATCACAGCAGAAGCCTGGAAGTTCATGTAGTCCAGCTCCTTGTTTCTTGTAACACTCCTATAACCCCTAAAACAATAGAGACAACAGGGAACCCAAACCATCAACCGTAAAACGCAGAGAATTTTATAATGACATCAGTTGACATCTTATGGCATAGTTTTGGTAGGAAACTTTTTAATTCTTTCACCTGTTAGTGTTTCATAGAATCATAGAATGGCCTGGGTTGAACAGGACCATAGTGATCGTCTAGTTTCAACCCCCCTGCTGTGTGCAGGTGGCCAACCACCGGCCCAAGCTGCCCAGAGCCACATCCAGCCTGGCCTCGAGTGCCACCAGGGATGGGGCATCCCCAGCCTCCTTGGGCAACCTGTTCCAGTGCAAATATGTTCAGTTTCTTGTGTGCCCCTGTGCATGGATACTTCTTATCTAGTGTCAGAGGAAGTCCTGAAGCCATAGCGACATGTACCCTTCTGCTGTCCTGAAACTTGGTTTCAAATTCAAGAATGCTTTCTAATGAGGAGCTGTAACATATTGTTGTTTCACAAGGGTAGTCTTTTTCTGCCGCTGTTGGCTAATTAATCAAGGATAATTACTGCTTGTCCTCTGTGCCCTTTCCTAAGTCAAAAGTTGCCGTGTCTGTTTTCCTTCGTTCTTCATGAGATGGAGTAGTGTCAACCGTAGTGTGTGTGTTTTTGTAAGAAAGGTCTTTCTTTTCCTACTTTCCCCCCGCTTTCTGTCATGGGGAGAGCAGCATGCCTAAAGGTGTGCATACTGTGTGTGTACACACTGTAGGAGGAAGCAAGCAGTCTGTACCATAGTCTGCCTAGGTGACGGGGAGTTGTCAGATGAAGGACAGAACAAATGCAGGCATTCTATGGGCTAAGATAATACTGAGAGGGAAATGCAAGTGATGCTGAGACAAAACATAGAATCCTAGAATCACCAAGGCTGGAAAAGGCGTAAAAGATCATCCAGTCCAACCGCTCACCTATTCCCAATAGCTCCCACTAAACCATGTCCCTCAACACAACGTCCAGCCTTTCCTTGAACACCCCCAAAACAAAACATGCTGTTACGGCCTAGACATCACTGTGAAAAGATACTCTGAACACACCTGGGTGCTTTCCTGTGCAACCTACGTTAGTGAGCCTGCTTCTAGTGAGGGGTTTGGTCTACATGATCTCCAGAGGTCCCTTCCAAGCCCTGTGATGATTTTTGTGGATCTGTGATGCTCTAAATGAACTGCCCAACAGTTCAACTTAAACAAATTTCATCTAGTTATTGGTGATGTGGAAACTTAAGGTGAAAGATCTGGCGCGCTAGCAGTCATGGAAGCAAGTAATAGTTAATGTTAGATCTTTTAATAGAAGGCCTACAATTAGGTATTTCTGTGTGTGAGGCTGTGAAATCACTAGTAAAGTAGAATAGAGAACAGTAAGAACAAAAAAATCTAGCACTACCGAATGAGGGAAGAGGAAGAGGAAGAATGGACTGACATTTTGAGTGGGTTTTGTTAAGTGTTCTCTGCAGCTCATTGCTACTACTTGGACACGTTTCAAATTTTGAATTTCAAGTTTTCTGTCAAGAAAGAAATAGAGAAAAAGCATAAATTGGACAATGCTTAGTTGTTGTTTGCTATCTTACTGTATGTTTCTGTGTAAAAACAGTGGAGTCCTGCCTGCAATCTCTCTTAGCGTGAGAGATAAATAGAAGTGTATATTGGAAGCCAGTTTGATGGCATACGTCTGAGAACAGAAGTAGGTATGTGAATATGTAAAATGTACACAGAGCTGATTTTTGCTAAACATCATTTAGAGGTGATGACAATTGATGTGGAAGAATAAGGACAATTCAGAATGACATGAATATGTTTCACCGCGTTCTTGAAAGCCACGGTTAGAAAACAATTCAATGGCCCCGCTTCACAGAACAAGTGAAATGGTGTGCGTTTAAAAAATAGAGTGCAGGACAGAAAGAATTCTAATGGTAGTCTTGGTCCACTACCAGCTGTGACTTTGAATAATGTGTGAAAGGAAGGCTTTCTGTAGATCTTCATACTGTTCTTGAAGTATGCCTCTGTGCACTGCTGTAGATAACAAGTTTCGTGGAATCATGGGACATCCCAAGTTGGGAGCGACTCACGGGGATCATGGAGTCCAACTCCTGGCTCCGCTCTGGACCGCCTAAAAATCAGACCGTATGCCTGAGAGCATTGTCCAAATGCTTCTTGAACTCTGGCAAGCTCATTGCTGTGCCCGCTGCCCTGGGGGAGGCAGTTCCAGTACGGGACCACTGGAAACAGAAATCCAACTCAGATCTCCCCTGTCACATCTCCAGGCTGTTCCCTTGGGCTCTGTTGTTGTTTGCCAGGGAGCGATCAGTGCCTGCCCCTCTGCTGCCCCTGGTCGGGAAGCTGTAGAGCACCACGAAGTTTCCGCTCAGTCTCTTCTCTGGACTGAGGACTTCAGCTGCTCTTCGTATGTGTTCCCCTCTAGACCCTACACCATCTTTGTAGCCATCCTTTGGACACTTTCTCATAGTTTTATGTCCTTTTCATACTGGGGTGACCCAAACTGTACGCCGTACTCAGGATGAGGCCACAACAATGCAGAGTAGGGTGGGACAGTCCCCTTCTCTTGACCTGCTAGTAGTCCTGTGCTTGATGCACTCCAGAATACTGTTGGCCCTCCTGGCTACCTGGGAGCGCTGTTGACTCGTATTCAACTTTCTGTCAACCAAGACCCTCCAATCTCTTTCATCATGGCTGCTCTCCAGCATCTCCCCCCTTAGTCTGTGTGTATAGCCAGGGTTGCCCTTTCCCAGGTGCAGAATCTGTCACTTGCTCGTACTCCATTTCTTGCAGTTGGCGATTGCTCAGCTTTCTAATTTCTCAGGATCTCTGTGCAAGGCCTCTTCACCCTCAACAGATTCAGCAGTTCCTCCCAGTTTAGTGTTGTCAGTCAGCTTGCTCGTAACACCTTCTAGTCCTACATCCAAGTCTTTATGAAAGCATTAAAGAAAGCTGGCCCTAAAATAGAGCCCTGGGGTACGCCTGGAGTGACTGACTGCCAGACCGATGTGACCTCGTTTACTGTGGCTTTTGTGGGCCTGAGCCATCAGCCACTCATTCACCTACTGCATTGTATTGCTGTCTAGTCGTATGTTGGATGTTTTGTCCAGGATTCTGTGAGAAACGGTGCTGAAAACTTTACAGAAATCCAGAAAGCCCTCAACGGGCTTTTCTAGGTGAACTACAGAGGTGACCTTGTCATTAAAGAAAGCATAGTTAGTTAAATGGTCCTTGAAATGGTGCTTTTTTTACAGCAGTCGTATCGTACCGTCTTCTTAGCAGTCCTGGTTCTTGTGGTGTCCCGAGCGTGTACTGTTCCTTAATCTTTGCTCTGTCCAAATGCAGTGCCTGCTATAAAACGTTCCACTTTGTGATTCTCCTACTGCGTGCAGAAGAAAAAGCTGCAGTCTTTGGGTATTTTAACCCAAGTTGTATCCACTCTGAGCTCCTCGCTTTCTTCCACAAGATCTTTGTTGTAAACTCTCCAACTGCGATTTGAACTGTTGCTTCTTTCAGCAAGCAAGAATTGAATATTCAATATACGTTGCATCACACGATCTCCGGGTGTCCATTCCAACCCAAATTACTTTGTGATTTGCTGTAGGTTTGGCATGTGTGACTCAGGCTTTGTTCACATTTAGCTAAGTGTAAGCTATCTATTTATGTCTGTTTTCAGTTAGTTGAACTGTAGTCCTCGCTGTCCCTGGCAGCACCCTCATCTGTTGTAATACAGCTCATAGTACATGCATCCAGTCAATCCTGGAATTTCAGAAGTGAAGGCACTGTATTTTTGAATGGCGTTCTGTGCAAAGCTATAGCTTGGTGTGAAGAGCTTTATTCTGAAGGATTCTTGAAAACTTGTGACTTACTAGCCCTGGCCATTGAGGTTTTGATAATTCTCTTCTAGTGGATTTGAGCTACGTGTTGAAGAACTCAGTTCTGTCCATTCATGTGGTCTCCCCGAGGGATTTTTTTTTCTGCTTTTTCCTTTATTTATTACTATGTCCAAAAATGTGTGGCTTCCTTAAGGTGGAGAAGTGGTCTTGCTTTCTTTGCTAGTAGAAAATGATTGCTACTAAAATGTTGCTATTCTCCGTGGGTATTTGGTTTAGCACCAATAGCACTTTTCTTCCAAAGCACAGTTTCCTGATGATGGTAAAGGATTGGACAAGGATTGGATCTTGTATTTCTTCTTCTATCCCTTTCTCTCTAGGAGTTTTGGCTGTTGGGCTTATCAGCGAGGCGCTGGATGAAGGAGACACCAGAAAAACTCTGCAAGCCTTACAGGTTCCTGCAGCAAAACTGGAGGGTGTAACCCCAAAGGTAGGTCAGCATTATCAGGGCACACTGCTTGGGGCTAAGAGAGAGAAAGCACAGGTGGGTGTAGTTGAAAGTACCTCTCCAGAAGCCTTTGCATCTGTGTACTGAGGGCATTCCTGATGTTGGGAAAAAAGCTGGGAATCAGATGTGGAAATGAAAGGGTGAACGCTGCATGCTATCAGCTGATGTCACGTGGCCAGTTTGGATCTGTCTGTATGAAGGCAAGAGAGATGCAGGCATAACACGTGAATCTTTGTGAACTACAGAGATGGGCTTAAAGATATGAACTGCTTGAGATGGATTGCTCTAGCTAATCGTACGTCCAGAGTGGCACACGTACCTTCTTTTTGGAGATATAAGGAGATGTGTTCAGTTTCATTTGTTTTTATAAGAAGGCAGTGTTTATCCTAATAGTTGTGAATTTCCAAATGCAAGTCTCGTTCAGTCTCCGTTTTTCAGTGCTATTTGTTAAATGTATCCATAGGTGTAGTTACATAAAGCACAAATGAAGTTTGAGAAGTAGGCAAAAAAACTTGTTAGGTGATGAATTTGTTCAGAAGGAGGGGAAAATAGAAAACAAAATATATGCTTCTAGCAAGATGTGTATGAATGCCTGTCACTCACTAGGTGACACTGCAGATGCTATGCATTTTTTGCATGGTGGTTGTCTGTTGTGGTAGCCCAGGACTTCTCCTGACTTAGATGGAGTTGCATCTTGGTGTAACTGGTCTGTATGTACAGGTGAAAATGGAGAGAGGAAGAATGATCTCACCTTACTGCTTTAGGAAGGAAGATGAAATGCTGTATGGGTGGTGTTTGGTTGCCCTGCCTCGGGCAGGGGGTTGGAGATTCGTGATCCTTGAGGTCCCTTCCAACCCTGTGATTCTGTGGTGTACATGCTACTGATTTTTTTTTTTTTTTTTTTTAAACAGATGAGTGGGATGCTATTTTATTTCCTTATGCTTACACAGAAGTAGCAGATGTGCTTCCTTTCAGTTGCCTAAGTGTGTTTAATTTCTTTTTGTAATATCTTTTCAGTTGTGGAGCACATTGTTCTAATTCCAGCAGGGATTTTAGCATAGAGACTGGGATGATGCTGTGTTCAACACTGGTGTTTTTTTTGTATGTTTGTTTGCTTTGTTTTTTTTGACTAAGTGTAAACCTTCACGATGGCAGTGTCCGAAAACTGCGCTGGTGATGAAGATCACTGAGCAGCTTCGTCAGTGGCCCTGAAAGGGTTCATGTTCCTCAGGAACCCATTTTGTGCCGAAGCATTTCCTCCTGCTGAGTGAGAATGAAATAACGAGTTGTTCTTAGTGTGCATGGAAGCTTCTGCCAGGCTGGATTGGTGACTTCAGTTGACGTGAAATTACCTCACTGAGGCATATGTTCAGTGTAGGGCTCCTCCCTGCAACATGGCAGCAATTTCAGAGATGGTGAGATCGTGGTACAGACTAGCACTGTGGGTAGAACAGTTGCTGTCCTGAGTCAGCGTGCTTACTAGCTGGTGACTTCTGTACCTTGGGACTGAGAGGGATTGTAGTTCAGCACAAGGCAGGGGATCTGGCGTATGATGCGATTTCTCACGTGATGAGCAGTGAGAGAAGTGTTAACCCTGCAATGTGTGACAGCGCGTGTCCCTGCTGGGGGGACTGTGACAGGAAATGCACGGGAAAGATCAGAGGGTTTTGATAGTCCTGGGACTGATGACTCTGCTGGTAGAGATGACAGTGCAAGAGTTTGTTCTTGTAAGTCTGCCACCCTTCCCCAACAGGAATTTCTACATTGCTGAAGCAGTCATGGGACTCCTTGGACATTCAGATAAAACTTGTTAAAGGGATGTAGGTTTCAATCCAAAGCAGTGGTAATGTGGAGGGTATGTAAGGAAATGTCAGTTTTCAGTCCTGCCACAGAACTCTTCATGCTGGAATACAGTGGCTCTTTGTGCAGGGTGATTATTAATCCGTGTCAGAAGTCAATGTTTCCTGTGTCCTGTTTGCACATCAGGAGTTGTTGGAGGGATGGCAATTGCTTCTTAAGATCTCCTTCCATAGTAACCCCCAGGAAGCAACAGTGGGGGTGGAGGAGCTGTGCTTGGCAGCTGCTGGACTATTGTTCATGACGTGTATTTTGGGGTTTGCTAAACACTTGTCTCTTGGAAAATTTCTGCGTGTAACGTTATTTAATGAGTTTCTTCAGCCAAAACATAAGATACGGTGTGATCAGTACTCCACAGCAAACGGTCTGTTAAAAGAGAGACTTGAGAGATGCTTTTACTGTTGTACGTTTGTATTTACCCCCAGTACATACAGTGCTTTTTGATTTGCTGGTACAGCAATCTGCAACCCTTTGTGGACGGGACAAGAGCAGCCTGCTGTTGTGTTAGTTACCCATCAGTTTTTGGTTGCTGCTCCTGTATGTGCATTTCCGCTTCCTAAAGTTTCCTTGAACAAGTCCTTGCTGCCTGGTACTGGGAAAGGATTCTTGTTAGTCTATGTTTGTGTCCACCTCAGCGGAACAAAGCTTTTCAGGAAAAGTCCTAGGAGTGCTGGTAGGCAGACACCCAGGTGGCTGTGAGTCGGCAGTGTGCTCGTGCTGCCTGGAAGGCTTCAGTAGAGAGGTGATCCTTCCACTTGGCATTGGTGAGGCTGCTCCTGTACTGTGTCCAGTTCTGCCCTGCCCCCCCAGACAGGAGACAGGAATGTTCTGGAGATAGGCCAGCGTAGGGCCACTGAAGTGCCTGAGGGACTGGAACACCTCTCCGGAGAGGAAAGCTGAGGGTGAGGAGACTCTTGAGTCTAGAGATGAGAGGGCTTGGGGGGAATCTGTTCAGTGTATGTGAAAGCTGGAAGTGAGGATGCAGTTGAGGACAAGAGGCATTGAGTACAAACTGGGGTTCAAGAGGTGCCATCTAAACGTCAGGCAGCACTTTACAGTGGAGGTAACTGAGCAGTAGCGGAGGTCGAGCAGAGAGGGACTGGAGTCTTTTCTGTGGAGTTGTTCAGAAGCCATCTGGATCTGGTCTGTCCTGGATAATGTGCTCTCGGTGTCCGTGCTGGAGCAAGGGGATTGTCCCAGATGAGCTCAGAGGTCCCTTTCCATCTTAAATTGTTCTGTGATTTTCTTTTTGGGGCTCCTTGGAAAGGCACGTCCTGTTGGCAAGTACAGCTTTAGGACTGACCAGTGCAGATTGCTTGGCGTTGGGATGTCCTGATGTTTGTTGGAGTGATACCACTGATGGAACTTGGTGGTGGGAGTTCCTTGTCCTGAGAAGAGTTTTGGCCTGGTAATGCTGTAGTTGCTTCTGCTGATAACAAATGTCCATTATGGCCTTGTGTTGAAATTGATTAGAAAGATACTGGAGTGCTTCCTGTATCCCTTCAGATTGCAATTGCTCAGAGGTGGTGGTTTTGTTTTGCACAACCAGTGACACTCTTCCTCATGCTGCGAATGCTTTCCTCATCATATTCTCTTCAGGACACTCAGGATGAAACAGCTGTGCTTTGGCTCGATGAAACTCAGGACGGGATTCAGAAGGCTAACAGGGACACTGAAGAGTCACAGAGATGTAAGCATTGTGGCAAATACCGTGGTTCAATGCCATTGTCAACCCAATATTCGTCACCAAATGGAAGAATGCGAGCAAGAAATGTACACATGCAAAGGAAATTAGAATACAAGTGTTTGCTTCAGGTAGGTGTAGAAGTTTTTTCTTTCAACAATGAATGTCACAGCCTTTCAATTTCAATTCTTTACATCTTTTTGGAAGCATATGTCGTTGTTCAAGTTGTGCTTGTGACTGTGTTACATCCTAGGCAGAGATACCTATTGAATCTCTGTCAAAGTGTTTGACATTAGCAGATAACTGTGTCTGTCTGTGGTTGGGTAGTCAAGCGTGGGGATGTTCATGTGCGCCGTTCTGGTGCATCTTAGCTTTCATTTGTGTTGTACTGTTGCCTTAATTCTATGAAGTATTTCTCAAAGTACTTTTTTTTTTTTTTTTTTTTTTGCACTAAGTGCAGATAAAAACACAAATCAGTGCAGTTGGCAGGTGGACTGTGCCAAAGAACATTTGGTCAAAAGCAGGATTAAAGTATGCTTCTTTGAGCCAGAATAAGATCTTCAGATACCCTTCTACCTGTGTGTGTGTGAACAGACATTTGCTCAGTGCTGAAAATGACTGTATCTCGTGTTTACTGCATCGGTGAGATACCTGTGGTTGATTTTGTACTGTGTTTGCAACAGAGTTGTGGAGTAGCCCTGGGTTAGCTCTTTCCTCATCTTTTTCTTGTTGATAACCTGTTCTGTGTTCAGGTTGCTATTCTTGCTAGGAACGGTGCAGTCACTGGAAAGGTGCTTTTTGAGTCAGCTGTCTGCTGTACCAGGGCTCTGCAAGAAGAAGCTGCCTTGACTGCAGCTGTTGTCAGAGTACAGCTGAGTGAATGGATAAAAGGTTGTAGAGAAATACTGTCGATAAGTCAGCACCGTAGTAGGACTAAGAGCACACAAAAAAGCGCTGTCAGACACTGTGCCATACACAGATGCACACTGTACTGAAAAGATTGTTGTACACCAAGTTGTCTTTTTTTAACCCGTATTTTTATGCATAAATACAGGAAGGTATTTGTGTCCACTCGCACAGTGCCTTGCTCTCTTGTTTGTTGTGAGTCACTGAGCTCCTGACTGCCCAGGTAACCTGCCTCCTCCTGTTGTTGAAGTTTCCTTAGGAATTCTGGCCGTGAATGAAGCAGTCGATCACGGAGATACCAGCCCTACCGTGAGTGCCTTGCGCTCACCAGATGTGGGGCTGTGCGGAGTCGCTCCAGAGTGTGCAGAGACATAGCAGCGAGAGTTGGCGGAAGTGGAAAGGAGAACAATGGCAACAGGTGAACCCCAAATAGCTAACTGCTAGTGCAGTAAATTCAAGATGATTGCCTGTAGGATGGAAAGCAGAGGGGGAGAAATGTGAGGAGAAGTCTTGCGTTCTGGGTATCTTGTTAGAATCTCATGTTACGGGGAATTGAGGCTGCCTTGTAAGCTGAAGTCTTTGTTAAAGGAAAGAAGAAAAAGGTAGGAAGGAAATGAAAAAGTCAGCAGTGAAATATTCCCCACTTGTAGAATATATTGTGCTTAGGTAGTTGTTGCGGTGGTTCATTGGAATCTGAGGCATTCCTTCTATTGCTTGGAGG
This sequence comes from Tetrao urogallus, assembly GCF_951394365.1. Classification (NCBI taxonomy): domain Eukaryota; kingdom Metazoa; phylum Chordata; class Aves; order Galliformes; family Phasianidae; genus Tetrao; species Tetrao urogallus. Next base: position 64,010 of record NC_136816.1, on the reverse strand, counting down.
AAGGACCCTCTCCATGCGTTTCCTTCTTGTAGTATTTGTATGTGAGGAAGATAGAGACGTGTTTGCTTTCAACATAGCACCATTTCTGCTTTTAGGAGGCAGTGGCAGTGAACGGGTGAAACACTGGGTGAGAGGAGGCTGTCATCATTATCATAACCTGAGGACCAGAGAGGGAGGATGGGATGAGCCGACTGAATTTGTGCAGCATGACACACAGCTGTCACGGGAGGAGATGCAGGTAAAGTACGTGCTCTTTTTCTCTGCAGTTGAAGTTGCCCCTGTTTCAGGCCTTATTGCAACTTTAAGAAGTAATGTTTCACCACAGTAGTGATGTTAGCAAGCTTTGTATCTTATTTCCGTGTTCATTGTCTACTTTGCACGTCAGCACCTGCTGCTGTAGGAGCCCGTTTTGCAGGGGGTTGGACTCAGTGATCCCTGGAGGTCCCTTCCGAGCCCAGTTCTGTGATTCTGTGATTTTTCTCTTTGCTTCTTGCAGCAGTATGGTGCTTGGTGTTTCAGAAGAGAGAAAAGCACGGCGGGCATCAGCTGGATTTCTGTGGCTGGTAAAGCTGTGCCCCTGAGAACTGGGCTGACTGCTGCCCCTGGAAATGTGTGCAAAGTCTGCAGAGGCAGAGGAATGACTTTTCTCTCAAAAGTTGAGCTTGTCTAAGGCAGGTAGGTCACTGCTAGGAGAGCTTCTGCTTTAAAGCATCAAGTTGTATAAGTAAGGTAATTTAAAAAGCAAGCTTGCCAGTTCTTTTTTACCTAAGTGATTTTTTAGCATGGGAAGGTTGGAGAGGCTTTTTGCTAACAGGAGATGGAGGGAGGAAAAGCAAGTGAAAGGCACGCTGTGCACAGCCAGCACACAGCACCTGCACCATTGCCCTGCACAAAGGAGGAGCAGCTCAGCAAGCTTGGCCTGGGCCATGGAAGGGAGCGTGCAAACGTCTGGAGCAGCCCCAGATGGGCTGGTTCTGCAGGTTGTTGTCTGCTGCTGTTTTCTCTCATCCTGTTGTGCTTGGGGGTGGATTTGTTCATGTTCAGAGCTAGCAGGAAGCTCGCACAGCCCTTTGTTTCAGCTGTCCAAGGCTTTGGTCCCTGGCTGCTGGGATGGGGCGTTTGAGGAGTGATGCCTGTGCTGTTGTCCAGCCAAGCTTTGGGGATGAGTCTCGTTACTGGGGCATGTCTGTCAGGGCTGAGGGTGGGGGACCGGGCCAGTGGCGCTTTGCTCTCAGTCTCGGTGTTTGTCTTTGCTCAGGTGGGCAGGTGGTGAACCTCACGAGCCAAAGCCTGCAGATGGGGTTTGCGGAGAAAGAGGTCCTGCAGGCCTTGTGTGGCAGCCACGGAGCTGGAGCGAGGCTGCGTCAGTGTAAAAGCCCAGCAATGCACGGAGGTGTGAAGGTGAGCTGTGGGCTCCAGTAACACAGGAGAGGATGTGCATGTTGGGGGCTTGGATGCTGCTGTGTGTTTGCAGTGACTGTGGGGTAGTTAGCACTGCTGGGTCAGCTTGAGTGCATGGAAAAAGTGTGACGTGTCTTCCGGTTGCACGCTGTGTTCCTCCTGTTGCGTTGAGCTCTTGAGCTCCAGCCCTAAGTGAGGATGCAAGCGCTACCGCAGAAGGGATGGTTGAGATTGGAAGTGCAGTGCAAAGGGCTGGAGCCAGCAGGAGCAGGGATGTGATCATCCCCCTGTACTCAGCTCTGGTGAGTCCTCACCTTGAGTGCTGTGTTCAGTTCTGGGTCCCTGACTACAAGAAGGACACTGAATCCCCGACATATTGCCAGAGAAGAGCAGTGAAGCTGTGAGGGGTGTAGAGCACCAGTCTCATGGGGAGCAGCTGGCTGAGAGAACTGGGGTTATTTAGCCTGGAGAAGAGGAGGCTCAGGGCAGACCTTATCCCTCTCTACAATGAGCTGAAGAGAGATGATGTCGAGGTGGGGGTCGTCCTCTTCTCCCGTGTAAGTAGCGATAGGGCTGGGGGGAACGGCCTCAAGTTGCACGGGGGGAGATTGAGGCTGGATGTTAAGAAACCCTTCTCCACAGGAGTGCCCAGGGAGGTGATGGAGTTACTGTCCCTGCAGGTGTTCAGAAACGTTAGATGTGGCAGTGAGGGATGTGGCTTAGTGGGGAATATTGGTGGTAGGTGGACGGTTGGACTGGATGATCTTGGAGATCTTTTGCAAGCTTGCTAATTCTATGATTCTGTGAAAGGCATCTGCTGGGCGTGTGCTTTGGTGGGTGAGCATCAGGCTGCTGAACAGCAGGCAGCTGTTGTCTGTGCAGACAGCCACATCCATGGGGAGTGGAGGCTTTTTCACCTTAGCCTTGTCTTTCATGTCTCACGTGCAGTAAGTGCTGTTGTTACACACAGCATCTTGGGGGCAACCTTGATTTCTGCAGCCCCGAGCTTTGTGGCACGAGAGCTCTCCGCCATGCTTCTCCCTGTGATGTGTGACCGTATGGAAGGCCTCGCAGAAGCCTGGGTAGGTGATGGCAGTCGCTCCTCCTTTCCCCAGCGATGCTGGAAATAGCGTGGAACGGGACGGGGGGACATCCCAGCCGTGGGTTCCTCTCAGCAGGACTGAGCGGCTGTTCTGATCCTCGTGTTTGAACTTGAGGGAATCTGATGCTAAGTAGAGAAATGAGGGGCTTGTTAATGAAGAAAAAAAGACTGTGTGGCATCTTGTGGTGCAGGATGTTCTCCGAACTGCTGCTAACAGTGCCCAGGATGCTCCCTTTTTGATGGGGAGAGGTTTAGCAGGGATTTCTTAAATGAAAATAGTTTGTTGTGTAATTTCCTTTTCATCGACCTTTCATGCTACTTCTTGATAAGTTATCTTTGGACTATGAATCAATATTTATTATTGAAGAGAATTGAAGAGAATACGTACGCACCCTGCGCCTTCATCTGCACCAAGAATCTTCTAAACATCTTTGCACTGTTTCTTTTTGGCCCTGAGACGAAGCTGTGTGGAATATAGGCTTGGATGCTTTTTCAGTCAGGTGCAGGACACGTAACGCTCATCTGAGTTGTCATGCTGACAAGAACAACGGAGTAGTAAATTTTTCAGGGTTGCGTGCTTTACTTTACTTTTTTTTTTTTTTTTTTTTTTTTTTTTTCCCTCCAGTCATAACCATGGAGCCACAGAAGCGTTACCCAGACAGAAGGAGCCTTTGTCACCTGGCCTTCCTACCAATGACACAGGCAGTGGAAGTCAGCATCCCAAGCATCCATGAAAGCCCTGCACAGGACTGGTGAGAGTTACCCTGGTGCCGTCCTTTGGCAATCTCAGGTCTCTCTGTAAGCTCCCAAGCTGTGTCGTAACTGCTCCCGTGGTGCTGACTCAGCTCTCCCAGTCTTTTGTGGGGGAGAGCTGGAGTTGAACTCCTTCCTGCTTCCTGCCTCTGTCCTCCCTGCTTTGCCCACGGCCCACTGAGCCTCCATCCTTGTTCGGTGTCTTGAATTACTGAGTTGCTTAAGGATTGGGTGGACCAATTAAATTCTTAGCGATGTCTCTAGATCCACGTGTGCACAAAAGCACACTCTGATGCAGTCAGCGTAATGATGAACACACGCCTTGTTTCCTTTAGCCCGTATTTTTAGTTCAGGAGAACAGATTTCTGGAATGATGTTCAGCTTAGCACCAGAATCCCCTTGCCGCCCCCCATTCCAGTCACTCACGAGGGCTTGAGATCCACAGGGAGGAAGTATTGCCGATAATTACAATCCGTGGTTTTGAAACTGATTTAATCTATGGTGTATGATATGAATACTCCTGGTGAATGATGTGGCAAGGCATCCCAGCAATTTTCAACAGGAATACTTCAAGGCAGCTTTTCAAGGTTTCTTTGAGAACTCTCCAAGTCTCCAGGAATTTTAAGCGCCAAGGTTTCTTAGCCTTCCGAATGGCAGTGTTTCTATCGAAGCTGGCAGCCTTTAAACCCAAACCGAAGCTTGCTCATCTCAGTGGAGTTGCCTTAGCTATATTCTAACGCTGCGTGGAAAATGAGTTCCACGTTCACGAGTCCTTTCTGACTCGCTACGTGTTTGATTGCACAGGAAGAAAAGCTTGATGTCTGTGCCAAGGGAGACGTACACCGCACTTGCGCTGCCTGGACGATTTGGAAACTGGAAATTCTGGGGTGTGCTGAAGCATGCCCTCTCAGGTCAGTCTAAGCGTACATAGAGTAGACCTGTCTAACCAAACAGGTAATAGACAGTTAAACCCATTCTGTTGGGAAATACTCTCTGCTTCTAAGTACCTTTAGAACATGAGTTTCTTCAATTAATTACTCAACTCATTTGCTTTTCCTGAATGATCACAGAATCACAGAATTGTAGGGGTTGGAAGGGACCTCCATAGATCATCGAGTCCAACCCCCCTGCCAAAGCAGGTTCCCTACACCAGGTCGCACAGGTAGGCATCCAGGCAGGTCTTGAACATCTCCAGAGAAGGAGACTCCACCACCTCCCTGGGCAGCCTGCTCCAGTGCTCCGTCACCCTCACTGTAAAGAAGTTCTTGCGCATGTTTGTGCGGAACTTCCTATGCTGCAGTTTCCAGCCGTTTCCCCTTGTCCTGTCTCCACTCACCACTGAAAACAGTCTGGCCTCGCCATTCTGCCCCCCCCACACCTTAGATATTTATAGACCTGGATCAGGTCCCCTCTCAGTCTTCTCTTCTCAAGGCTGAACAGACCCAGTTCACTCAGCCTTTCCTCATAGGAGAGATGCTCCAGGCCCATCACCATCTTCGTGGCCCTCCGCTGGACTCTTTCCAAGAGATCCTTGTCTTTTTTGTACTGGGGAGCCCAGAACTGGACGCAGTGCTCCAGATGAGGCCTCACCAGGGCAGAGCAGAGGGGGAGGATCACCTCCCTCGACCTGCTGGCCACGCTCTTTGCAATGCACCCCAGGATGCCATTGGCCCTCTTGGCCACAAGGGCACACTGCTGGCTCATGGCCAACCTGTCATCCACCAGGACACCCAGGTCCCTTTCCGCAGAGCTCCCCTCCAGCAGGTCATCCCCCAGCCTGTACTGGTGCATGGAATTATTCCTCCCCAGATGCAAGACTCTACACTTGCTTTTGTTAAACCTCATCCGTTTTTTTTCTGCCCAGCTCTCCAGCCTATCCAGGTCTGGCTGAATGGCAACACAGCCTTCAGGCGTGTCAGCCAATCCTCCCAACTTCGTATCATCAGCAAACTTGCTGAGGGTGGCCATTATCCCCTCATCAAGGTCACTGATGAAGATGTTGAACAAGACCGGACCCAGCACAGACCCCTGAGGAACACCGCTAGTTACAGGCAAATGATCCTAAGTTCTTTTCTCGGGCTACATCTGCACTCTGCTCAGTCCAAGGAGAATCCCTGCCTGCAGATGCAATGACACAGCATGGCTCACAACCTCATTTTTCATTGCTTACTCTTACGGTAGCTGCCATCCATGTCCGCCCTGCGTATTCTTAGAGCTCTTCTGGAGTCCATGGGGCAGACTTACGGTTGAACTAAAGGGAATTTTCTCATATTGCTCTAGCTCCAGATGATTATCCCTAGTATCATTATATTTAAAAAAAAAAAAAAGGCGTTTTGAAGTAGTGTGATATATATTCTGTGCCTCAGAATGTGGCACGTGTGGCATGAGAGAGTTTTGAGGCCACGAAGACTGCCCAGACAGCATCAGAAGTGTAAGAGCAGAGAGCTATAGGTGATGCAGCGCTATTCGTGCCACCCGCAGGAAGCGGGAGCTGGAACACAATATGGCCAGAAGAGTGATCAGATTGCGTTTGGTAAGGAACTATTTCATTAGTTCTAGAACTTTGGCAAAATGTATATTCAGGATGATGATCAGCATGGCAGGTGCTGGGACCATGCCGAAAGAGAAATGGTCTGAAAACGTCGGTGCAATTTGAAATATATCCCCTTCCACAAAGCCCTCAGATGCATGCTGCAACTGCATCCAAAGCAAGCCAGAGCCCTGTGCTTGTTGTAGCCGGAGCTATCGGTGCCAGGAGTTGCTGCTGTGTTTGCAAGGACGTTGTGTCAGCAGTGTGACGTCAGTGGGGTTGTTTGATGGCAATGAAACAGCTGAATGGTGTACCTCAAGACTAAGAAAGAAGATGGTAGTGGTGACTGTGTGTCTAGGTATAGATAGCTTGATAGAGATATATAGGACTTCAGTGTGGATTTTACATAGGCCCTGCGCTGCAAGGTACGCTGTTGGGAAGCAATGTCCATCTGCCCGAGGGCAGGAAGGCCCTGCAGAGGGACGGCCTGAGGCCAGCCGTACGAGGCTGCCCAGGAGCAAGCGCTGGGTCCTGCGCTGTGGTCATGGCAACCGCATGGCAGCTTCTGCAGGATTGGGCTGAGGTAGAATTCCAACCGCCCGCTGATTCTAGAATGTTGGGGTGTGTGATGGTGGAATCTTCTGGTCCCGTGACATGGTCTTGCCTCCCCACCCTGTCGTCATGGCGGAGCAGCCTGGTGGCCCTTAGTGATGTCACAAGCGGCTGGAATGAGGGGAGGAGCAGTGCGTGCTGCGTCTGTTCATTGGAGCGCTTGAGCTCTGCGTGAGTAGCTCGCTTGTTGCCCTTGTGCAGCGACTGAGTGCCTTCGTTTTCACCCCGTCTTGTGCAGCATCTTGTAGGTAAGCTGAGACAGGGCGTGGGATAGAGGGGTGGGCAGTGAGGTGTTGAGAACTGCTGGCTGGTGGAGCTCGTAGTGTCATACTGCTTACTCTTGACCATCAGACGTAGTTTTTACTCCGTACCTACATTCCAACGCGATGCATAGAGGTGACATTTGTCTCGTGGCTTTTCCCTTGTCTTCTTTGCTAAATGGTGCAAGCTCACTGACCAGCTCTTTCTCTCTGCTCTCTCCTCCCCCTACCTGCTCCCTTGGTGCAGCTTTTGCTCGTGGAAGAACAGAGCAAAGTGACAAGAATCAGCTGCGAGTTCAAGACACTTGTCTACCTTGTTCTGATCTCCTGCCAGGTACGTGCCACGCTTTGTCCTCCCACGTGGTTTAGCAGCCCGCGTCGCACCGTGTTTAGTAACACAGCCCCATCCAGTTTTGATGGGACACTGGTCATGTGTAGGTCTTTTCCGCTTCCCTCCAGCTCAGCTCTCAGAAGGATGTTGTCTGTAGTGCTGTGACCAGCTGGTCTTAAGGAGACCAATCCCTTAGGCAGAGTCCGACCCCCGGTTTGTGCAGAGCTGCACAACATGACCACAAGCACGCGTGCTTCGGCTGTGTGAGTGTGCTGCCCGACAGCTGTGGGGAGCACAGCACAGTCCCCATCTGCTGGCAGAGGGATAGCCACTTGGTCAAATGCTGCCTAGTAGGCTCTCATTTGAATTGACTGAAGATAGTGGCTGTTTCTAGAACATCTGCCTATGCCAGTGGATAACTGAGGGTAGTTCTGAAGAAGTCTCTCAATAGAGCGGTGTGTGAAGAGAGAAAATATGAGGGTGTTTCTTTTCATTCCAGCTTGTCGTGCCTGCTGTGATGGGCGTTGCGTGCAGCGAGATCAGCCGTGGGCCTGACATGGCACGGATGGAGGTAGAGTATGAAGCTCTGATTGGTCTTTGTTCCCTGACTTGAGCCAACAGAGTGAGCTGCAGGTGTGCTCTCCTGCTTTTCAAGAGAGGCAGAGTCCTTCCAGCTCTATCTGTGTCCTGAAAAGCTGCCTTAAAAGCTTCATGTCCTTGCTGCGGGCATCTAGATGGCCGTGGAAGTCGTAGTACCGACAGAATCAGATGCGGCGTTATAAACGTGCGGAAGCATTTTCCCCGTCCTGCCTGGATGTTGTCACCCACAGACAAAGTGTTGTTCTCATATTCAGCAAGTGAAAGGAAGCTGGCACTTGTAGTGAGCCAAGGATTGGGTCAGTGGCCCAGCTGCTGTGTCCAGTCCACGGCTGAGGTCTCCAGGCAATAGGTGACAGGAAGTGAGCAGACTCTTACGCTCCTCTTTGGGAAGGCAGTAGTGCAAGCGTGGCAAGTTTATGAAACTGCCGGAGCCGTCTTGGTTGTGGAGTTTGTCCTCTTAGTCTGGGTAGAGAGATGCATCTTTGCACTGCCTGGCAATAGTGCTGCGCGTCGGGAAGAGAAACAGCTGTTATTAGACTTGCAGTTTCTTGTTAAGCGCTCGTGATAAGGACCGAGTGCATTTCCTGCAGCTTTCTCTGCCGATGTGCTCCTCACCCTGAAATCCTCCTTGCAGCCCTCAGCTCCTCACCGTGGCCTGTGCTCTCTGTTTCAGACTGAGAACAACGGGAAGCCCCTGCTGGTCTGTGAGGAGTCATCTCTTAATATTCCAGCTATTGGTGCTGCCCATGTTCTCAAGAGATACGTTGCCCAGGCACCGGATGAACTCTCCTTGGAGGTAAGCAGTTAAAGGCGTTCCTAGTTGTCGTGTACAGAAGAGTATAAGGTGTGAACGCTCAGGAATATTCTCTGAGACCTTCAGAGTGTTTGGTGAGGTGAAGCCCAGAAGATTCAGTTCCAGATTAGACTTGCAGTGGGTTGGACGCAGGGAGGAGTTCAGCCATCTCCAAACTATGGCTCTATTTGGCATTGGAATCTTCTGATCAAAGAGCTACTGCCCAGTGTTGTAGCCTGGTCTCTGAGCGATGGCAGACCAGTGTATGGAGTGTGCAGATCTGTTCAGGATCTGTTCCGCTGACTTATGCCTGCAGTTTAATTGGAGCTCTCCCTTTGGCCAAGAGCCTGCTGCTTTTGAGAACCATTTCATACCGAACAGCTGAATTCTGTATGTTGTGTATTGTAGTGACTCTTCTACCTCCACGTTCAGTTGTACAACCGCAAATGCCTGAAGAGCTGCACTGGTGCAATGGCTCTCAAGCTTGACGATATTGGGCAGTGCAGAAGAATGCAGTCATTTGAGCTGCGCTTTCCTCCCAGCCGTGCTGAAGCTGGGATTGACGTTGCAATCTCTTGCAGGTGGGAGACCTCGTGTGCGTCATCGATATGCCACCTCAGGAGCTGAGCCCCCGCTGGAGAGGCAAGCACGGCTTTCAGGTAGGCACAAGCTTCAGACGTGAGAGCGCAACTTCGGTCGAGGCAGGAATCTCAGCTTAGAGCTGCCCTGCCTGCACAGCATGGCTCCACATGGAAAATGGTTTCCCTGTGTTGGTGTCAGGGGACTTTGCCTTTTGCTGTGGGCTTAGGCCAGAGCTGAAAGTTGGTCTTTGTAGCAAACTGTCTCCTCAATTAACTTAGAAAGAAGAGCCCTCACAACATGCATCAGGTCACGGCCACTGAACCGCACCTTTGGAAATGCAGCAGCTAGGACACGTGTTTCAGTGTCTCTGAGCACTTGTGCTTGCACCCATGCAGAAGGTGAAGTCAGTGTCTTTCAGGAAGTCGCTGCCTGTCAGCTGAGATGAGGCAGGGTAACAGAGCCTCTGCGTGCTTGCTGCTGCTGCTGGCTGCCGAACGCTGGGTAGCTCAGAGCTGGGGATGGCAGCTGCATCTCAGTCAGCAAGCAGAAAGTTCATAGGCTGTGCTAACTCAGATCTAGCTGCATCAATCTATCATAATCTATAGCTTCTGTATGAAGTCTTTCCCTTCGGGCACGCTTGAGATTTAGGGGCGCATAGCATACTTGTCCTTTCCCTGCTCCATATGCAGTTACAAGGATAATTGGCTGCCGGTTTTGAATAATTATTAATTTTAAGCAGGCCATTTTTTGTTTGATTGTCTTACGGAGCACCCGGCAGGCACGTTATGAGGAAAATGTGATGTTTGAACAGTTCAGGCCTGAGAAACGCTGCCTTCAGTATCGCACCTCTCTTCTTCTTCTTGTTACAGGTTGGATTTTTCCCCAGTGAGTGTGTGGAGCTCATTAACGGAAAAGTCCCGGAGAGTCTCATCAATTCAGTGCCAAAGCCAGGTACGATGATCCATTTGATGGTGCAGGGAAGCAAAATGGAGTCTTTTTTGGGTGTGTTCCGTGGTTAATACCTCCCTTATCCTTCCCACCTTATCCTCTGTGCTGATGATCCTTCATGCATAGCACGGGGCGTATGGCTGGTGTTTTGTAGGCAGCTAGAATGAGGGAAGGCAAAGGCAGTTCTCCTGCAAGTCAGTACGAGGCTGAGAACAGCCAGCGTCCCTGGTTCCCTGGGGAAATCCTAAAATGCTTGTAGAATAGCTTGGGAATGGAAGGGAGCTCAAGGATCATCAAGCTCCAAGCCCCCTGCCTCAAGCTGGGCTGCCAACCAAGCTCCACATTTAATGTGGGACTGGACCAGGCTGCCCAGGGCCCCATCCAGTCTGGCCTTGGACTCCTCCAGGGTTGGGGAAAATCCATTTTTGTACGCACTTGCTCATCATGTTCTTCCCGTTTTGAGGTGCTCTGTAGAATGTGTTGTGCTCGGCCTCGTCCAACGGAGCCAAGCCTAAAATGAACTGGTTTCTTCCTTTTGTTGTGCAGTGCCAAAGAAGCGCGGCAAGCTCCTCACCTTCCTTCGTTCCGTGGTGAAGGCCCGCCCAAAGCAACAGAAAGAGCGGGAGGTGGAGAAGGAAAGGGTGTTTGGCCGTGACCTGGGAGAGCATCTTCTCCACTCTGGTCGTGATGGTAAGGGACAGCCCATTCCTGAGAGCTTCCCTGTTTGGGAACCTAAAGATGAAAGGGAGATGGTATCTAGCAAGGGGCAGGTTGATACCAGTGGAGAAACGGGGAATGGGAGTTGACGACTGAAAGATCAACTGAGTAGGTGATGGCTGCAAGGTAAATGCTCCCAAGGGACAAGCACATTTGTATTTGCTTAAAGCAAAGCCTGTAAGCCAATCCCATGGTAGCCTGAAAAGAAAGGAAGCCTTTTGGCCAAAGAGAGTGTCCTGCATCAGTTTCCCGCTCCTTCCGGGCGTGAGATTTTCCACCTCCATTCCCATGGGAGCTGTGATGGGACTTGCAATGTCTGCGGCTTCCCCGGAACTACTTTCTCCAGGCTGATTCCTAGGTCCTGGCATTTCTGGAATGCAAAGAACGCATCTCTGTCCAGTTTCCTCACCAGCTCCTGCAGAGGTGTCTGTGACAGCTGTCCCCTTCAAGGAAGAGCTAAGCAGTAGCCTGGCTGGGCTTAGTGGATGGGATGTGACGGGAGCGCAGCCTGAGCCAGGACTTGAAGAAGGAGCTCCAGTAACCGCCGGCACGTGTTCTTTAGTCCCCCAGGTCCTCCAGAGCTGCGCCGAGTTCATTGAGCAGCACGGCGTGGTGCAGGGGATATACCGCCTGTCCGGCGTCGCGTCCAGAGTCCAGAGACTGCGGTAAGAGTGCTGCGACTGACAGACACAGCTGCCAGCAGGGGCACGTGCCCTGTTGCGGGCGTTCAGAGGCCTGCGGGCAATGCCTTAGCACAAAGAAAAGGTCTCCTTTGGGAACATCCCATCCAGCACGGCTGACGTGGTGCTGGTGGCCGAGTGTTTGTGTTCTCCTGTACATCAGGAAGCCCTTCCAACTCTGGATTGCATTGGGTGTGGCTTTTGACTTGCTTTCCTCTTTCTCAACCATTTTCGTGTCCTTCTCTGCAGCCAGGAATTTGAGTCTGAGCAGGTTCCTGAGCTGACCGTCCGTGACGTTCACAGCGCGAGCTCCCTCTGCAAAATGTACTTCAGGGAGCTCCCGAACCCCCTGCTGACCGACCAGCTGTACGACAAGTTCTCGGTAAGCACAAGGCAACGCCGTTCCTTTACCTCTTCCCTGGGCCTCTTGGGAGATGGCTGCAGCAGTGCCCCAGCTCCGAGGCCCTTCTTCTGTTATCCCCATGGGGTTTACTCGCATGTCTTTGCCACATCCTGCATGGTGCTGATGCCACTTCTGGTGGCCCCAGGAGGTGGTTCTTTCCATATTCACAATGCTTGCGAGAATTCCTGTGTTGTTTGTTTGTTTGTTTGTTTGTTTGTTTGTTTGTTGCTATTCCCCAACTATTTCTGGAACGGGAAGGGGATTAATAGCCAAGTGTACTTGGAGATGAATGCCCCGTGCGAGGAGCTGAGCTGCCCAACCAGGCTGTAAACCGGCCCGGTGCTTGGACTCCTTGGCCGTGGTGGCACCAGCTGCGTGCCGCTATGTTCCCCAGATGCCTGTGGGGAGGCCTAAAGTCTTTCTCAGTGCTGACCAGCAGCGTGCTGTCCCCTTGGTTCCCGACCCTGCGGCAGGTATCTCGCCTGATTTGTGTCTCAATCCCTTTCTGCCCTTTTCCAGGATGCAGTTGGTGCCACTACGGAGGAGGAGCGGCTGGTCAGAATGCGGGACGCCATCCAGCAGCTGCCCGCTCCTCACTACAGGTCAGTGCTGCCCTCAGCCCGCTGAGCTCAGCCCTGCTGCACTTCAGAGGGCAAAGTGCAATTCCAGGCTTTGTCTCACGCGAGCAACGGGATGCCTGGGTGTGCTGAAACACTGCATGGGGTTAATTGATGGGGTCAGTTCCTGGGTACGGGGGCACACTTGGTGCAGCTGATGGCTGTGGCTGTGCTGTGCTGGTGCTGGGTGCTGCAGCGTGGCACTTGGTCAAGTTGGATCTACTTCATCTTCAGTGACAGTAGCAGTAATAACAACTAGTGTGAATTGAGGTTTGCTTTGTGAGTCGCAGCACGGGATGCTGGCTGGTGCTGAACATTTGCCGCTCTTGTTTCCCAGGACCCTGGCGTATCTGATGAGACACTTGGCCTGTTTGTCTGCGAACAGCTCTGTCACCAACATGCACGCTAAGAACTTAGCCATTGTGTGGGCTCCAAACCTCCTAAGGTAAACTTCTTTTTCCGTTTCAACAGAACGCTTACATCTGTTCTCCAGTAAGATAAAGCAGTCCTCCCTTCTTCTGCACCACATGTGCTCTTCTCCTGTAAAATGTGCAGTGAGTGGCTGACAGCAGAGCAGGAGCCTGGACTGTTCTCCAACCCCACGTGGGCACAATTGCTAGATGAGCATTGCTGCTCTCTTGTTTAGATGGGGCTGGTGTGTCCTTGATCAGCCAGGAGAACTTCTTCAGTGGCATCACTGACTGCCCACTGCGGAAGTCTCCGGAGCTCAGTTTGACAGCTTTGGGCTGCAACAGTTCAGACCCGGGGAAGCGATGTTGGCTGACTGACTTCTAAAACCCGCCTTTTCTACAGATCACAGCAGAGCGAGTCTGCCTGTGCCAGCGGGAGAGCTGCCTGCACGGAACTGCAGACGCAGTCAGCCGTGGTGGAATTCATCATCGACCACACAGACGTCCTCTTCTGCTCCACATCTGGACCTGACATCGCAGATGGAGCAGGTGAGTGTCTTCCTCCATTAGCTTTATCTTGATCAGACACCTGGATCAAATGCAGGCCTTCTCCAAGTCCTTTGAAATACACTTTTCCTGTCGAGGGGACAGCAGACTTCTGGGCTTAGGTTAGAATCTGGCACCCTGTTGCTGGATGCTGAGAATGTGCAAGCCCAAACGTGACAAGAAGAAAACCGTCACTGTCATTATGATGTTTTGCAAGCAGGTGAAGCTTGATGAACGTGTGGCAGCAAAGCTTTCTGAGTTCACCGTACCTGCTTTTTAGGGTTTTTGTTTGCCTGTTTCGATACAGGGAGCTGCTCTTAATTATGACTGCGTCCTTTGCCATAGACACACCTCTGAGCACATGGTTGTTTTGAGCTGCTCTTCTTGCAGCGGCTCGGAGAAGCAAATCTGAGAGAAACACAGCAGCTCCCCCGGACCTGTGATGGCCGTAGTGCTGCCGCTTTCTGATCCTGGCTCTCACCTGTGGTTTTCCCTCACAGGGCACAGTTCTCTCTCAGGGCCCCAGTCTGTGCAGGCGTCTTCTCCTGCCACAGAGCTGCTCAGCCTGGAGGAGGCGCAGGCACGGAGGCGAGGCCACAGCAGCTCTCCTGTGGTTGTGACAGAGAGCAGGGACATAGAGGTGGAAGAAGGCCCCACAGCTGTACGGGGGAAATTCCACACAGTCATCGACTTTCCACCTGAAAGGTAAAGAGGACTTCCTTTTCCAGTACCTTATCATCATTGTTTGGGTGGGTTTTTGTGGTTTCTTTTTGTCTTGGTTTTTTGTGTTTTTTTTTTTTTTTTTTTTTTGCCCCCATTATTTCTAGTGCCAAAGCTTGCTGAAAGTCAGTTAAACTGATGGTGCCTGAAGTGTTGCAGTGAATCTGCACTCCCTTTGCACTGTGAGACTGAACTCACATTCAGTTGCCCGCCGGGCTGAGTTTAGCCACACAAGGCTGGCATTCCCTCCTTGCTGGGCAGGCAGTCACGAGCTGCATAAAGCCATGCTGACGTCTATCCCGGCCTGTGCTGGCTGTACCTGGAAACATTGGGGTTTTCCGGACTTGAGGGCCACGTGCCTGAATCCAATTCCAGTTGTCCTGGAAGCAGAGCTGTTGGTCAGACCTGCTGGCACGAGAAACTAGACATGGCAGTGAGATGGGGCCGATGAGCTGTCAGTGTCAGAGTCAGAGATGCTTCTGAAGTTCCACGCACGACTCACACCATTCCCTGTTTTCTCTCTCCAGACCAAGTCCACCCAGCAGGATGAAGGAATCACCAGCTGGCTGTTGGTGTTCCTGCTTCAGCCTGGGAAAACCATCCTCTGTGGCCAAACGCCAACCGCAGCGCCGTCCCAGGGAGCCCTCAGAGACAGACGTTGTAGTGCTGGCAGGTAAGGGTGCAAATCCAGCTTTCAACACCCTGCTTCTCAGCAACGTAGCATTCTTGCTGTCAGTGGGCTTGTATCTCCTTCTAGCGTTCCAGCCCATACCTGACACCTTCAGTTCTCCCCTGATCAAGAACCACTTTTGTAATTCAGCTTGGGAGAGTTTGACACCAAGCCCTGTTCATTCTTTTATAGGTGATTCGAGCTCTTGTCAACCGAGCAGAGCTGGAGCAAGTAGCGATGCTGGGCTGTGTGCTTCCATGAATGGAGAGCTCGCAGGAAGCACAAATGGCTGCGGTTCAGCTGACAGCGTGCCGCATAACAACAGTGGCGCACACAAGGAGCTCATCCAAGTTCAAGCCCTCATTTCTCCCGGCTCTGCTGAAGATGCTGACCTGAGCCTGCCAGACACCACAGGCACCAGCCTGGACTGTGACCCGGTGCCTGTGCAGTGCAGCCCAGCCCAAGCAGAGCCTGAGTGCCCCAACAGCAGCACCTCCATACAGGAGCAGGTCAGCACCAGCGAGGAGAAGCAGAGCCTCTTGGAGGGGGGCTTAGAATCGGGCCTCCAGTCCCAGGCACCGGGCAGCAGCACTGAGAGCTCTGAGCCCCTCTCTCCGTGAGCTTTCCACCCAAGAGAGGACGATTCCCATCTTTACCTGGACCTCTCACGCCCTCCTGTCTTTTCCTTTAATAATAAAAGCACACTTGTGCTCACTCAACGCCTTGACTGCCTGAGGAGTTTTCATTCCCGGGGACTGGGATGAATGCAACACACAGCAAAGCACCTCAGCTTGCAACGCTGAGGCTGTGGGGTGCATGAAGCAGAGCTCCAGGTTTGTTCCCGTTTTGTCTGGCTTCGGGATGTCTGCAGCTCCCATTTGGTACAGTAGCAAACCATCTCTAGCATCCTGGATGCTGCTCGTGATAACCCCAAGCTTCCTGGCGGTGGCTTTGTGATGCCTTTCAGGGCTTTTGGATGCACTGTGATGCCTTGGCTGCTCCCTATCACCTCTCTCCTCCGGCCGCGTCCATTCCTGGCTCCCAACCTCCGAGCTGCCTGCGCAGATCACCTGCAGCCGTGTCCTCATCATGCTGCAGAAGGATGAGCTCATCCTGGCCCGGCCTCTCATTGGTCAGGGGCAGCGCTGTCCCGCCCCTGCCCGCCTCTCATTGGTCAGCGGCAGCGCTGTCCCGCCCCTGCCCGTCTCTCATTGGTCAGCGGCAGCGCTGTCCCGCCCCTGCCCGTCTCTCATTGGTCAGCGGCAGCGCTGTCCCGCCCCTGCCCGTCTCTCGTTGGTCAGCGGCAGCGCTGTCCCGCCCCTGCCTGCCTCTGGTTGGTACGCGGCAGCGCCGCTCCGCCCCCGGGCGTTCGTTGGTCCGCGGCAGCGCCGCCGGCTGCCATTGGCTGGGGCGCCGTGCGCGGGAGCGAACGTTGGGAGCTGGCAGTTGGAGGCGCGGCTCTCCTCCCAGAGCGCCGCTGCAGCCGCCTGTGCTACCCCGTAGGGGACCGCGGCGGCAGCCGGAGCTGTCCAGGCGGCACCGGGAGGGAAGCCGCGGCAGCTCGGGAGCGAGTGCTGAGGACAGCTGTGCCGGAGGTGTGTTGGAGAGCGGTGCCGGGACGGGGAGGGGGGCTGTGGGGGGCTCTAGGAAGCTGCGGGGAGGCGACGGGTGGGGGAGATATATAGCGAGATGTGAGGCTGTAGGCGCCTGTGAGGTGATGTAGGGGTTATGGGGAGCTGCTGGGGGGAGAGGCAGATACGGGGCTCTGAGGGTGGTGTATAGGGAGGTAGGGGGCTGTGGTGGGCCATAGGGTCATATGGGACTATTGGGGGCTGTTGGGAGCTGTAGGGAGGAAGGAATATGAAGCTGTAGTGCATTGTGGGGGGACTGTAGGCGTGGATATGTAGATTTCTATGAAAAATGAAGCCCCTGTTTTGGGCTGCATTGCAAAAGGGGTGACCAGCAGGGAGAGAGAGGTGATTGTCCTCATCGACTGAGCTCCTTTGAGGCCTCATCTGCAGCGCTGCATCCAGGCCTGGGGCCCGCAGCACAGGAAGGACGTGGAGCTGTGGGAGCGGGTGCAGAGGAGGCACTGAGATGTCAGAGGGCTGGAGCAGCTCTGCTGTGAGGAGAGGTTGAGGGCAGTGGGCTTGTTCAGCCTGGAGAAGAGTAGGCTGCGGGAGACTTCATTGTAGCCTTGCAGTACTTGAGGGGAGTGTATAAGCAGGAAGGGAGCGGCTGTTTACGAGGGTGGATGGTGATAGGACAAGGGGGAATGGTTTTAAAGTGAGACAGGGGAGGTTTAGGTTGATATTAGGAGGAAGTTTTTTGCACAATGGGTGGTGCCACACAAGAACAAGAACAGGTTGCCCAGGCATCAATGATTTATAGGCTGGTTCGGCCCTTATTTTTGTTTTAACTAATGAAGTGCTGGAGAAAGTTTTGGGAAAGTTTCAGGTTGAAGAGTTGGTAAAGCTGTGACAGTATGTAGATGATTTGCTGGTTTGTGGAAAAGAGGAGTCTAAAGTAAAGGAGACTGCAAGTGAAATTGTGAAGTCGTTACTTGTACTGTATGTCTTCAGTGCATTATTTTCTGAAAGTGTGCACCCAAGCAGAGATGTAAGGGATCGTGTGCCTTCAGAGCCTAGAAAAATGTGTCCAGTTTCAGCAAAGTAGGTCTTGGGCACTGTGGTGGATGCATATGTCTGTAATGGGTGTAACATACTGTGACTTGGTTGCATTACTGTGACTAATTGAAGTGGCTTAAGGAAAGGCTGTTTTCTTCTGTTTGTTTATTCCCTTTGCTGAGCTATTTGCACGGAATGAGCTGATGTTGTTGTTGCTGTGGGGTGTCATCAGAAGGATGGGAAAGCGCAGTGTTTGTGTTCACATGAGGTTACAGCAGGGCTATGTCAGACTATCGTGGATGTTCTTTAAGTAGTTTGAGGCTCCTGGAACATGGAAAATAATCATGACAGCTGGCTCTGTCTTCTATCGAGCTCTTAAAAATACTGCTTGAGATAACAGCAGGTGAGATGAAATGCTGAGCAGCATGGGGCTTGTGTCTGCCTTCAATAATTCTTTTCCTAGGCAGTGTGTGTTAAATTTTGTTCTATGGACTGTGACAGAAATCTGGATTGCTCTGTGAGGTGTTAAAACTAGCTTACCTGTTGACTACTGACATAAGGCTTAGTTGATTTGAGCTATGGAACTTTCAGCTTTTTTTTTAATGGCTGTTTGTAGGTATCAGATAGCAAATAAAACGTAGATCACAGTGGCTGGATTTGTTTTAATCAGGTGCTTCTGACACCATGCAAAACTCTCTTCTGGAGAAAGTTCCAGAAGCTTTCAGTGTTTAATTCTGGCTGTACAATAGCAATTAGTTCAATTTATAACACATGAAAAGCAAGCTGATAGGGATCTGGTTCCAGGTGGTTTAAATTACAAGAGGGAGATGGTGCAGGTGTAGTAAGTAGGAGGTTACCTTCAAAGTGCCTTCCTGGTTCTCCGTGCTGCTTGATGTTTATTTACGCATTTGTGCTGTGTTCAAGTGCAAGCACTGTAGGGTGTAGAGAGCACTGTAGAATGCCTGGTGCTGCCACGACCAGTCATAGATACTGGAAGGAAAAGTTGTTATGAACTACCGATGGAAAACATGGACAGTTTTGAGGCTTCATCTTGGCAGAAGTTGGTGAGACAGTCCTCTGATAATCAGACAAAAGGTAAACTGGTTTAAAAATGAGTCTTACTTTCAAGAGGGCCTTGTGTGGTCTGGTTGTTTACAGTAATGCAGGACTAGTTGGGTAAATAACTGATTGGAAAACCTGTAAGGGAATTAGGTTGTTTTTTTTAGGTTAGGGTTCTTCCTATTGAATCCAGTACAAGTGCTTGCATGACTGGGAGCCCAACTGTCTGCCGCGGTTGTTCTCATGCTGCCTCTCTGATGTGCTGCCTCTTCAAACTGCTAAGGCTGGCAGCAGCGACCAGCACTAATGCTGCAATTAGAATGGGCGATGCGGAGAAGACTGTGGCAGAAATGATGAAGCCAGAGGCCCAGCTAGCAGAGGTTTATGCATTTGCTGCCGATCTTTATCCCAAGGAGCTGGCCGCCTTGCAGCAACAGAGCCATGATGTAAGTAATGCATTCTGATGTCTGTGAATTGATATGGATCACCCAATCTGCCTTGTCTGTTTCACTCAATGGGCCTGTCTTGAGTGTTTGTAGAACTGCCTTGATGCTTAGTCTGTTCTGACGTGATGCTTCATCTTGAAGTCTTGAGCTACTCGGCACTGTGAGATTCTAGCCATAGTTTTGAAGAGCAAGTGTAATTGATCTGTATTCCCCTTTGTATGCAGGGTAACCTCACCCATGCAGAATTATCTGTTGCTGTAGAGATGCTGTCTTCTGTGGCTGTGATGATCAGGGCTTTGGGTTCAGGGGATGTGAGTGCAGTATGGAGACAAGTGAGCAATCCTGTCCCAGGGCTGACAAGCACTGAGGATGAGAACTGTCAGAGGTGAGTGTTTGGAAGGTTCGTGTCCGTCTTTGATATTGCTTACATTCCCGAGAGGTTCGGTTTTCTTTTCTTCCCCTTATACTTCAGGTTCTTTCACTGCTGACTCCAATATTAGTTTATTCTCTCTCGGTTCTTGCATCTTGTCTTTGCATTCCCCGTTTCTTACTAATCTGCTCTGAGTACCGTCTCTCAGAGCTTTATCAAGGTTTCACGACAAAGCTATGTTCTGGCCCTACGAGGTTCTCAATTGCACTAGGCCTGTTCCTGCCCTGTGTTTTTTGTCTGAAACTGTCATGTGGTGTTTTAGTGCTTTTCTGGATTGTTTTGCACTGGAGCTGACCACCTTGCTCACGGTCTTTTGTCTTTTTCCTATTCCTTCTTTCTTTCGTATATGTCAGTTTTAACCCTTGTGTTACTTCTTCCATTTTGTGTTTAGTTCTCGTTGCTGTCTTGTGTGTTCCCTGGCCAGTTTTTCATGACGTGATACTTGCTGGTTTTGATTTTTGTTCTTTGACAGATGTGTGGACGATGTGATGAAGCTGAAAGCTCAGATGCGTGCAGAAGAAAATGAGTTTATCACGTGGAATGATATCCAGTCACGTGTGGATCGTGTGCACTTAGCTGTGCACGAAGAACATGAAAGTAAGTTTTGCTTGATTAGTGCTAGACTGATCCTAGATCATAAGGTGTGCTAAAACTAGGTGCATGCCAACGAACAATCTTGTTGCTTGATTCGTATAGACTGAGATAGTTGCCTTTTGCCACTGCTTCTTGTGTAGCTGAGTTGCCCTGAAAAGGCTGTAATGTAGAGAGGCTTAAATGTTATGTCAGAGCCTGGAATCTTGACTAACTTGCTTCCTGGATCTGCAAATAGACACGGGCTTCCTGTGTGGCTTCAGTTCATCTGATCACGTGACCCGAACAAGTGCACGCCACGTGCATGCGTGCACCAGAGCACTAGTTTTGCAGCCTTGTATTTGTGAGGCATCACAGCAGAAGCCTGGAAGTTCATGTAGTCCAGCTCCTTGTTTCTTGTAACACTCCTATAACCCCTAAAACAATAGAGACAACAGGGAACCCAAACCATCAACCGTAAAACGCAGAGAATTTTATAATGACATCAGTTGACATCTTATGGCATAGTTTTGGTAGGAAACTTTTTAATTCTTTCACCTGTTAGTGTTTCATAGAATCATAGAATGGCCTGGGTTGAACAGGACCATAGTGATCGTCTAGTTTCAACCCCCCTGCTGTGTGCAGGTGGCCAACCACCGGCCCAAGCTGCCCAGAGCCACATCCAGCCTGGCCTCGAGTGCCACCAGGGATGGGGCATCCCCAGCCTCCTTGGGCAACCTGTTCCAGTGCAAATATGTTCAGTTTCTTGTGTGCCCCTGTGCATGGATACTTCTTATCTAGTGTCAGAGGAAGTCCTGAAGCCATAGCGACATGTACCCTTCTGCTGTCCTGAAACTTGGTTTCAAATTCAAGAATGCTTTCTAATGAGGAGCTGTAACATATTGTTGTTTCACAAGGGTAGTCTTTTTCTGCCGCTGTTGGCTAATTAATCAAGGATAATTACTGCTTGTCCTCTGTGCCCTTTCCTAAGTCAAAAGTTGCCGTGTCTGTTTTCCTTCGTTGTTCCTGAGATGGAGTAGTGTCAACCGTAGTGTGTGTGTTTTTGTAAGAAAGGTCTTTCTTTTCCTACTTTCCCCCCGCTTTCTGTCATGGGGAGAGCAGCATGCCTAAAGGTGTGCATACTGTGTGTGTACACACTGTAGGAGGAAGCAAGCAGTCTGTACCATAGTCTGCCTAGGTGACGGGGAGTTGTCAGATGAAGGACAGAACAAATGCAGGCATTCTATGGGCTAAGATAATACTGAGAGGGAAATGCAAGTGATGCTGAGACAAAACATAGAATCCTAGAATCACCAAGGCTGGAAAAGGCGTAAAAGATCATCCAGTCCAACCGCTCACCTATTCCCAATAGCTCCCACTAAACCATGTCCCTCAACACAACATCCAGCCTTTCCTTGAACACCCCCAAAACAAAACATGCTGTTACGGCCTAGACATCACTGTGAAAAGATACTCTGAACACACCTGGGTGCTTTCCTGTGCAACCTACGTTAGTGAGCCTGCTTCTAGTGAGGGGTTTGGTCTACATGATCTCCAGAGGTCCCTTCCAAGCCCTGTGATGATTTTTGTGGATCTGTGATGCTCTAAATGAACTGCCCAACAGTTCAACTTAAACAAATTTCATCTAGTTATTGGTGATGTGGAAACTTAAGGTGAAAGATCTGGCGCGCTAGCAGTCATGGAAGCAAGTAATAGTTAATGTTAGATCTTTTAATAGAAGGCCTACAATTAGGTATTTCTGTGTGTGAGGCTGTGAAATCACTAGTAAAGTAGAATAGAGAACAGTAAGAACAAAAAAATCTAGCACTACCGAATGAGGGAAGAGGAAGAGGAAGAATGGACTGACATTTTGAGTGGGTTTTGTTAAGTGTTCTCTGCAGCTCATTGCTACTACTTGGACACGTTTCAAATTTTGAATTTCAAGTTTTCTGTCAAGAAAGAAATAGAGAAAAAGCATAAATTGGACAATGCTTAGTTGTTGTTTGCTATCTTACTGTATGTTTCTGTGTAAAAACAGTGGAGTCCTGCCTGCAATCTCTCTTAGCGTGAGAGATAAATAGAAGTGTATATTGGAAGCCAGTTTGATGGCATACGTCTGAGAACAGAAGTAGGTATGTGAATACGTAAAATGTACACAGAGCTGATTTTTGCTAAACATCATTTAGAGGTGATGACAATTGATGTGGAAGAATAAGGACAATTCAGAATGACATGAATATGTTTCACCGCGTTCTTGAAAGCCACGGTTAGAAAACAATTCAATGGCCCCGCTTCACAGAACAAGTGAAATGGTGTGCGTTTAAAAAATAGAGTGCAGGACAGAAAGAATTCTAATGGTAGTCTTGGTCCACTACCAGCTGTGACTTTGAATAATGTGTGAAAGGAAGGCTTTCTGTAGATCTTCATACTGTTCTTGAAGTATGCCTCTGTGCACTGCTGTAGATAACAAGTTTCGTGGAATCATGGGACATCCCAAGTTGGGAGCGACTCACGGGGATCATGGAGTCCAACTCCTGGCTCCGCTCTGGACCGCCTAAAAATCAGACCGTATGCCTGAGAGCATTGTCCAAATGCTTCTTGAACTCTGGCAAGCTCATTGCTGTGCCCGCTGCCCTGGGGGAGGCAGTTCCAGTACGGGACCACTGGAAACAGAAATCCAACTCAGATCTCCCCTGTCACATCTCCAGGCTGTTCCCTTGGGCTCTGTTGTTGTTTGCCAGGGAGCGATCAGTGCCTGCCCCTCTGCTGCCCCTGGTCGGGAAGCTGTAGAGCACCACGAAGTTTCCGCTCAGTCTCTTCTCTGGACTGAGGACTTCAGCTGCTCTTCGTATGTGTTCCCCTCTAGACCCTACACCATCTTTGTAGCCATCCTTTGGACACTTTCTCATAGTTTTATGTCCTTTTCATACTGGGGTGACCCAAACTGTACGCCGTACTCAGGATGAGGCCACAACAATGCAGAGTAGGGTGGGACAGTCCCCTTCTCTTGACCTGCTAGTAGTCCTGTGCTTGATGCACTCCAGAATACTGTTGGCCCTCCTGGCTACCTGGGAGCGCTGTTGACTCGTATTCAACTTACTGTCAACCAAGACCCTCCAATCTCTTTCATCATGGCTGCTCTCCAGCATCTCCCCCCTTAGTCTGTGTGTATAGCCAGGGTTTCCCTTTCCCAGGTGCAGAATCTGTCACTTGCTCGTACTCCATTTCTTGCAGTTGGCGATTGCTCAGCTCTCTAATTTCTCAGGATCTCTATGCAAGGCCTCTTCACCCTCAACAGATTCAGCAGTTCCTCCCAGTTTAGTGTTGTCAGTCAGCTTGCTCGTAACACCTTCTAGTCCTACATCCAAGTCTTTATGAAAGCATTAAAGAAAGCTGGCCCTAAAATAGAGCCCTGGGGAACGCCTGGAGTGACTGACTGCCAGACCGATGTGACCTCGTTTACTGTGGCTTTTGTGGGCCTGAGCCATCAGCCACTCATTCACCTACTGCATTGTATTGCTGTCTAGTCGTATGTTGGATGTTTTGTCCAGGATTCTGTGAGAAACGGTGCTGAAAACTTTACAGAAATCCAGAAAGCCCTCAACGGGCTTTTCTAGGTGAACTACAGAGGTGACCTTGTCATTAAAGAAAGCATAGTTAGTTAAATGGTCCTTGAAATGGTGCTTTTTTTACAGCAGTCGTATCGTACCGTCTTCTTAGCAATCCTGGTTCTTGTGGTGTCCCGAGCGTGTACTGTTCCTTAATCTTTGCTCTGTCCAAATGCAGTGCCTGCTATAAAACGTTCCACTTTGTGATTCTCCTACTGCGTGCAGAAGAAAAAGCTGCAGTCTTTGGGTATTTTAACCCAAGTTGTATCCACTCTGAGCTCCTCGCTTTCTTCCACAAGATCTTTGTTGTAAACTCTCCAACTGCGATTTGAACTGTTGCTTCTTTCAGCAAGCAAGAATTGAATATTCAATATACGTTGCATCACACGATCTCCGGGTGTCCATTCCAACCCAAATTACTTTGTGATTTGCTGTAGGTTTGGCATGTGTGACTCAGGCTTTGTTCACATTTAGCTAAGTGTAAGCTATCTATTTATGTCTGTTTTCAGTTAGTTGAACTGTAGTCCTCGCTGTCCCTGGCAGCACCCTCATCTGTTGTAATACAGCTCATAGTACATGCATCCAGTCAATCCTGGTATTTCAGAAGTGAAGGCACTGTATTTTTGAATGGCGTTCTGTGCAAAGCTATAGCTTGGTGTGAAGAGCTTTATTCTGAAGGATTCTTGAAAACTTGTGACTTACTAGCCCTGGCCATTGAGGTTTTGATAATTCTCTTCTAGTGGATTTGAGCTACGTGTTGAAGAACTCAGTTCTGTCCATTCATGTGGTCTCCCTGAGGGATTTTTTTTCTGCTTTTTCCTTTATTTATTACTATGTCCAAAAATGTGTGGCTTCCTTAAGGTGGAGAAGTGGTCTTGCTTTCTTTGCTAGTAGAAAATGATTGCTACTAAAATGTTGCTATTCTCCGTGGGTATTTGGTTTAGCACCAATAGCACTTTTCTTCCAAAGCACAGTTTCCTGATGATGGTAAAGGATTGGACAAGGATTGGATCTTGTATTTCTTCTTCTATCCCTTTCTCTCTAGGAGTTTTGGCTGTTGGGCTTATCAGCGAGGCGCTGGATGAAGGAGACACCAGAAAAACTCTGCAAGCCTTACAGGTTCCTGCAGCAAAACTGGAGGGTGTAACCCCAAAGGTAGGTCAGCATTATCAGGGCACACTGCTTGGGGCTAAGAGAGAGAAAGCACCGGTGGGTGTAGTTGAAAGTACCTCTCCAGAAGCCTTTGCATCTGTGTACTGAGGGCATTCCTGATGTTGGGAAAAAAGCTGGGAAACAGATGTGGAAATGAAAGGGTGAACGCTGCATGCTATCAGCTGTTGTCACCTGGCCAGTTTGGATCTGTCTGTATGAAGGCAAGAGAGATGCAGGCATAACACGTGAATCTTTGTGAACTACAGAGATGGGCTTAAAGATATGAGCTGCTTGAGATGGATTGCTCTAGCTAATCGTACGTCCAGAGTGGCACACGTACCTTCTTTTTGGAGATATAAGGAGATGTGTTCAGTTTCATTTGTTTTTATAAGAAGGCAGTGTTTATCCTAATAGTTGTGAATTTCCAAATGCAAGTCTCGTTCAGTCTCCGTTTTTCAGTGCTATTTGTTAAATGTATCCATAGGTGTAGTTACATAAAGCACAAATGAAGTTTGAGAAGTAGGCAAAAAAACTTGTTAGGTGATGAATTTGTTCAGAAGGAGGGGAAAATAGAAAACGAAATATATGCTTCTAGCAAGATGTGTATGAATGCCTGTCACTCACTAGGTGACACTGCAGATGCTATGCATTTTTTGCATGGTGGTTGTGTGTTGTGGTAGCCCAGGACTTCTCCTGACTTAGATGGAGTTGCCTCTTGATGTAACTGGTCTGTATGTACAGGTGAAAATGGAGAGAGGAAGAATGATCTCACCTTACTGCTTTAGGAAGGAAGATGAAATGCTGTATGGGTGGTGTTTGGTTGCCCTGCCTCGGGCAGGGGGTTGGAGATTCGTGATCCTTGAGGTCCCTTCCAACCCTGTGATTCTGTGGTGTACATGCTACTGATTTTTTTTTTTTTTTTTTTTAACAGATGAGTGGGATGCTATTTTATTTCCTTATGCTTACACAGAAGTAGCAGATGTGCTTCCTTTCAGTTGCCTAAGTGTGTTTAATTTCTTTTTGTAATATCTTTTCAGTTGTGGAGCACATTGTTCTAATTCCAGCAGGGATTTTAGCATAGAGACTGGGATGATGCTGTGTTCAACACTGGTGTTTTTTTGTATGTTTGTTTGCTTTGTTTTTTTTGAGTAAGTGTAAACCTTCACGATGGCAGTGTCCGAAAACTGCGCTGGTGATGAAGATCACTGAGCAGCTTCGTCAGTGGCCCTGAAAGGGTTCATGTTCCTCAGGAACCCATTTTGTGCTGAAGCATTTCCTCCTGCTGAGTGAGAATGAAATAACGAGTTGTTCTTAGTGTGCATGGAAGCTTCTGCCAGGCTGGATTGGTGACTTCAGTTGACGTGAAATTACCTCACTGAGGCATATGTTCAGTGTAGGGCTCCTCCCTGCAACATGGCAGCAATTTCAGAGATGGTGAGATCGTGGTACAGACTAGCACTGTGGGTAGAACAGTTGCTGTCCTGAGTCAGCGTGCTTACTAGCTGGTGACTTCTGTACCTTGGGACTGAGAGGGATTGTAGTTCAGCACAAGGCAGGGGATCTGGCGTATGATGCGATTTCTCACGTGATGAGCAGTGAGAGAAGTGTTAACCCTGCAATGTGTGACAGCGCGTGTCCCTGCTGGGGGGACTGTGACAGGAAATGCACGGGAAAGATCAGAGGGTTTTGATAGTCCTGGGACTGATGACTCTGCTGGTAGAGATGACAGTGCAAGAGTTTGTTCTTGTAAGTCTGCCACCCTTCCCCAACAGGAATTTCTACATTGCTGAAGCAGTCATGGGACTCCTTGGACATTCAGATAAAACTTGTTAAAGGGATGTAGGTTTCAATCCAAAGCAGTGGTAATGTGGAGGGTATGTAAGGAAATGTCAGTTTTCAGTCCTGCCACAGAACTCTTCATGCTGGAATACAGTGGCTCTTTGTGCAGGGTGATTATTAATCCGTGTCAGAAGTCAATGTTTCCTGTGTCCTGTTTGCACATCAGGAGTTGTTGGAGGGATGGCAATTGCTTCTTAAGATCTCCTTCCATAGTAACCCCCAGGAAGCAACAGTGGGGGTGGAGGAGCTGTGCTTGGCAGCTGCTGGACTATTGTTCATGACGTGTATTTTGGGGTTTGCTAAACACTTGTCTCTTGGAAAATTTCTGCGTGTAACGTTATTTAATGAGTTTCTTCAGCCAAAACATAAGATACGGTGTGATCAGTACTCCACAGCAAATGGTCTGTTAAAAGAGAGACTTGAGAGATGCTTTTACTGTTGTACGTTTGTATTTACCCCCAGTACATACAGTGCTTTTTGATTTGCTGGTACAGAAATCTGCAACCCTTTGTGGACGGGACAAGAGCAGCCTGCTGTTGTGTTAGTTAGCCATCAGTTTTTGGTTGCCGCTCCTGTATGTGCATTTCCACTTCCTAAAGTTTCCCTGAACAAGTCCTTGCAGCCTGGTACTGGGAAAGGACTCTTGTTAGTCTATGTTTGTGTCCACCTCAGCGGAACAAAGCTTTTCAGGAAAAGTCCTAGGAGTGCTGGTAGGCAGACACCCAGGTGGCTGTGAGTCGGCAGTGTGCTCGTGCTGCCTGGAAGGCTTCAGTAGAGAGGTGATCCTTCCACTTGGCATTGGTGAGGCTGCTCCTGTACTGTGTCCAGTTCTGCCCTGCCCCCCCAGACAGGAGACAGGAATGTTCTGGAGATAGGCCAGCGTAGGGCCACTGAAGTGCCTGAGGGACTGGAACACCTCTCCGGAGAGGAAAGCTGAGGGTGAGGAGACTCTTGAGTCTAGAGATGAGAGGGCTTGGGGGGAATCTGTTCAGTGTATGTGAAAGCTGGAAGTGAGGATGCAGTTGAGGACAAGAGGCATTGAGTACAAACTGGGGTTCAAGAGGTGCCATCTAAACGTCAGGCAGCACTTTACAGTGGAGGTAACTGAGCAGTAGCGGAGGTCGAGCAGAGAGGGACTGGAGTCTTTTCTGTGGAGTTGTTCAGAAGCCATCTGGATCTGGTCTGTCCTGGATAATGTGCTCTCGGTGTCCGTGCTGGAGCAAGGGGATTGTCCCAGATGAGCTCAGAGGTCCCTTTCCATCTTAAATTGTTCTGTGATTTTCTTTTTTGGGCTCCTTGGAAAGGCATGTCCTGTTGGCAAGTACAGCTTTAGGACTGACCAGTGCAGATTGCTTGGCGTTGGGATGTCCTGATGTTTGTTGGAGTGATACCACTGATGGAACTTGTTGGTGGGAGTTCCTTGTCCTGAGAAGAGTTTTGGCCTGGTAATGCTGTAGTTGCTTCTGCTGATAACAAATGTCCATTATGGCCTTGTGTTGAAATTGATTAGAAAGATACTGGAGTGCTTCCTGTATCCCTTGAGATTGCAATTGCTCAGAGGTGGTGGTTTTGTTTTGCACAACCAGTGACACTCTTCCTCATGCTGCGAATGCTTTCCTCATCATATTCTCTTCAGGACACTCAGGATGAAACAGCTGTGCTTTGGCTCGATGAAACTCAGGACGGGATTCAGAAGGCTAACAGGGACACTGAAGAGTCACAGAGATGTAAGCATTGTGGCAAATACCGTGGTTCAATGCCACTGTCAACCCAATATTCGTCACCAAATGGAAGAATGCGAGCAAGAAATGTACACATGCAAAGGAAATTAGAATACAAGTGTTTGCTTCAGGTAGGTGTAGAAGTTTTTTCTTTCAACAATGAATGTCACAGCCTTTCAATTTCAATTCTTTACATCTTTTTGGAAGCATATGTCGTTGTTTCAGTTGTGCTTGTGAGACTGTGTTACATCCTAGGCAGAGATACCTATTGAATCTCTGTCAAAGTGTTTGACATTAGCAGATAACTGTGTCTGTCTGTGGTTGGGTAGTCAAGCGTGGGGATGTTCATGTGCGCCGTTCTGGTGCATCTTAGCTTTCATTTGTGTTGTACTGTTGCCTTAATTCTATGAAGTATTTCTCAAAGTACTTTTTTTTTTTTTTTTTTTTTTGCACTAAGTGCAGATAAAAACACAAATCAGTGCAGTTGGCAGGTGGACTGTGCCAAAGAACATTTGGTCAAAAGCAGGATTAAAGTATGCTTCTTTGAGCCAGAATAAGATCTTCAGATACCCTTCTACCTGTGTGTGTGTGAACAGAGATTTGCTCAGTGCTGAAAATGACTGTATCTCGTGTTTACTGCATCGGTGAGATACCTGTGGTTGATTTTGTACTGTGTTTGCAACAGAGTTGTGGAGTAGCCCTGGGTTAGCTCTTTCCTCATCTTTTTCTTGTTGATAACCTGTTCTGTGTTCAGGTTGCTATTCTTGCTAGGAACGGTGCAGTCACTGGAAAGGTGCTTTTTGAGTCAGCTGTCTGCTGTACCAGGGCTCTGCAAGAAGAAGCTGCCTTGACTGCAGCTGTTGTCAGAGTACAGCTGAGTGAATGGATAAAAGGTTGTAGAGAAATACTGTCGATAAGTCAGCACCGTAGTAGGACTAAGAGCACACAAAAAAGCGCTGTCAGACACTGTGCCATACACAGATGCACACTGTACTGAAAAGATTGTTGTACACCAAGTTGTCTTTTTTTAACCCGTATTTTTATGCATAAATACAGGAAGGTATTTGTGTCCACTCGCACAGTGCCTTGCTCTCTTGTTTGTTGTGAGTCACTGAGCTCCTGACTGCCCAGGTAACCTGCCTCCTCCTGTTGTTGAAGTTTCCTTAGGAATTCTGGCCGTGAATGAAGCAGTCGATCACGGAGATACCAGCCCTACCGTGAGTGCCTTGCGCTCACCAGATGTGGGGCTGTGCGGAGTCGCTCCAGAGTGTGCAGAGACATAGCAGCGAGAGTTGGCGGAAGTGGAAAGGAGAACAATGGCAACAGGTGAACCCCAAATAGCTAACTGCTAGTGCAGTAAATTCAAGATGATTGCCTGTAGGATGGAAAGCAGAGGGGGAGAAATGTGAGGAGAAGTCTTGCGTTCTGGGTATCTTGTTAGAATCTCATGTTACAGGGAATTGAGGCTGCCTTGTAAGCTGAAGTCTTTGTTAAAGGGAAGAAGAAAAAGGTAGGAAGGAAATGAAAAAGTCAGCAGTGAAATATTCCCCACTTGTAGAATATATTGTGCTTAGGTAGTTGTTGCGGTGGTTCATTGGAATCTGAGGCATTCCTTCTATTGCTTGGAGGAAGGACCCTCTCCATGCGTTTCCTTCTTGTAGTATTTGTATGTGAGGAAGATAGAGACGTGTTTGCTTTCAACATAGCACCATTTCTGCTTTTAGGAGGCAGTGGCAGTGAACGGGTGAAACACTGGGTGAGAGGAGGCTGTCATCATTATCATAACCTGAGGACCAGAGAGGGAGGATGGGATGAGCCGACTGAATTTGTGCAGCATGACACACAGCTGTCACAGGAGGAGATGCAGGTAAAGTACGTGCTCTTTTTCTCTGCAGTTGAAGTTGCCCCTGTTTCAGGCCTTATTGCAACTTTAAGAAGTAATGTTTCACCACAGTAGTGATGTTAGCAAGCTTTGTATCTTATTTCCGTGTTCATTGTCTACTTTGCACGTCAGCACCTGCTGCTGTAGGAGCCCGTTTTGCAGGGGGTTGGACTCAGTGATCCCTGGAGGTCCCTTCCGAGCCCAGTTCTGTGATTCTGTGATTTTTCTCTTTGCTTCTTGCAGCAGTATGGTGCTTGGTGTTTCAGAAGAGAGAAAAGCACGGCGGGCATCAGCTGGATTTCTGTGGCTGGTAAAGCTGTGCCCCTGAGAACTGGGCTGACTGCTGCCCCTGGAAATGTGTGCAAAGTCTGCAGAGGCAGAGGAATGACTTTTCTCTCAAAAGTTGAGCTTGTCTAAGGCAGGTAGGTCACTGCTAGGAGAGCTTCTGCTTTAAAGCATCAAGTTGTATAAGTAAGGTAATTTAAAAAGCAAGCTTGCCAGTTCTTTTTTACCTAAGTGATTTTTTAGCATGGGAAGGTTGGAGAGGCTTTTTGCTAACAGGAGATGGAGGGAGGAAAAGCAAGTGAAAGGCACGCTGTGCACAGCCAGCACACAGCACCTGCACCATTGCCCTGCACAAAGGAGGAGCAGCTCAGCAAGCTTGGCCTGGGCCATGGAAGGGAGCGTGCAAACGTCTGGAGCAGCCCCAGATGGGCTGGTTCTGCAGGTTGTTGTCTGCTGCTGTTTTCTCTCATCCTGTTGTGCTCGGGGGTGGATTTGTTCATGTTCAGAGCTAGCAGGAAGCTCGCACAGCCCTTTGTTTCAGCTGTCCCAAGGCTTTGGTCCCTGGCTGCTGGGATGGGGCGTTTGAGGAGTGATGCCTGTGCTGTTGTCCAGCCAAGCTTTGGGGATGAGTCTCGTTACCGGGGCATGTCTGTCAGGGCTGAGGGTGGGGGACCGGGCCAGTGGCGCTTTGCTCTCAGTCTCGGTGTTTGTCTTTGCTCAGGAGGGCAGGTGGTGAACCTCACGAGCCAAAGCCTGCAGATGGGGTTTGCGGAGAAAGAGGTCCTGCAGGCCTTGTGTGGCAGCCACGGAGCTGGAGCGAGGCTGCGTCAGTGTAAAAGCCCAGCAATGCACGGAGGTGTGAAGGTGAGCTGTGGGCTCCAGTAACACAGGAGAGGATGTGCATGTTGGGGGCTTGGATGCTGCTGTGTGTTTGCAGTGACTGTGGGGTAGTTAGCACTGCTGGGTCGGCTTGAGTGCATGGAACAAGTGTGACGTGTCTTCCAGTTGCACGCTGTGTTCCTCCTGTTGCGTTGAGCTCTTGAGCTCCAGCCCTAAGTGAGGATGCAAGTGCTACCGCAGAAGGGATGGTTGAGATTGGAAGTGCAGTGCAAAGGGCTGGAGCCAGCAGGAGCAGGGATGTGATCATCCCCCTGTACTCAGCTCTGGTGAGTCCTCACCTTGAGTGCTGTGTTCAGTTCTGGGTCCCTGACTACAAGAAGGACACTGAATCCCCGACATATTGCCAGAGAAGAGCAGTGAAGCTGTGAGGGGTGTAGAGCACCAGTCTCATGGGGAGCAGCTGGCTGAGAGAACTGGGGTTATTTAGCCTGGAGAAGAGGAGGCTCAGGGCAGACCTTATCCCTCTCTACAATGAGCTGAAGAGAGATGATGTCGAGGTGGGGGTCGTCCTCTTCTCCCGTGTAAGTAGCGATAGGACTGGGGGGAGCGGCCTCAAGTTGCACGGGGGGAGATTGAGGCTGGATGTTAAGAAACCCTTCTCCACAGGAGTGCCCAGGGAGGTGATGGAGTTACTGTCCCTGCAGGTGTTCAGAAACGTTAGATGTGGCAGTGAGGGATGTGGCTTAGTGGGGAATATTGGTGGTAGGTGGACGGTTGGACTGGATGATCTTGGAGATCTTTTGCAAGCTTGCTAATTCTATGATTCTGTGAAAGGCATCTGCTGGGCGTGTGCTTTGGTGGGTGAGCATCAGGCTGCTGGACAGCAGGCAGCTGTTGTCTGTGCAGACAGCCACATCCATGGGGAGTGGAGGCTTTTTCACCTTAGCCTTGTCTTTCATGTCTCACGTGCAGTAAGTGCTGTTGTTACACACAGCATCTTGGGGGCAACCTTGATTTCTGCAGCCCTGAGCTTTGTGGCACGAGAGCTCTCCGCCATGCTTCTCCCTGTGATGTGTGACCGTATGGAAGGCCTCGCAGAAGCCTGGGTAGGTGATGGCAGTCGCTCCTCCTTTCCCCAGCGATGCTGGAAATAGCATGGAACGGGACGGGGGGACATCCCAGCCGTGGGTTCCTCTCAGCAGGTCTGAGCGGCTGTTCTGATCCTCGTGTTTGAACTTGAGGGAATCTGATGCTAAGTAGAGAAATGAGGGGCTTGTTAATGAAGAAAAAAAGACTGTGTTGCATCTTGTGGTGCAGGATGTTCTCCGAACTGCTGCTAACAGTGCCCAGGATGCTCCCTTTTTGATGGGGAGAGGTTTAGCAGGGATTTCTTAAATGAAAATAGTTTGTTGTGTAATTTCCTTTTCATCGACCTTTCATGCTACTTCTTGATAAGTTATCTTTGGACTATGAATCAATATTTATTATTGAAGAGAATTGAAGAGAATACGTACGCACCCTGCGCCTTCATCTGCACCAAGAATCTTCTAAACATCTTTGCACTGTTTCTTTTTGGCCCTGAGACGAAGCTGTGTGGAATATAGGCTTGGATGCTTTTTCAGTCAGGTGCAGGACACGTAACACTCATCTGAGTTGTCATGCTGACAAGAACAACGGAGTAGTAAATTTTTCAGGGTTGCGTGCTTTACTTTTTTTTTTTTTTTTTTTTTTTTTCCCTCCAGTCATAACCGTGGAGCCACAGAAGCGTTACCCAGACAGAAGGAGCCTTTGTCACCTGGCCTTCCAACCAATGACACAGGCAGTGGAAGTCAGCATCCCAAGCATCCATGAAAGCCCTGCACAGGACTGGTGAGAGTTACCCTGGTGCCGTCCTTTGGCAATCTCAGGTCTCTCTGTAAGCTCCCAAGCTGTGTCGTAACTGCTCCCGTGGTGCTGACTCAGCTCTCCCAGTCTTTTGTGGGGGAGAGCTGGAGTTGAGCTCCTTCCTGCTTCCTGCCTCTGTCCTCCCTGCTTTGCCCACGGCCCACTGAGCCTCCATCCTTGTTCGGTGTCTTGAATTACTGAGTTGCTTAAGGATTGGGTGGACCAATTAAATTCTTAGCGATGTCTCTAGATCCACGTGTGCACAAAAGCACACTCTGATGCAGTCAGTGTAATGATGAACACACGCCTTGTTTCCTTTAGCCCGTATTTTTAGTTCAGGAGAACAGATTTCTGGAATGATGTTCAGCTTAGCACCAGAATCCCCTTGCCGCCCCCCGTTGCAGTCACTCACGAGGGCTTGAGATCCACAGGGAGGAAGTATTGCCGATAATTACAATCCGTGGTTTTGAAACTGATTTAATCTATGGTGTATGATATGAATACTCCTGGTGAATGATGTGGTAAGGCATCCCAGCAATTTTCAACAGGAATACTTCAAGGCAGCTTTTCAAGGTTTCTTTGAGAACTCTCCAAGTCTCCAGGAATTTTCAGCGCCAAGGTTTCTTAGCCTTCCGAATGGCAGTGTTTCTATCGAAGCTGGCAGCCTTTAAACCCAAACACAAACCGAAGCTTGCTCATCTCAGTGGAGGTGCCTTAGCTATATTCTAACGCTGCGTGGAAAATGAGTTCCACGTTCTCGAGTCCTTTCTGACTCGCTACGTGTTTGATTGCATAGGAAGAAAAGCTTGATGTCTATGCCAAGGGAGACGTACACCGCACTTGCGCTGCCTGGACAATTTGGAAACTGGAAATTCTGGGGTGTGCTGAAGCATGCCCTCTCAGGTCAGTCTAAGCGTACATAGAGTAGACCTGTCTAACCAAACAGGTAATAGACAGTTAAACCCATTCTGTTGGGAAATACTCTCTGCTTCTAAGTACCTTTAGAACATGAGTTTCTTCAATTAATTACTCAACTCATTTGCTTTTCCTGAATGATCACAGAATCACAGAATTGTAGGGGTTGGAAGGGACCTCCATAGATCATCGAGTCCAACCCCCCTGCCAAAGCAGGTTCCCTACACCAGGTCGCACAGGTAGGCATCCAGGCAGGTCTTGAACATCTCCAGAGAAGGAGACTCCACCACCTCCCTGGGCAGCCTGCTCCAGTGCTCCGTCACCCTCACTGTAAAGAAGTTCTTGCGCATGTTTGTGCGGAACTTCCTATGCTGCAGTTTCCAGCCGTTTCCCCTTGTCCTGTCTCCACTCACCACTGAAAACAGTCTGGCCTCGCCATTCTGCCCCCCCCACACCTTAGATATTTATAGACCTGGATCAGGTCCCCTCTCAGTCTTCTCTTCTCAAGGCTGAACAGACCCAGTTCACTCAGCCTTTCCTCATAGGAGAGATGCTCCAGGCCCATCACCATCTTCGTGGCCCTCCGCTGGACTCTTTCCAAGAGATCCTTGTCTTTTTTGTACTGGGGAGCCCAGAACTGGACGCAGTGCTCCAGATGAGGCCTCACCAGGGCAGAGCAGAGGGGGAGGATCACCTCCCTCGACCTGCTGGCCACGCTCTTTGCAATGCACCCCAGGATGCCATTGGCCCTCTTGGCCACAAGGGCACACTGCTGGCTCATGGCCAACCTGTCATCCACCAGGACACCCAGGTCCCTTTCCGCAGAGCTCCCCTCCAGCAGGTCATCCCCCAGCCTGTACTGGTGCATGGAATTATTCCTCCCCAGATGCAAGACTCTACACTTGCTTTTGTTAAACCTCATCCGTTTTTTTTCTGCCCAGCTCTCCAGCCTATCCAGGTCTGGCTGAATGGCAACACAGCCTTCAGGCGTGTCAGCCAATCCTCCCAACTTCGTATCATCAGCAAACTTGCTGAGGGTGGCCATTATCCCCTCATCAAGGTCACTGATGAAGATGTTGAACAAGACCGGACCCAGCACAGACCCCTGAGGAACACCGCTAGTTACAGGCAAATGATCCTAAGTTCTTTTCTCGGGCTACATCTGCACTCTGCTCAGTCCAAGGAGAATCCCTGCCTGCAGATGCAATGACACAGCATGGCTCACAACCTCATTTTTCATTGCTTACTCTTACGGTAGCTGCCATCCATGTCCGCCCTGCGTATTCTTAGAGCTCTTCTGGAGTCCATGGGGCAGACTTACGGTTGAACTAAAGGGAATTTTCTCATATTGCTCTAGCTCCAGATGATTATCCCTAGTATCATTATATTTAAAAAAAAAAAAAAAGGCGTTTTGAAGTAGTGTGATATATATTCTGTGCCTCAGAATGTGGCACGTGTGGCATGAGAGAGTTTTGAGGCCACGAAGACTGCCCAGACAGCATCAGAAGTGTAAGAGCAGAGAGCTATAGGTGATGCAGCGCTATTCGTGCCACCCGCAGGAAGCGGGAGCTGGAACACAATATGGCCAGAAGAGTGATCAGATTGCGTTTGGTAAGGAACTATTTCATTAGTTCTAGAACTTTGGCAAAATGTATATTCAGGATGATGATCAGCATGGCAGGTGCTGGGACCATGCCGAAAGAGAAATGGTCTGAAAACGTCGGTGCAATTTGAAATATATCCCCTTCCACAAAGCCCTCAGATGCATGCTGCAACTGCATCCAAAGCAAGCCAGAGCCCTGTGCTTGTTGTAGCCGGAGCTATCGGTGCCAGGAGTTGCTGCTGTGTTTGCAAGGACGTTGTGTCAGCAGTGTGACGTCAGTGGGGTTGTTTGATGGCAATGAAACAGCTGAATGGTGTACCTCAAGACTAAGAAAGAAGATGGTAGTGGTGACTGTGTGTCTAGGTATAGATAGCTTGATAGAGATATATAGGACTTCAGTGTGGATTTTACATAGGCCCTGCGCTGCAAGGTACGCTGTTGGGAAGCAATGTCCATCTGCCCGAGGGCAGGAAGGCCCTGCAGAGGGACGGCCTGAGGCCAGCCGTACGAGGCTGCCCAGGAGCAAGCGCTGGGTCCTGCGCTGTGGTCATGGCAACCGCATGGCAGCTTCTGCAGGATTGGGCTGAGGTAGAATTCCAACCGCCCGCTGATTCTAGAATGTTGGGGTGTGTGATGGTGGAATCTTCTGGTCCCGTGACATGGTCTTGCCTCCCCACCCTGTCGTCATGGCGGAGCAGCCTGGTGGCCCTTAGTGATGTCACAAGCGGCTGGAATGAGGGGAGGAGCAGTGCGTGCTGCGTCCGTTCATTGGAGCGCTTGAGCTCTGCGTGAGTAGCTCGCTTGTTGCCCTTGTGCAGCGACTGAGTGCCTTCGTTTTCACCCCGTCTTGTGCAGCATCTTGTAGGTAAGCTGAGACAGGGCGTGGGATAGAGGGGTGGGCAGTGAGGTGTTGAGAACTGCTGGCTGGTGGAGCTCGTAGTGTCATACTGCTTACTCTTGACCATCAGACGTAGTTTTTACTCCGTACCTACATTCCAACGCGATGCATAGAGGTGACATTTGTCTCGTGGCTTTTCCCTTGTCTTCTTTGCTAAATGGTGCAAGCTCACTGACCAGCTCTTTCTCTCTGCTCTCTCCTCCCCCTACCTGCTCCCTTGGTGCAGCTTTTGCTCGTGGAAGAACAGAGCAAAGTGACAAGAATCAGCTGCGAGTTCAAGACACTTGTCTACCTTGTTCTGATCTCCTGCCAGGTACGTGCCACGCTTTGTCCTCCCACGTGGTTTAGCAGCCCGCGTCGCACCGTGTTTAGTAACACAGCCCCATCCAGTTTTGATGGGACACTGGTCATGTGTAGGTCTTTTCCGCTTCCCTCCAGCTCAGCTCTCAGAAGGATGTTGTCTGTAGTGCTGTGACCAGCTGGTCTTAAGGAGACCAATCCCTTAGGCAGAGTCCGACCCCCGGTTTGTGCAGAGCTGCACAACATGACCACAAGCACGCGTGCTTCGGCTGTGTGAGTGTGCTGCCCGACAGCTGTGGGGAGCACAGCACAGTCCCCATCTGCTGGCAGAGGGATAGCCACTTGGTCAAATGCTGCCTAGTAGGCTCTCATTTGAATTGACTGAAGATAGTGGCTGTTTCTAGAACATCTGCCTATGCCAGTGGATAACTGAGGGTAGTTCTGAAGAAGTCTCTCAATAGAGTGGTGTGTGAAGAGAGAAAATATGAGGGTGTTTCTTTTCATTCCAGCTTGTCGTGCCTGCTGTGATGGGCGTTGCGTGCAGCGAGATCAGCCGTGGGCCTGACATGGCACGGATGGAGGTAGAGTATGAAGCTCTGATTGGTCTTTGTTCCCTGACTTGAGCCAACAGAGTGAGCTGCAGGTGTGCTCTCCTGCTTTTCAAGAGAGGCAGAGTCCTTCCAGCTCTATCTGTGTCCTGAAAAGCTGCCTTAAAAGCTTCATGTCCTTGCTGCGGGCATCTAGATGGCCGTGGAAGTCGTAGTACCGACAGAATCAGATGCGGCGTTATAAACGTGCGGAAGCATTTTCCCCGTCCTGCCTGGATGTTGTCACCCACAGACAAAGTGTTGTTCTCATATTCAGCAAGTGAAAGGAAGCTGGCACTTGTAGTGAGCCAAGGATTGGGTCAGTGGCCCAGCTGCTGTGTCCAGTCCACGGCTGAGGTCTCCAGGCAATAGGTGACAGGAAGTGAGCAGACTCTTACGCTCCTCTTTGGGAAGGCAGTAGTGCAAGCGTGGCAAGTTTATGAAACTGCCGGAGCCGTCTTGGTTGTGGAGTTTGTCCTCTTACTCTGGGTAGAGAGATGCATCTTTGCACTGCCTGGCAATAGTGCTGCGCGTCGGGAAGAGAAACAGCTGTTATTAGACTTGCAGTTTCTTGTTAAGCGCTCGTGATAAGGACCGAGTGCATTTCCTGCAGCTTTCTCTGCCGATGTGCTCCTCACCCTGAAATCCTCCTTGCAGCCCTCAGCTCCTCACCGTGGCCTGTGCTCTCTGTTTCAGACTGAGAACAACGGGAAGCCCCTGCTGGTCTGTGAGGAGTCATCTCTTAATATTCCAGCTATTGGTGCTGCCCATGTTCTCAAGAGATACGTTGCCCAGGCACCGGATGAACTCTCCTTGGAGGTAAGCAGTTAAAGGCGTTCCTAGTTGTCGTGTACAGAAGAGTATAAGGTGTGAACGCTCAGGAATATTCTCTGAGACCTTCAGAGTGTTTGGTGAGGTGAAGCCCAGAAGATTCAGTTCCAGATTAGACTTGCAGTGGGTTGGACGCAGGGAGGAGTTCAGCCATCTCCAAACTATGGCTCTATTTGGCATTGGAATCTTCTGATCAAAGAGCTACTGCCCAGTGTTGTAGCCTGGTCTCTGAGCGATGGCAGACCAGTGTATGGAGTGTGCAGATCTGTTCAGGATCTGTTCCGCTGACTTATGCCTGCGGTTTAATTGGAGCTCTCCCTTTGGCCAAGAGCCTGCTGCTTTTGAGAACCATTTCATACCGAACAGCTGAATTCTGTATGTTGTGTATTGTAGTGACTCTTCTACCTCCACGTTCAGTTGTACAACTGCAAATGCCTGAAGAGCTGCACTGGTGCAATGGCTCTCAAGCTTGACGATATTGGGCAGTGCAGAAGAATGCAGTCATTTGAGCTGCGCTTTCCTCCCAGCCGTGCTGAAGCTGGGATTGACGTTGCAATCTCTTGCAGGTGGGAGACCTCGTGTGCGTCATCGATATGCCACCTCAGGAGCTGAGCCCCCGCTGGAGAGGCAAGCACGGCTTTCAGGTAGGCACAAGCTTCAGACGTGAGAGCGCAACTTCGGTCGAGGCAGGAATCTCAGCTTAGAGCTGCCCTGCCTGCACAGCATGGCTCCACATGGAAAATGGTTTCCCTGTGTTGGTGTCAGGGGACTTTGCCTTTTGCTGTGGGCTTAGGCCAGAGCTGAAAGTTGGTCTTTGTAGCAGACTGTCTCCTCAATTACCTTAGAAAGAAGAGCCCTCACAACATGCATCAGGTCACGGCCACTGAACCGCACCTTTGGAAATGCAGCAGCTAGGACACGTGTTTCAGTGTCTCTGAGCACTTGTGCTTGCACCCATGCAGAAGGTGAAGTCAGTGTCTTTCAGGAAGTCGCTGCCTGTCAGCTGAGATGAGGCAGGGTAACAGAGCCTCTGTGTGCTTGCTGCTGCTGCTGGCTGCCGAACGCTGGGTAGCTCAGAGCTGGGGATGGCAGCTGCATCTCAGTCAGCAAGCAGAAAGTTCATAGGCTGTGCTAACTCAGATCTAGCTGCATCAATCTATCATAATCTATAGCTTCTGTATGAAGTCTTTCCCTTCGGGCACGCTTGAGATTTAGGGGCGCATAGCATACTTGTCCTTTCCCTGCTCCATATGCAGTTACATGGATAATTGGCTGCCGGTTTTGAATAATTATTAATTTTAAGCAGGCCATTTTTTGTTTGATTGTCTTACGGAGCACCCGGCAGGCACGTTATGAGGAAAATGTGATGTTTGAACAGTTCAGGCCTGAGAAACGCTGCCTTCAGTATCGCACCTCTCTTCTTCTTCTTGTTACAGGTTGGGTTTTTCCCCAGTGAGTGTGTGGAGCTCATTAACGGAAAAGTCCCGGAGAGTCTCATCAATTCAGTGCCAAAGCCAGGTACGATGATCCATTTGATGGTGCAGGGAAGCAAAATGGAGTCTTTTTTGGGTGTGTTCCGTGGTTAATACCTCCCTTATCCTTCCCACCTTATCCTCTGTGCTGATGATCCTTCATGCATAGCACGGGGCGTATGGCTGGTGTTTTGTAGGCAGCTAGAATGAGGGAAGGCAAAGGCAGTTCTCCTGCAAGTCAGTACGAGGCTGAGAACAGCCAGCGTCCCTGGTTCCCTGGGGAAATCCTAAAATGCTTGTAGAATAGCTTGGGAATGGAAGGGAGCTCAAGGATCATCAAGCTCCAAGCCCCCTGCCTCAAGCTGGGCTGCCAACCAAGCTCCACATTTAATGTGGGACTGGACCAGGCTGCCCAGGGCCCCATCCAGTCTGGCCTTGGACTCCTCCAGGGTTGGGGAAAATCCATTTTTGTACGCACTTGCTCATCATGTTCTTCCCGTTTTGAGGTGCTCTGTAGAATGTGTTGTGCTCGGCCTCGTCCAACGGAGCCAAGCCTAAAATGAACTGGTTTCTTCCTTTTGTTGTGCAGTGCCAAAGAAGCGTGGCAAGCTCCTCACCTTCCTTCGTTCCGTGGTGAAGGCCCGCCCAAAGCAACGGAAAGAGCGGGAGGTGGAGAAGGAAAGGGTGTTTGGCCGTGACCTGGGAGAGCATCTTCTCCACTCTGGTCGTGATGGTAAGGGACAGCCCATTCCTGAGAGCTTCCCTGTTTGGGAACCTAAAGATGAAAGGGAGATGGTATCTAGCAAGGGGCAGGTTGATACCAGTGGAGAAACGGGGAATGGGAGTTGACAACTGAAAGATCAACTGAGTAGGTGATGGCTGCAAGGTAAATGCTCCCGAGGGACAAGCACATTTGTATTTGCTTAAAGCAAAGCCTGTAAGCCAATCCCATGGTAGCCTGAAAAGAAAGGAAGCCTTTTGGCCAAAGAGAGTGTCCTGCATCAGTTTCCCGCTCCTTCCGGGCGTGAGATTTTCCACCTCCATTCCCATGGGAGCTGTGATGGGACTTGCAATGTCTGCGGCTTCCCCGGAACTACTTTCTCCAGGCTGATTCCTAGGTCCTGGCATTTCTGGAATGCAAAGAACGCATCTCTGTCCAGTTTCCTCAGCAGCTCCTGCAGAGGTGTCTGTGACAGCTGTCCCCTTCAAGGAAGAGCTAAGCAGTAGCCTGGCTGGGCTTAGTGGATGGGATGTGACGGGAGCGCAGCCTGAGCCAGGACTTGAAGAAGGAGCTCCAGTAACCGCCGGCACGTGTTCTTTAGTCCCCCAGGTCCTCCAGAGCTGCGCCGAGTTCATTGAGCAGCACGGCGTGGTGCAGGGGATATACCGCCTGTCCGGCGTCGCGTCCAGAGTCCAGAGACTGCGGTAAGAGTGCTGCGACTGACAGACACAGCTGCCAGCGGGGGCACGTGCCCTGTTGCGGGCGTTCAGAGGCCTGCGGGCAATGCCTTAGCACAAAGAAAAGGTCTCCTTTGGGAACATCCCATCCAGCACGGCTGACGTGGTGCTGCTGGCCGAGTGTTTGTGTTCTCCTGTACATCAGGAAGCCCTTCCAACTCTGGATTGCATTTTGGGTGCAAATTCACACCAGCCACAAATTTGGGTGTGGCTTTTGACTTGCTTTCCTCTTTCTCAACCATTTTCGTGTCCTTCTCTGCAGCCAGGAATTTGAGTCTGAGCAGGTTCCTGAGCTGACCGTCCGCGACGTTCACAGCGCGAGCTCCCTCTGCAAAATGTACTTCAGGGAGCTCCCGAACCCCCTGCTGACCGACCAGCTGTACGACAAGTTCTCGGTAAGCACAAGGCAACGCCGTTCCTTTACCTCTTCCCTGGGCCTCTTGGGAGATGGCTGCAGCAGTGCCCCAGCTCCGAGGCCCTTCTTCTGTTATCCCCATGGGGTTTACTCGCATGTCTTTGCCACATCCTGCATGGTGCTGATGCCACTTCTGGTGGCCCCAGGAGGTGGTTCTTTCCATATTCACAATGCTTGCGAGAATTCCTGTGTTGTTTGTTTGTTTGTTTGTTTGTTTGTTTGTTTGTTTGTTTGTTGCTATTCCCCAACTATTTCTGGAACGGGAAGGGGATTAATAGCCAAGTGTACTTGGAGATGAATGCCCCGTGCGAGGAGCTGAGCTGCCCAACCAGGCTGTAAACCGGCCCGGTGCTTGGACTCCTTGGCCGTGGTGGCACCAGCTGCGTGCCGCTATGTTCCCCAGATGCCTGTGGGGAGGCCTAAAGTCTTTCTCAGTGCTGACCAGCAGCGTGCTGTCCCCTTGGTTCCCGACCCTGCGGCAGGTATCTCGCCTGATTTGTGTCTCAATCCCTTTCTGCCCTTTTCCAGGATGCAGTTGGTGCCACTACGGAGGAGGAGCGGCTGGTCAGAATGCGGGACGCCATCCAGCAGCTGCCCGCTCCTCACTACAGGTCAGTGCTGCCCTCAGCCCACTGAGCTCAGCCCTGCTGCGCTTCAGAGGGCAAAGTGCAATTCCAGGCTTTGTCTCACGCGAGCAACGGGATGCCTGGGTGTGCTGAAACACTGCATGGGGTTAATTGATGGGGTCAGTTCCTGGGTACGGGGGCACACTTGGTGCAGCTGATGGCTGTGGCTGTGCTGTGCTGGTGCTGGGTGCTGCAGCGTGGCACTTGGTCAAGTTGGATCTACTTCATCTTCAGTGACAGTAGCAGTAATAACAACTAGTGTGAATTGAGGTTTGCTTTGTGAGTCGCAGCACGGGATGCTGGCTGGTGCTGAACATTTGCCGCTCTTGTTTCCCAGGACCCTGGCGTATCTGATGAGACACTTGGCCTGTTTGTCTGCGAACAGCTCTGTCACCAACATGCACGCTAAGAACTTAGCCATTGTGTGGGCTCCAAACCTCCTAAGGTAAACTTCTTTTTCCGTTTCAACAGAACGCTTACATCTGTTCTCCAGTAAGATAAAGCAGTCCTCCCTTCTTCTGCACCACATGTGCTCTTCTCCTGTAAAATGTGCAGTGAGTGGCTGACAGCAGAGCAGGAGCCTGGACTGTTCTGCAACCCCACGTGGGCACAATTTCTAGATGAGCATTGCTGCTCTCTTGTTTAGATGGGGCTGGTGTGTCCTTGATCAGCCAGGAGAACTTCTTCAGTGGCATCACTGACTGCCCACTGCGGAAGTCTCCGGAGCTCAGTTTGACAGCTTTGGGCTGCAACAGTTCAGACCCGGGGAAGCGATGTTGGCTGACTGACTTCTAAAACCCGCCTTTTCTACAGATCACAGCAGAGCGAGTCTGCCTGTGCCAGCGGGAGAGCTGCCTGCACGGAACTGCAGACGCAGTCAGCCGTGGTGGAATTCATCATCGACCACACAGAGGTCCTCTTCTGCTCCACATCTGGACCTGACATCGCAGATGGAGCAGGTGAGTGTCTTCCTCCATTAGCTTTATCTTGATCAGACACCTGGATCAAATGCAGGCCTTCTCCAAGTCCTTTGAAATACACTTTTCCTGTCGAGGGGACAGCAGACTTCTGGGCTTAGGTTAGAATCTGGCACCCTGTTGCTGGATGCTGAGAATGTGCAAGCCCAAACGTGACAAGAAGAAAACCGTCACTGTCATTATGATGTTTTGCAAGCAGGTGAAGCTTGATGAACGTGTGGCAGCAAAGCTTTCTGAGTTCACCGTACCTGCTTTCTAGGGTTTTTGTTTGCCTGTTTCGATACAGGGAGCTGCTCTTAATTATGACTGCGTCCTTTGCCATAGACACACCTCTGAGCACATGGTTGTTTTGAGCTGCTCTTCTTGCAGCGGCTCGGAGAAGCAAATCTGAGAGAAACACAGCAGCTCCCCCGGACCTGTGATGGCCGTAGTGCTGCCGCTTTCTGATCCTGGCTCTCACCTGTGGTTTTCCCTCACAGGGCACAGTTCTCTCTCAGGGCCCCAGTCTGTGCAGGCGTCTTCTCCTGCCACAGAGCTGCTCAGCCTGGAGGAGGCGCAGGCACGGAGGCGAGGCCACAGCAGCTCTCCTGTGGTTGTGACAGAGAGCAGGGACATAGAGGTGGAAGAAGGCCCCACAGCTGTACGGGGGAAATTCCACACAGTCATCGACTTTCCGCCTGAAAGGTAAAGAGGACTTCCTTTTCCAGTACCTTATCCTCATTGTTTGGGTGGGTTTTTGTGGTTTCTTTTTGTCTTGTTTTTGTTGTTTTTTTTTTTTATTTTTTTTTTTTTGCCCCCATTATTTCTAGTGCCAAAGCTTGCTGAAAGTCAGTTAAACTGATGGTGCCTGAAGTGTTGCAGTGAATCTGCACTCCCTTTGCACTGTGAGACTGAACTCACATTCAGTTGCCCGCCGGGCTGAGTTTAGCCACACAAGGCTGGCATTCCCTCCTTGCTGGGCAGGCAGTCACGAGCTGCATAAAGCCATGCTGACGTCTATCCCGGCCTGTGCTGGCTGTACCTGGAAACATTGGGGTTTTCCGGACTTGAGGGCCACGTGCCTGAATCCAATTCCAGTTGTCCTCGAAGCAGAGCTGTTGGTCAGACCTGCTGGCACGAGAAACTAGACATGGCAGTGAGATGGGGCCGATGAGCTGTCAGTGTCAGAGTCAGAGATGCTTCTGAAGTTCCACGCACGACTCACACCATTCCCTGTTTTCTCTCTCCAGACCAAGTCCACCCAGCAGGATGAAGGAATCACCAGCTGG
Organism: Tetrao urogallus; assembly: GCF_951394365.1. Taxonomy (NCBI): domain Eukaryota; kingdom Metazoa; phylum Chordata; class Aves; order Galliformes; family Phasianidae; genus Tetrao; species Tetrao urogallus. Next base: position 19,642 of record NC_136816.1, on the reverse strand, counting down.
CTGTTGGTGTTCCTGCTTCAGCCTGGGAAAACCATCCTCTGTGGCCAAACGCCAACCGCAGCGCCGTCCCAGGGAGCCCTCAGAGACAGATGTTGTAGTGCTGGCAGGTAAGGGTGCAAATCCAGCTTTCAACACCCTGCTTCTCAGCAACGTAGAATTCTTGCTGTCAGTGGGCTTGTATCTCCTTCTAGCGTTCCAGCCCATACCTGACACCTTCAGTTCTCCCCTGATCAAGAACCACTTTTGTAATTCAGCTTGGGAGAGTTTGACACCAAGCCCTGTTCATTCTTTCATAGGTGATTCGAGCTCTTGTCAACCGAGCAGAGCTGGAGCAAGTAGCGATGCTGGGCTGTGTGCTTCCATGAATGGAGAGCTCGCAGGAAGCACAAATGGCTGCGGTTCAGCTGACAGCGTGCCGCATAACAACAGTGGCGCACACAAGGAGCTCATCCAAGTTCAAGCCCTCATTTCTCCCGGCTCTGCTGAAGATGCTGACCTGAGCCTGCCAGACACCACAGGCACCAGCCTGGACTGTGACCCGGTGCCTGTGCAGTGCAGCCCAGCCCAAGCAGAGCCTGAGTGCCCCGACAGCAGCACCTCCATACAGGAGCAGGTCAGCACCAGCGAGGAGAAGCAGAGCCTCTTGGAGGGGGGCTTAGAATCGGGCCTCCAGTCCCAGGCACCGGGCAGCAGCACTGAGAGCTCTGAGCCCCTCTCTCCGTGAGCTTTCCACCCAAGAGAGGACGATTCCCATCTTTACCTGGACCTCTCACGCCCTCCTGTCTTTTCCTTTAATAATAAAAGCACACTTGTGCTCACTCAACGCCTTGACTGCCTGAGGAGTTTTCATTCCCGGGGACTGGGATGAATGCAACACACAGCAAAGCACCTCAGCTTGCAACGCTGAGGCTGTGGGGTGCATGAAGCAGAGCTCCAGGTTTGTTCCCGTTTTGTCTGGCTTCGGGATGTCTGCAGCTCCCATTTGGTACAGTAGCAAACCATCTCTAGCATCCTGGATGCTGCTCGTGATAACCCCAAGCTTCCTGGCGGTGGCTTTGTGATGCCTTTCAGGGCTTTTGGATGCACTGTGATGCCTTGGCTGCTCCCTATCACCTCTCTCCTCCGGCCGCGTCCATTCCTGGCTCCCAACCTCCGAGCTGCCTGCGCAGATCACCTGCAGCCGTGTCCTCATCACGCTGCAGAAGGACGAGCTCATCCTGGCCCGGCCTCTCATTGGTCAGCGGCAGCGCTGTCCCGCCCCTGCCTGCCTCTCATTGGTCAGGGGCAGCGCTGCCCCCTCCCCCGGTGTCTCCTTGATCTGCTGTAGCTCCGCCGGCTGCGATTGGCTGAGCTGCTGCGCACGGGAGCGGTTATTGGGAGCCGGCTGTTGGAGGCGCGGCAGACCTTGGTGGCAGCCGTTGCTGTCCTGGCAGTAGCTTGGCGGAAGCCGCAGAGTGACGGAAGCGAGTGCTGAGGGCAGCTCCGCTGGAGGTGTGCGGGAGAGCGGTCCCGGGACAGGGAGAGGAGCCCTGCGCGGCCCCAAGCAAGGGGAGATGGCCGAAAAGTGGAGCACGGGAAGTTCCGCCCGTGGATGAGAAGGGAGTTCTTCATGGTGAGGATGGCGCAGCTCTGGAACAGGCTGGAAAGCAAGTGAAAGGCACGCTGTGCACAGCTGCCACATACCATCGGCACCACTCTCCCCCTTGTGAGAGATAGGTTGTGTTTTTACAGTGGAAGTTTCCAGTAGTTCTGTATGTAGCACAGGATAATTTGCCTTTCACAAAGAAAGCTGCTGAACAGCTCTAGGATTGCAGTTGAAAACTTGTGAAACAGGTATAAAGGTGTCCATGAATCTATTAATAACTGCTAATGAAAAAGAAATAAATCCAAAGGTGCGAGCAGGGGAAGGAAACTGGGTGGACTCGGAATTACTTCCTTAACAATAACTGTCCAAGGAGGAAGTGAAGCTGCAAAACAGCGACAGTTATCCCCCCATGCCTTTAGAAAGGATAATGGGTCTAAAGGCTGTAATACAAACATTGGTTAAGATGGTCTTCTGGGACTCTATGTCACCCTATAACACTCCAGTTTTGCCATTACAGAAGGCAGATGGCACCTATCGACTGGTACAAGATCCAAGCAAAATTAATGAAATAGTTCTCAAGTGACCCCCCTGCTTCCTAACCCCTATACTTTAATGAGTCAAATCCCACACAGACACAAATGGTTCAGTGTAACAGACCTCGAAGATGCTTTCGGGACCTGCATTTTAGACTCAGAGAGCCGAGATCTTTTTGCCCTTGAATGAGAGGATCCAAAAATGTGACAAAAATAGCAAGATAGGTGAATTGCTTTACCCCAAGGGTACATAGAATCGCCTAATTTATTTTTTATTATATTTTATGTGTTATATTATTATAGATATTATATATTGTGTTATTATGTGTTATTTTATATACTTTATATATTTTATTTTTGTTTTAACTAATTAAGTGCTGGAGAAAGTTTTGGAAAAGTTTTGGGCTGAGGAGGAGGTGAAGCTGTTTCAGTATGTAGATGATTTGCTGATTTGTGGAAAAGAGGAGTCTGAAGTAAAAGAGACTAAGTAAAATTCTGAATTTCTTGGGGAATATGGGCTAGGGCTGTTTGAATTGTAGTATGTGGAAAAAGAAGTCAGATACCTTGGGCATGTGATTTCTGAAGGGAAATGGAGAGTTCTGAAAGAATTCAGGGCATTGTGCAGCTTCATTTGCCCAGGACAAAGAAGGGAGCGGCAAAAGTTTCTAGGTTTGATTGGATTCTGTATTTTGTGAATAGAAGAATATGTACAAGAAACAAAGATTGTATCTCCAACTATCACAGGGAGAACCCAACATATTAAAATGGACAAAAGAGGGAAAAGAATTAGTAGAAGTATTGAAACAGGACTTAATCACAGCACCTGTGTTAGAACTGCCTGCCTTAAAGGAACCATTTCACCTTTTCATAACTGTCAGTGAAAGAGCTGTTTCAGGCATTCTAACACAAGAATAGGGAGACAAAAGAAAACCTATTCATACTTGTCCAAGGTATTAGACCCTGTATCTCAGGGTTGGCCTGAACGCGTGACTGTGTCCAGGTGGTAGCAGCAACTGCCTTACTGGTAGAAGACAGTGTGCGTGTACACTTTGGGAGTGTAAGGAGCAAGTTGCTGACAGTACGTGTTCCCCCCCTACCCTTCCATGAAGAGATTGCTCCACATTTTGAGGCATGATGGTTACAAAAAAAAAAAAAAAAAAAAATAGAGCAGGAATCTGCTCCTCAATCTCTTAAAAAAAAGCATAGTGCCAAACTCTCCCCTGTGGAGATGAAATGGGCATGGAATAATTGGTCCAACTTGGAGGGAGTCATGGGTCATATTAAATTCCCTCCACAAGCAAATTTGTATGTGGGAGGAAAAGGGAATATCAATCATTTGTGCAGTTCCAGGAGCTGCTCTTAGTGCTGCCATAGAGATCCGCAATGAACAGCACACGGTAGAAACCCAAATCATAAAGTCCTTGCAGGAATTGGTGACATACCTGCAGTACCAAGTAGAAGATCTTAGGGGACAGTAAAAGAACATTCAAAAGGCCTCCCTTAGCAAGCCCTTAGAGAACAGTTGGTAAATGACAGGGAGATAGATGCTAGTTCCCCAGGTAGTGACTTTCCTCCAGGAGAAAATCTTGAGGATGTGAGAGCCCAAAAAGACAAGTTGGGAAACCTGGCGATCCTTCTCTGCCTTTAGATAGAAACTGGGCATGCATGGGAAGAGACTGGCAGTGGGTATTCTGATGTTCATATTGATGAGGTTCCCTGTTTGCTACAGAGATGGCCAAAGTAAGGAAGGATTTTGGTTACACCCTTAGGAAATCAGTATGTGTGGAAAGTGCCATTAACAGAGGGAGGTCAGATCTTGCTGACTGAAAAGGAATCAGAGGGTTATTGGGGACCTGGAATATTTTTCACCACGGGCAACAATTGCCAGTGGTCCCTTACTCCAAGAGCTGCTTATTGGGATGATTACTCCCCAGGACAACTGCTGTTGATTGATTTGCCCCACCGTGGTCCTGTCCCTTTAACCCTCAGGGAGACTCTTCACAAATACTTCTGGAAGCCTCAAGATGATCAGGAGGAACGGTACAAAATTAACCGTCTGGATTTCACCTCCCTTCTAACTTTGGTTCATTTAGGACTAGGAAGTTTTATTTTTGTTTTCTTTTCCAGTTTTGCTTCTTCTAACCTTGGTTCCTTTGGAACCAGGAAGTTCTCTCTTGTTTTCCAGATGCTAACGAATGCTGATACTGTTGCTGTAGCTCACATGTTCCCTTCTCACACTGCTCCTTTCTTTGGGATCCCTGTGGTATCATCGGTGTTACTGTTTTGGTCAGGAATCTTCTTCAGATTAATTTTTGTAATTGCTTATGATGACCTTAACACAGTCACTGGCTGGTCACGGTCCCATGCCCATATTGGCAGTACTGGGCATCTAGTTAGTTTTGCTTATGATCCTGTCACTAACTCTGCTGCAGCTTTTGTCCTAACAGTACACAATGCTTCGGTACATACCATACACCTAATCATTGTGCTGGGACTGAATCACAATGGAGTTTTTTTGGGGTTTTTTTTTTGTTTGTTTTGTTTTGTTTTTTTTCCCCTGCAGAGGAGAAAGAATCACAAATGCTTGTGGAGAAAAAAAGACTCAGGGATTTCTTCTTTCTTGCTAGCAGATCTTGATGCTCTCCTCTTCCTGCCAGTGGGCTGCATGTCACGCCATAGTCCTGCAGTCTCCAGCAGTGACCCCACGTGCTACCAAAACAGATCACAGACCTGGATTCAGGCGTTCCTAATTCACCCACTGCACGAGCTGTCATGGAGCAGCGTGCTCCTCAAACGTGGTCATTTTGTGAGGTTATGCAGTGTTTGTGTACTTATGTAGGAATGTAATGTTATTTCTGCATTACAACTAAAGCGTGAGTATTTTATGTCATTGTCTCTGCTCCAATCTTGTGTTGTTTGTTTACTGCTACTAATTACTACTTTTTCTTTTCTCCTTTTTCTTTTCTCTCCTTGTTCTTTTATTTCCTTTTCTACTTCCTTTTCTTTCTCTTTCTAATTTGTTTTCTTAAGACTTTTTCAAATTCTTTTTTGTTTTGAATTTTTTCTATTTCTTTCTAATTCTTTCTTTGGATAATACTGTTTCCAATTCTGTTTGTTTCCAATTTTTTTTCTTTTTCTTCGTATTCCTTTTCTTAGTCATATTCCTTTCCATATTTTATTTTCTTCAACATATTACAATTCCCATTCCAATTCTTTTTCCTTTATCAATTATTTTTCCGTTCCCTTTTCTAAATCTTTCTCTCTTTCTAAATCTGTTTCTTCTTTCCTGTTTCTAATTGTGAGAATCCTTTGTTTTTTGGCTCAAAGCTTGCTTCCTGAGGTTTTTCTTGTGATAAGACTCTGATTGATTTATTGAGGAGGCAAGTGATGGGTGCTAACCGTGTGACAATCGACATCACTTTGGGAACATTTGAAAGCCCCTTCCTCCAGAGCTGCTTGCCTCTGGAGTGTTTACTGGCGGAAGATCTGGCCTGTTACTAAACAGCTCCAGCTAGATATGGGAAAACTGGGGAATGATACCATCGTGTTCTGTGAAAAACAGGATGCAGATGGGCATCCCTGCTTCCTCTTATCTGCTGGCAAGGCCCGGAAGATGGGAACAAAGGAGTTTCTGCTGAGATCCCAGAGCCAGAAGCTGCCACTCCAAAGAGAGCTGACTCAACCACTTTGGGTTTGAGCTGTCACTCCAAAGACAGCTGACTCAACCGCTTTGAAACTATTGAAAAAGGGCCGTCATCGCCATGGTCATGGTCGTCGTTCTCATCGTTGTCATCAACAGAACAATGCCTGACGACCCACCACTACTGAAGATGAAAGACTGAACTATGAACCATGCTGGATCCATGGTGGTGACTGTCTCCCTCTTGCTTCCTATAAAGACTCCTTGCTGCTTCTTTTCTACCTTTTCTATCTTTCCTATTGCCCTCCTTCCCTTCCCCATCACCCTAATTCATAATAGTGTCCGTCCTCCCTTTCCCCATTTCCCTAACTACGATTTGTAATAAATTGGTCGGACCAACATTTGAACCGTTGTTTGTTAATCTCACACCGGGTATATAGATAATAAAAGAACCTCCTCTCCCTCCTATAAATTGGAGCAAGACACTAATCTGCTTTGTTTTTCTAATTTTTTTTTCCTAATTCTTTTCCTATTTCTTTTTCCTGTGTCAAGTCTTTCTTTTCATTGCAAGTCTTTTTCCTTTTTCTATTTCATTTTTTTTCTTTTTTGAATCCCAATTCTTTTTCAAATTGTAGTTCTTGTGTTCTCTTTCTGGATCATTTTCTATTTTTTTTTTTCCTAATTCTTTGTCTAATTTGAACTATTTGTCTAATTCTTTTTCTATTTTTTTTCTTTTTCTCATTCTTTTTCTTTTTCCAATTCCTTTTTGTTTCCTTTTTCCATTTCTCATTCTAATTTTAATTCTTCTTCTTTTTTAAAAAAAAAATACTTTCTGGTCTTTCTAATACTTTTTGTTTTCTAATTTTCATTTTCCTTTTCTAACGATTTCTCATTCTTTTTCTGCTCCTTGTTTTTTCTTTTTCTAATTCTTTTTCCAAGCCTTTTTTGTGGTCCTTTTCCCAGTCTAAGTCTTTCTTTTTTCTATTTCAATTTTTTTCTAACTCCACCTCTTTTTCTAATTGTAGTACTTTTTCTTTTCCCTGTTCCACATCTTTTCCCTGTTCCATGTCCTTTTCATTTTTCTGTTTCAGTTTTTTCTTCTACATTTTCCAATTTTTTCTAATTTTTTAAATTAATTTCCTAATTCATTTTCTATTTTTTCTGTTCATTTTGATTGTTTCTTTTTTTTCCAGATTCTAAATATTTTTCTACTTTTCATTGTAAATCTTGATATCTTTTTATTTTTTCTTTATATTTTTCCTTTTTCTAATTCATTTTATTTTTCTCAATCTTTTTCCAGCTCTTTTTTTGTTTCCAGGTTTTTCTTTTTGCAGTTTTTTCCTTTTCCAATTATCATTCTAATTCTTCTCCTTTTTCTTTATCCATTGATTTTTCTTTTTCTAATTCCTTTTCATATTCTTTCTCTTGCTCTAGTGCTTTTGTTTCCTTTCTCTTCTTTTTCATTTTCCAATTCTTTTTCCAGGTCTGTTTCCATTTCCAGTTCTCTTTCCAATTTTTCCATCTATTTTTTTCCATTTTTTCTTTTCTCAATTCCTTTTTATACAATTCCTTTTTTTTTCCAATTCATTTTCTTTTCATCTTCTTTTCCATATTCTTGTTTTTCTTTTTCTCACTCTGATTCTTTTTCTAATTCTTCTTCTATTTTTTCTAATTATTCTCTTTTTTCTTATTATTTTTCATTGCTCTATTTCTAATTCTTTTTCTAGACTTTTTTCTCACTTTTTCATTTTCCTTTATTTTTTCCACTTTTTTTGTCTTTCTACTTCTAGTTCTTTTTCCAATTCCTTTTCTAATGTTGTTTTCTAATTCTTTCTCATTTCCCATTTTTTTTCCAGTTCTTTTTCTTTTTCCAATTCTCATTCTAATCCTAATTTGTCTTCGTTTTTTCTTTTTCTAATTGTTTTTCATTTTCTAATTCTAATTATTTTCTTTCTTTTCTATTTCGAATTATTTTTATATTTTCTTCACCTTTTTCTTCTCCCCTTTTCTTGTTTTTCTGTTTCTTACTCTTTTTCTAATTCTTTTTGTCTTATTTCCTAATTCTTTTTCTAATTCTTTTTCATATTCTTTTGCTTTTTCTAATTCTTGATTTTTTTGCTTTTTCTAATGTTTTTTTCCCTAATTGGTTTTCTTTTTCCTTTTTATTTTTGTAATTCTTTTTCTAATTCCAGTTTTTTCCTCTGCCTTTTCCAATTCTTCTTCTAGTTCTATTTCCAATTCGTTTTCTATTTATTTTCCTAATTCCAATTATTTTGTCTTTTTCCTCGCCTTTTTCCTATCCTCATTGTAATTCAAATTCTTTTTTCTTTTTCTAATAATGTTCCTTTTAGTAATTCTAGTTATTTCTTTTTCTTTCTTTTTCTACATCTTTCTTTTCTCCTTTCCTTTTCCCTTTTTTCATTTTTATCCCCATTTTTTCATTTCCGTTTTCCTTTTTTTCTTTTTTTTTTTTCCCTTTTTTTTTTTTTCTCTTCCATTTTCCTTTTCCTTTTTCTTTTCATTTTCATCTTCTGTGAACCTGAAGTGCTCAGGCAATGAGAAACCGGGGGAGGAGAAGGTAAGAGTTGGATAACAGATCATGGACGATGTCCCACTGGTTCAGATTTCAGTGTTCCTGAAGAAAATACTACCAGTCTACAAGAGCCTTATCCAGCTGGGCTGCATTGCCAGATAACAAACCTGAATAAACCAAAGGACGCACGATGTTGTGGGTTTTCACTTGGGTTCCTTGTACTGTCCATGCGGATTCACGGTATTTTTGTACAGGCTTGTGGGTTTTTACTGGGCTTTGCAGAAGTCCGCCCTGGTTCACTGAAGACTTTGCAGGATCACTGGTCTTCACTGAGATTCCATGAAGTTCACGCGGTTTTGTAAGATTTTGCACAGCTTTGCTTCTGTTCACACTGGCTTCCCATATCTTTGCTTTGGTTCAGTCAAGACTGCACAATTTTGCTGGCCTTTGCTGCCTTGAAGTTTCACTCCTTTACTTAGTCCCTGACAGTTTGCAGGTGGAATCTCAAATTCTCAGTCATCTAGTGCTGCTGCCACTTCCCCCCTTTCCAGGGTATGAGCTTGCAATTAAATATCATCTACACATGGATACACATCCTAAGGCAGTGAAACTCTGTCGAAGTTCACTGAGGTGGCTTGAGCAATATTGGGAGAATGTGTACACCCCTGTGGGAGTCAGCTAAAGGTATATCATATCCCCTCCTGAGTGAAAGCAGACTTTTCTTTATCCTCTTCCTGCAAGGAGACTGTAAACAGCATTTTTTACGCTGAAAACTGCCATCCAAATAAGCTCCAAAGCCCATTTCACGTCATACTCCAGACCCAAACCATCAATATTTCACACCAAACTCCAGGTTCACATCCTTGCTAATTCACCCCAAATTGAGTTCCCAAAACCTCATTATTTCATTCGAAATATCAGCACCAACACTCCCTGATGTCATCCCCCAGGGATGCTCCAGTATCAATCCCCCAGCATTACTCCTTCATATCACCGCCCTTTCATTCCAACATCACCCACCAATGCCAACCCAACAATGTCACCCCTCACCATCACCACAATATCCACCCTCAGCATCACTCCAACATTGTCATTCCCCAGTGTCACCCCAACACTCTCACCCCAGGATCAGTCATTCACGTTAAATCCCTGTGGTACTCCCACATCACTCCCGATGATGTCATTCTATCGTGCTACTCCCTGACAGCTATCCTATTGATACCCCAACATCACTCCAACATAACCACAGTGTCACTCTAAAATTTTAGATAATTCCATTAAGTGGGAAGCAGAATCTCCCTAAGCAAGTATGCTATTACTATCTGACCCTTGAGAGATGGCAAGCCACCGAAAAGGAGAGAGAAGGAACACGCCAGCAGTGGATTTGATCAGAATTACCAGCAGGGCATCCCCTGCTTCAAAGCACACTTCCACTCTTTCTCCCACTTTCATTCTCCCCAGGGTCTGCAGAGTTTGTTCCACTTGCATGCTGTACCCGTATGGCCAGTGCATGATACAGAGCTCTACAATCAAAGAATTTTAGGATGCTATAATCACAAAATAAACAAGACAGTTAGGCAAAGCAGACTATGACAACAAAAGAGAATAAATAGAAGGCTTACCCCTATCCTGGGCTCACTCACAAAACTCCAGCAGAGCAGATCTCCAGCAGAGACCCTTCCCCCCTGGCAGCCAGCTCTTAAATAGCTCTAGGAGGGGGCAGCCAGGCTCCACCCCTTCTGGCAGCACAGGTGAATTGAATTGCCTTCACCTGTGCTCCTCTGGCTGCGTCATGGCTCGCCTCAGGTGATCAATCAGAGGTTCAGGCCGTGGCTCAGCAGTTCCCATACAAGAGCCCAGCTGGAACATCGGCTTGCAAAACAAGTCTTTGCAAGAACAAGACCAAATGCCAGGGACAGCTCTCTCTACAAAACATTTGCAGCCACAGCCACAAATATCAACTCCCTTAAAACTGCCAAAATACCTTATTCAATTCCAGGATCATTCTTCAGTCAGGGGCTGTTAGGTCCCCAATATAACACCCCAACAACGTCACCACCCAGTGTTCACTCCCTGATGCCACCCACCCTTCCTCCCCAAAAAGCCCCAACATCACCCATGCCACTACAATGACACTTCAGAATCACTCTCCAGTGTCACCCCAATGTCACTCCCAGAGTCGTGCCAACGTCACCCCCCAACATCACACTAAGTCACCCCAGTGTCTCCATCGAGTATCTCTCTCTCTCTGATCCCCCCCCCCACACACACACACAATACCCCAGCATCACCCCCCAGCATCACTCTCCAGGCTCAGTCCACAACTTCACACCGGTGTCATCCCAGCATCACTCCATGGCATCACCCCAACTTGCTTGCCAAGTAAGCAAGGTTTGGGACAGCAGCTCCTAGCGGGGCTGTATAAGCTTTCAGACACCGATAATCGATTGTTAATCACCACCTTCCATCTGGTTTCCAAACCAGATGACAAGAAGTTATGTGGGGAGTCTGTTCTGGAAACGATTTGTCATTTCTCCAAACCCGCTATGAGTTCAGAAATCCCACATCATGCTGCAGCAGAAATGGGGTACAGTGGTATGTTAGCAACCCCTGCTTCAGGGAGCACAGGGGCTGCGTAAAGTGCACACGCTGCAGTCTCCCTATGTCTTTGGAGTCTGGGATTGAAACTTGACCCAAAAGGCCACACACTGCCATACAGGCAGGTGCCAGGTTCACCCACTGAGGATGTCAAATCCTGAATTGTTTTCACGATGGGCTTTAATTACAAAGAAAGTAGGCGACACGTTTCTCACTGGAGAGCCACAAGCTGTCCCCACTAGTTTGGCAAACAGCGCTCGCTCCGATCACACCGGTAATCTCAACTCTGCCATCCAGGCTGCACACACAGCTTGTTAGCATTTTGCTGTATCAGTACTGAAATTTGTGTGCTGTATCAGTACTGAAATTTGTGCTCCCCTATCTATTAGAAATTTTACTGAATGCTTTTGAGGACAGACTTCAATCAAAATATGCATGCCATTGTTGCTCATCCTTTGATCAAACTCCCCTTGCCGGACAGGCAGATCCAATCATCTGCTTGTAATTAGTCTTTTTTTTGTTTACAGTCCGAAGCAGTGATTGAGCACCTGGTGAGGGGTGTGGCCAGCCCTGCCAGCACAGGTGGAAGCAATTTACCTGTGGGACCGGATAGGGCTGAGCTTGGCTCCACCCCTCCCTGCCCATATTTAAGGGCTGGGAACAGCAAGGGTAGCATTCTGCTTGGGGCCTGCCTCCTTGGGAGTATGGGGAGCAAGTTCTGCTCTTTGGAATGGGGTGAGTGATTGATGCTTTATTGCAGGGCTCTGGTCTTTCTGTTTTTGGGGATCCTGATTGCTTTTAAGGGCAGAAAGCTGTAAGGGCAGCGCCTCTGCATGGAGACTGCTTCCTTTGGGGTGTGGGCTGAGTGTTTGTTTTTGGAATGGGATCATTGATTTCTTCTGTATTGCTGGATTGTAATTTTACTTTCTGGGGGGGCTCCTGATCACATTTAAGGTCTGTCAGCAGAAAGAGCAGCAACTGCACCTGGAGACTGCTTCCTTTAGAGTGTGGGGTGAACCCTTGAAACAGGGTGAATGATTCTTTATTCCAGGGTTGCAATATCTTGTTTTTGGGGGGATCCTGACCCCACTTAGGGGCTGGTAGCCTTTAAGGTGGTATCCATCTTTAGAGACTGTCTCCTTGGGAGTGTGGGTTGAGGTCTGGTCCATGAGAAAGGATGAGCGATTCCTTCTTATTTTAGGGCTGTGACCTTTCCCTTCTGGTTTTTAGGGCATCCTGACCACATTTAAGTGCTGACAGATGTAAGGACGATGTTGATCTCTGGAGACTGTCTCCTGTGGAGCATGAGTGAGTTTTGGCCTTTGAGAAGGGTGTAAGTGGTTTCTTCATTTCAGGGCTGCAATCTTCCCTTGTGTGTTTTGTGTGTGTATTTTTTTTTTTTTTTTTTTAATAGTATCCTGACCACTTTTAAGGGGTGGAAGCCATAAGGGCAGCATCTGTACCTGGAGACTACTTCCTTGGCAGTGTGGGCTGAGTGTTCATCTTTGGAATGGGGTAACTTATTCTTTCTTTATTTCAGGGCTGTTATGCACTGCTTCCAACCATGCAGAGTTGTTTAAGGGCATTCTGTGCACCCTTAGGTGTAATAAATCTTCATCTTTATAGAAAGCCAAGGATTATCCTCTTCTGGACTGCTGTACTCAGCATCACCCCAGATACCTCCATCCTAATTGTCTGGAGATGCTGTTAGTTTCCTAATCTGTATGACCCAAATCCCAATTCTTCTTCCTCCCACCCCCTGACCCGCATTCAATAGCTCTGCAGCTCTGGTTCCCAACAACGTGATGAAGTGAAGCCACTGGTCTGCTGAATACTGGGACTGGCCCAGAGAGGCTCTGTGACGGATGTGGATTATCCCAGCTGGAGTACCTGGTACCATTGGTGGTGATCTCGTCCAACTGCCACACAACTAACAGGAATATCCACAGCCAGATCAGGTTGCCGAGAGGCTGACCCAGCCTCACCTTGGAAGGGACAGGGCATCCATCACATGTCTGGGTAACCTGTTCCACTGTGTCACCACCCTCACTGTACAAGATTTTCTTTATATCTAGGCTAAATCTTTCCTTGTTCTTCCCTTCAAGTATTGAAAGGCTGTTACCAGATCACCTCGGAGCCTTCACTTCTCCAGGCTGAACAGCTCCAGCTCTCTCTCTTTATAGGAAAGGTATTCCATCCTTCGGTTCATATTTGTGGCTGTTCTCTGGATGTGCTCCAACAGCTCCACGTCTGTCCTGCACTGCGGACATCCACATCCAGACACAGCACCTCCAGATGAGGTCTCACAGCGCAGAGCAGAGGGGCAGGACCGCCTCCCTTCACCTACTGACCGCACATCTTTGGATGGAGCCCAGCATACGTTTGGCTTTCTGGGCCAGGAAGGTACATTGCTGAGTGCCCGCTACTCAGCCTGTTGAGGTCCCTCTGGATGGCATCCCATCCCTCTGGTGTGTCACCGCACCCCACAGCTTGGTGTCATTAGGGTGCTCTTGACCCCACTGTCGATGTCACTGATGAAGGGGCAATCCCAGATGTTTGTACAAACTCAGCAAAGAACACCTTGAGAGCAGCCCCACAGAGAAGGATTTGCAGATCCTGGTGTGTGAGAAGCTGGACATGAGCCAGCAGAGTGCGCTTGCAGCCTGGAAGGCCAGCTGTGTTCTGGGCCGCATTAAAAGAGGAGCGGCCAGCAGGGAGAGGGAGGTGATCGTCCCCATCTACTCGGCTCTTGTGAGGCTTCATCTGCAGTGCTGCATCCAGGCCTGGGGCCCCCAGGACAGGAAGGACGTGGAGCTCATGGAGCAGATCCAGAGGAGGCACTGCAATGATCAGATGGTTGGAGCAGCTCTCCTACAAGGAAAGGTTGAGGGAAGTGGGCTTGTTCAGCCTGGAGAAGAGAAGGCTTAGGGGAGAACTCATTGCAGCCTTCCAGTACTTGAAGGGAGTGTATAAGCAGAAAGGGAAACGGGTGTTTATGAGGGTGGATCGTGATAGGACAAGGGGAAATGGTTTTAAACTGAGACAGGGGAGGTTTAGGTTGGTTATTAGGAGGAAGCTTTTCATACAGAGGGTGGTGACGCACTGGAACATGCTTCAGAGTCACTTCCAGGAGGATCTGCTCCATGATGTTTCCCAGCACGGAGATGAGACTGACATGTTGGCAGTTGCCAGGGTCATCCTTTCTATCTGTAATAACAGCTGTGCTGTTGCCTTTTTTCTGCTCACCAGGGGCTTCACGTGACTGCCTCAACTTCTCAAATACCACTGACAGTGGCTCAGTGACTGCAGCACTGAATTCCCTCAGAAGTCTGGGACTCGTCTCATCAGGACCCAAAGACTCCTGGATGTTCAGGTCCTCAGATGGTCCAGGACCTGATCTCCCATCACAGTGTGGGATGGGGGGGGGGGGGGGGGAGGGGGGGTGGCGGCATTGCTTCCTCAATCCCCACCTACCAAACCAAAGGTGAGGGCAGCGTATAGTGAGCAGTTATCAGAGAAGATGGAAGCAAAAATATTGTTGGGTACCTGAGCCTTCTCCTTGTCTGTTGTTCCCAGCTCAGTGCTGCCGGTAAGCAGCATCGTGCACAGAGTGCAGCCATGTTGCTCTGAGAAAGGAGCACTGCAGTGCATGTCTGAAAAGAACACTGCCCTACATCTGCAGCGCCTTCGTTACTGCATTGTGTCCCACAGGTGGCAGCGGGCTGTGGTGCTCCTGAATGCTGTAACGACTACATGGAGATGTGTGGGTCTTCACGGCAACAGCAAGGAACCAGAATCTGTATTTCCTGGAATGCCCCGGAACCTCACTTTACTGGCTGGTAATTGTCTGCCCAGCAGGTAAGGGCAATGAGCTCCCACCAGTGTTTACCCACTCCATAGCATGGCACAGCACGGTGCTCCCAGAGCTCTTAATTGCACTTCACGGTGCCCGGAAGGCTGCCTGTCCTTTTCTTTCTGCGTTCTCCTTGTCTCTGGCCTTTCACTGCAGTGTTTTCCTTCCCTTTGCCATTGGTGTTCCCTACTGCATTCTCTTGCCCTCCTGTTTTTGTGTTCCATGCCACGTTCATTTGGCCATTGCCCTTGGCTTTCTTTGCCATATTCACTTCGGCATTCAGTTTTGGCGTTCCCTGCTGCGTTCTCTCGCCCTCCTGTTTTGGCGTTTCTTGCCGTGTTCTCTTGGCCATCATCCTTGGCGTTTCCTTCCGTGTTCTCTTGGCCCTTGCCCTTGTCTGGGCATTCCCTTGCCCTCCTGTTATTGTGTCCTGTGCCACATTCTCTTGGCCATTGCCCTTGGCTTTCTGTAGCCACATTCTCTTCAGCATTTGATTTTTGGCGTTCCCGGCAGTGTTCTGTCGCCCTCCTGTTTTGGCATTTCCTGCCATGTTGTCTTGGCCCTTGCCTGGGCATTCCCTTTGACCCTGCGGCATTCTCTTTGACCTCCTGTCTTGGCGTTCCAGCTGCATTCTGCATTGGCCTTCTCTGCCGCGTTCTCTTTGGCCTCCTATTTTGGCACTTCCTGCCATGTTTTCTTAGCCCTTGCCTGGGCATTCCATGTCGTGTTCCCTTGGCCTTTTGTTTTGGCATTTTGTGCTGCGTTCTCTTGGCCTTTGCCCTTGGCCTTTCCTTCTGTGTTCTCTTTGGCTGTATATTTTGGCCTTTCCTGTTGCGTTCTCCTTGCCCTCACCTTGGCTTTCTGTTGGGTGCTCTCTTTGCTTTTGCCCTTGCCTTAGCTTGGCTGTTTGCTTCGCATTTACCTTGGCTTTCCCTGGGAGTTCTACTTCCCTTTGCCTGCCCTGGGAGTTCTGCTTGCCTTTGGCACTTTGGGATCAGCTGGGAGGCAGCGTTAATGTTAACCTCGACCTGAACCCATAGCTGAATGGGAGTTCTAACAATAATTATGTTAACCTGCAGCGTACCTGTGAACCAAACCCTTAACCCAGTATTAAAAATGTCTCTTACTCTAAGTGCTGCCATAAAAATAATGCCCCATGTTTTCTGTCAAAGTAATCTTAATTGTAATTGTAGTGCAGAGACTAACTGTAACTTCAAACCTATCAATAGCGTTAATCATACCCTTAAGGTTAATTATAATTATAACTAATTATAACCCTTGCATCATCATTACAGCAATGTGCTCAAGGTGCAGCCCTGCATATGCGGGGCAGTGCCTTCATTACTGCATTGTGTCCCACAGGTGGCCGCAGAGCTGCAGCGCTCCTGAGAGCTTTAAGGACAGCATGGAGATCAGCACGGGTCTTCACGGCAGCGGCAAGGAACCAGAATCTGCATTTCCTGGAATGCCCCGGAACCTCACTTTGCTGGCTGGTAATTGTCTGCCCAGCAGGTAAGGGCAATGCACACCCACCAGTGTTTACCCACTCCATAGCATGGCACAGCACGGTGCTCCCAGAGCTCTTAATTGCACTTCACGGTGCCCTGAATGCTACCTGTCCTTTTCTTTCAGTGTTCTCCTTGCCCTTTGCTTTCCCTGCTCTGTTCTCTTGCCCTCCTGTTTCGGCGTTCCCTGTGGCATTCTCTTGGCCATTGCCCTTGGCCTTCTTTGATGCATTCTCTTCAGCCTTCGGTTTTGGCCATCTGTGCCACATTCTCTTGCCCTTTCTCCTTGGCCTTCTTTGACATGTTCCCTTTGCCTTTGCCTCCTGTTCTGGCATTCCCTACATTTTCTTTGGCCTTCAGTTCTGGCATTCGTGGCTGCATTCTCTTTGGTCATTGCCCTTGGCCTTCTTTGCCACGTTGTCTTTGGCCTCGTTTTTTGCGTTCCCTCAGCATTCTCTTTGGCCCCTTGTTCTGGCGTTCCCTGCAGTGTTCTCTTTGGCTTCGATTTTGGCGTTTGCTTCCATGTTCTCTTCGGCCATTGCTCCCGGCCTTCTTTGCCGCTTTCCCTTTGGCCTCTTGTTTCGGCATCCCTTACGACGTTCTCTTTGGCCTTCGGTTTTGTCTTTCTGTGCCATGTTCTCTTTGGCCATTGCCCTTGGCCTTCTGCATTGGCCTTCCCTGATTCGTTTTCTTTTGTCTCTGTTTCGGCATTCTCTGGGGCCTGGCCTCTGATGAGGAGTTCTTTTCAGTGCTCTCCCTGCCTTTGCCATCTCTTTGCTTTTGACGTTGCCTTCCCTTGGGTGTCGTCTATGCCTTTGCCCTCTGTTTCGGCATTCCCTCAGCTGTTCTCCTTGCCTTTTGCTCTTAGCTTTGCCTTGGCCTTCCCTAACAGTCACTCTGAGCCTAATCCTAATAAACCTAGCCTTAATATCTTCTCCCCAACCCTACGCTCTGAACTGAGCCCTGAACCCCAAATGTAGTGTTAATTGCAGCCATGACTGTGTAGATAACTATGCAAACTAACCCTGAACCTTCAGTAGTGCTTTCAACTGGTCACTAAACCCATCTGTAACCTTCTGTGTAATACTACAGCTTCCCTGTTAAAACCCACAGCTTCCCTGTTAAATACTCCTAACCTTACTCTCATACCACTTCCTGGAATGGTGTTTGGCTTCCATGTTTTGTGGGGGTGGGCTGACAGTGAGCGCTGTTTGGCTCTCGGCGTTCCTCCTTCTAAAGCATGTCTCTCTGTATTACAGGTGAAGATGACTTTGACACTTCCAGTTGATGACTTTCCCCCCCTGGGACACCATCATCTTTCCAGGCCTCCCACACTCACCGCCAGCTCAGTTCCGTTGAGCTGTTACCCGAATCCCCATTTCATTCCCTTTCCATGATCCTCCTGTCACTCTGCCACAAGCCCCTACCACCTCCCAAGGTTGTCGCAGGCGACGTGTGGGATGCGGCACTCAGTCTCATTATAGTTCATCCCATCGGCCTCAGCCCAGCGATCCAACCCTAACCCACACCCTTCCTTAGGGCCCTTCTACTCCCAGGCCAATCAACGCTTCCTTCTGATGCCATCTGCGTTCCTTCCTGGCTGCTTTAAGACTCGTGCCCCTTTGTGGCCATTTTGAGAGTTGCGCTGATTTCAGCGTGTGCATTCAATTAATGTAAACCAAATTGGCTTCAATTTTACATTCAATTAATGTAAACCAAATTGGCTTTAAGTTTGCATTGCTTACGGGGTTGGGTTAGCTTTGCTTTATTTGTTCCTAGGCAGGGCTAACCCAACCCCTTAACCAACACCTGAGGGCTGTTGGAGGTGATTTCTTTTCCTTCCGGGCCAGTCTGAAACTTGCGCCTCGTTGCGGCCATTTGAAGATTTGCGCTGATTTCAGCATCTGCATTCAATTTATTTCAACCAAATTGGCGTTAGCCTTGCAGTCATTTTGCATCAACCGAATTGGCTTTGGCTTTGCATTCAACTTCTTTCAATCAAATGGGCTTTTCATTCAACTTATTTCAACCAAATTGGCTTCAGTTTTACATTCAATTAATGTAAACCAAATTGGCTGTAAGTTTGCATTGCTTACGGGGTTGGGTTAGCTTTGCTTTGTTCCTAGGCAGGGCTAACCCAACCCCGTAACCAAGGGCCGTCGGAGGCGGTTTGTGTTCCTTCCGGGCCAGTCTGAGACTTGCGCCCCGTTGCGGCCATTTGAAGATTTGCGCTGATTTCAGCATCTGCATTCAATTTATTTCAACCAAATTGGCGTTAGCCTTGCAGTCATTTTGCATCAACCGAATTGGCTTTGGCTTTGCATTCAACTTATTTCAATCAAATGGGCGTTTCATTCAACTTATATCAACCAAATTGGCTTCAGTTTTACATTCAATTAATGTAAACCAAATTGGCTTCAATTTTACATTCAATTAATGTAAACCAAATTGGCTTTAAGTTTGCATTGCTTACGGGGTTGGGTTAGCTTTGCTTTGTTTGTTCCTAGGCAGGGCTGACCCAACCCCGTAACCAAGGGCCTTTGGAGGCGGTTTGTGCTCCTTCCGGGCCAGTCTGAGACTCGTGCCCCTTTGTGGCCATTCTGAGAATTGCAATGTCTTTGGAGGGGCTGAGATCTGTACTGCTTTTGAGATGGGTAGCAGTATAAAACATTTTCACAAATGTGATGTCACTAATGGGGTATGGAGGCTTTGTACCCTTTCTCTGGTTGGTCTGACATCTATGTGAACTATGTGTTACAACTGTGCTGAATATGTGTGTGCTGCACCTGTAAATTGCGTCGTGCCATATATGCAATGTGTGTGGTGTTGCGCCTGTAAACTGTATTGCGCCATGTACAGAATGTATGGATGCTGTGCATATAAACTAAGTCATGGAATCAGAGACCCATATTCATTACATGTTCTGCTTCTACACGTGTAGTTGCTGGTATATTGTATATGTATATGAGTCATGTCTTGTGGAAACAATGCTGCAATAAACAATGCAAGTATGTTGTGTGTCTTCCTCTGTCACGGAAAGGACGTGAAGGTAGGTGAGAAAGGTAGGTGCGGAGGGTGGTAGACTTGGGGTTAGACTTACAGAATAGTACGGTGAGGGTAAGATGGTTGGACGATTAGACGGTTAGGGTTGGACGGTTGGACAGTTAGGGTTGGACACTTGGACGGTTAGGGTTGGACGGTTGGACGGTTGGACGGTTAGGGTTGGACGGTTAGGGTTGGACGGTTGGACGGTTAGGGTTGGACGGTTAGGGTTGGACGGTTGGACGGTTAGGGTTGGACGGTTAGGGTTGGACGGTTAGGGTTGGACAGTTAGGGTTGGACACTTGGATGGTTGGACGGTTAGGGTTGGACACTTGGACGGTTGGACGGTTAGG